>NC_138124.1:5537500-6052000 GCF_964146895.1 Miniopterus schreibersii
ATTTCCAACATCCTCTGTGTGTCGTACCAAAGGAGACAACTTAACCTCTCTTGTGTCTGTAGGTAAGAGACCACTACCCCACCAGTCAACACCAGTCCATGTACATTAATCAAGAACAGGCTGGTCATTCCAAGTGGAGACACAGTTATTTTTCAGCAGTTGGGAGAAGCCACAGCATCACCAAAGGGGTGGCTGGGCCTCTCATTCAGAAGTGGTGAGAGCCAGGATTTGGTGTAACCTGATGGATAAGTAAGAGGAGACATGTGGAAATTGGGAATGTTTTTGTTGTTTGTTTGTTTCTGAGCAGAAAAATTAAAAGTAAATACTTTTATTCATCAGACCAGCTGTATATTTTAGTGCTGTGGTGTAATAGAAAAAAACGCAGAACAAGAAATCAGGAATTTTAGATCCCAGCACTGCCGTTACTGTCTATGTGACTTGGGCACATCACTTACATTCCTAAGGCCACAAGTCCTCATCTGTGACAACTGATCCCTTTCACTTCTAAATGCTAAAATGTTAAGTTGTACCTAATCGAGTTCTCCAAACAGCAGGCCGAAATCAACTCCTAGGAATTTTTTAAGGTTTCGAATTTTAACTGTTTCTCTCGTAATTATTCTCGCATTCTGTCTTTTGCTGTTGTTAATCCTCACCTGAGGATATTTTTTCCATCAATTATTTATTTGTTAGAGAGAGTGGGAGGGAGGGGAGAGGGAGACAGAGAGAGAAACATTGATGCGAGACCCAGCCAGGGTCAGGGATCAAACCTGCAACCCAGGTATATGCCCTTGACTGAGAATCAAACCCTCGACCCTTTGGTGCTGGGTGATGCTCTAACCACTGAGCAACACTGGCCAGGGCTTTCCCATTCTTTCTTAATGTGCATTACTCTGAGCAGCTGAGGTTTTACAGTCCCTGAGGGGTAGTTATTGTCCTGTGTTGCAAACAGCCTGTGCCTCGGTTTGCTCCTGCAGAGCCTGTGATTCTGAAACAGTCATTTCTTTATATCACTCTTTCCTCAATTGTAAACTTATGAAAAGTCTTTTTCGGCATTCATTTACCAGAGTGGGTAACGTGTGTGTAGAGCGGAGGCTGGCAGAGTTGGGGCTATAATTTTGGTGGTAGGTAAATGGCTGATTCCCATGTTCTGAGGTTCATCTATCCCACCTTCTTGCTCCCCCCTCTCAGCCCTGCCTCAGAGAATCCTGCTGGTTGTTTTAGGTTAGCACATGTTTTTTGTCTTCTCCAAGTCCTATTATAAAGGCAGAATAACCTCAGATTTTTTGCGAGATGACTCGACAGGATATATCTTTCCATTCATCTAGATGGTGGTTCCGAAATCAAGAGCTACTTGGTGAGGCTGCTGACCTACCTCCCAGGGAGACCCATAGCTGAGATTCCCGTCAGCCCGCAGCTAGCATATGAAATCGGAAGGCTCGCAGCCAAATTGGATAAGACACTGGAGGTAAGATTTGGTGTTTCCTTTGGTTTATGAGAATTTTTTATTTGTCTGGGTTTGATTTATTTCATTTCTAAAGTAAGTCCAGTGTCAGGCTCTCTTTTTACATATGGTGCCTCCTGAAGTGTTATAAAGGAAACAGGATCCCAGGTATGTGACTTTATGACAGAAAGGCTTCTTTCTGCCCTGGTCTGTACTTTACTGGTATATTGGCAAGATTCCCTACATTTTTAGAAATTCATGATATTGTTTATGCTGCTCACTGAAAACAGTCTTTATTCACAAATTAAAACCTGCAGTTTTCATCCAGATAAGGTGTAGCCAGACAGAGCTCTATATGAAGCAATGAGTGGGTTAAAATGACTTGTGTTAAGGTTTTTGCCTCTAGAAACGATGTCATGTATGACAAGTATCCCCAGACCCACCTACAAAGCATCTTCATTTATTCACATATGTTCACCCCATACCCCTGACTTGTCTAAAGACCTGGTGGAAATGAGGCACTAGCCCTTTGGATACCTGGGTGAGCATCACAGGAGGAGAAAACAGCAAATGCAAAGGGCGGAGGTGGGAACGTGTCTGGATGGTTCTCTGACCTGCAGGAAGGCCAGGGTGGCCGGAGGGGAGTGAGCAGAAGTAGAAGATGAAGGCAGAGGCAGCAAGGGGCCCAGGCAGAACATGTGGGGAGAACACCCGTCTATGGACAATTAAGAGGAACAAGTGAGATAGGAATGTGCTCTCAGAGCTGTGGGCCTGTACAACATGAAATGACCCCCATTTGTGGATGTGTGTGAATGGGCACTGCCAGCTTTCTCCCTAAGGCACTCCCCAGGCCCGCCCCTTGCAGGGTGCTGTCTTTTAACACAGATCTCTCAGTCGTGGCTGCTGTGACTGCCAAGAGTCTAAGAGTTTCTTGCTTCTGGTTTAGAAATTCCATCACCCAGAGTTAAGCTGTCTGCGTCGGGAGAACTTCATCTGGAATCTGAAGAATGTTCCTCTTCTGGAGAAATATCTCTATGCCTTGGGCCAGGATAGAAATCGTGAGCTTGTGGAACAGGTCATCCGGCTGTTCAAGGATGAAGTAATGACCAACTTAAGTCATTTTCGAGAGTGTGAGTATCCCCCCAGTCAAATGAGTATTTTCCTTGGTATTTAAACTGTCCAACTTGATTCTTATAATATGAATATATATTTTGCATTTCTGGCTGGGGCAGTTCTCCTTTTCTCTTTACTCCTCTGGTAGCCAAATTGGGTGTTGGCAGCAACTACACCTTCCTCCTGCTGACCGTGTCCTAATGAGAAGCAAAAGTGAAAACACCACCAGAATTAGCTGCTTTTGTCCTTTACAGAGGAAATTCTTTTGCTTCAAGCAAAATAGGGTTTGGCTTTTTTTTTTTTTTATCTCTGACTCTTCATCAGATTATTCAAATGGCCACGCCTGAAAAAGCAAAATGGAAAGAGAACGAACTGGAGTGTTAAATGACTGTTCTTGCATAGCTTGACTTTTCTCCTTTCAGGTATCAATCACGGAGATCTTAACGACCATAACATTTTAGTAGAGTCCAGCAAGTCAGCCTTTGGAGATGCCGTCTATCACGTGTCTGGGATTTTAGACTTTGATGACATGAGCTATGGCTACTATGTGTTTGAAGTGGCCATCACCATCATGTACATGATGATTGAAAGCAAGGATCCTATACAAGTAGGTGGTCATGTCCTTGCAGGGTTTGAAAGTATAATCCCACTCACACCTGTGGAGAGGGGTGCTTTGTTTCTGCTTGTGTGCAGTCGTTTTTGTCAGTCCCTTGTCATGGCTACATACTCTTGCCAGCTACACCCAGAGAACGAAGAATACCTCATGATTACTGCAAAAACTGGGTGGAAGCACTTACAGCAAATGTTTGACATGGGCCGGAAGGCTGTAGAAGAAATCTGGTTTAACACCGCCAAGTCCTACGAACCTGGGATCTCCATGTGAGTTGGATAAAAGTCCGTATGAACTTGGGTCGTTAACCCAATAGGAACAAATATGTCTATGAAGGGTTTTCCTGCACAGTTTAAAATGAACTGATGGGCCCAGCCTGCGTGGCTCAGCCGTTGAGCATCGATCTAGGATCCAGGAGATCGTTGTTGGATTCCCTGTCAGGGCACAGGCCTGGGTTGCTGGCTCCTCGATCCCCAGCAGGGGGCGAGCAGGAGGCAGCCGATCCATGACTCTCTCATCATTGATGTTTCTCTCTCTCCCTCTCTCTGACACCAAAAAAGATTATTTTTTAAAAAATGAACTGATGGAACACATCCAAGCATGTGAAGCCACTAAGGCCTTCAAACCTCATGAGGATATTTTAAACTAAAATTCCACGTGAACAGTCATGGTTTTCTCTGGGTCTTGGCCTTGTGTATGAAACACGCAGAATGACATATTGAATCCGATAGTCCCTCAAGGTCTATTTCAGACCTCGTCAGCCTTCTAACCTCCCAAAACACTTAAAACACGAATAGTAGATAGTTCACATAGAGAATGAAGCTAGAAAGGAGCGATGGATGATGAACACATTAAAAAAAAATGAGTTTCGGTAAAGAAGAGAAATGCTGTTTGTGTGGTGATGGTTCGTATCGCTTTAGGTTGGCGGAGACTCGGTCTGACGAGGTGAAAGGTAGAGGAGGAGACTAAGGAGCAGTGAGCAAGGTTTGGGGTCCACACTGGTGCCGTCCTAGGTGACAGTGCTGAAGGGAAAGTGAACACAGCGTGAAAGTGCAGAGGATGAGCTGTTAACTCCACACTCTCCTTCGCTGGGGTCTTCCTGCGCTCCCCGCACTGTATGGAGCCCAGTCCTCAGGCTGAGGACCCCGCCAGCGCCGCTGCACCCCGTCTTTCCCCTCCCACCGGGCAGCATCTCCGCTTCCACCCGGCGGCATCTCCGCCCCCTCAGGACTTCCGGGTCCTCGGCCCCGCCCCCGCAGGACTTCCGCGTCCTCAGCCCCGCCCCCGGTGGCTCTGCGCACGCGTGGGGGCCATATTGGCAGCGGACGCTTGGGTATCTGGTGGTTTCCTCTCGTGGGGTGGAACTCTCCCCGAAGACCTCAACTCTAGCGTCTTTTCTCCGGTGAGTCCGTGTTTCCCGGCACCGCCGAAGCTTGGTCGCCAGCCCCGAGGGCGGACGTGTGGGCGGGCGAGGGTCGTGGGCGCCGCGGCAGAGCCGTTCCGCCTGGAGCCGCTACAGCGCGATGACTGTGCGCTGCTCCTGGGTGACGGGCTGGCCCCTGCCGGCCGCCGTCGGCCCGGTGCGGAACCGACACGCGGGGCTGGGACCGGGGGGCGGCGGGGGCGACACCGAGGAGCGCGGCTTCTTTCCGGGGAAGAGCCGCACTTAGCCAAGTGAGCGCCCAGGGGTGCGGCGGGCCCCGGCGTGGGGCTGGGGGTGAGAGCGAGCCCGGCGGCCTCGTCCCTGGTCCCCGCCTCCGTCAGTGCCAGGCAGGCCCTGAGGCCCCCAGCCCACCATCACCCACTGGAGCCCCTTTTGCCTAACACAGAAAACTCACGGTTCTTATCTGGGCGCGCGCGCCCCTCAGACGTAATGCCTGGTGTTTCGATTTCGGGATCTGGCCTTTGGAGCCTGAGGTCTAGCTTTTGCCCTGAATCACGCTGAGCCCCGACGCGTCTTTCGCTGGAATAGAGGTGCAGAGATTGCCTCCCCGCCGCCTTCCACAGTGCAGGGCCCATCCTGACCCTCTTAACGCTCCATTCTAGACTCTACGTGATCGGAAGGGACACTCGCTTAGCTTTCTAGCTTCTTCATGTTCTTGTTTTTTAGCTTGAGCAGTTTGTCTCTTGCCCATGAGCTGCCCTGCCTCAGTGTCCTTTGCTCAAACTGTTTTCCTCTGCCTGGACTCCCCCTCTTCTTCCCCAATTCGTGCTCTTAGACCTAAAGGTTCTCCTCCTGCATCTACCATCTCTAATTTGGGCTCATTGTCTGTTTTGGTTTTTCACAAAAGTGCTTTCTTGATTTTCTTCATCCCTCTTCCCGCTCCATCCTTGGTGCCTCAATGTCCACAATGCTTTTGTAATCGTCTGTGTCTGCCTCCCTCACCTGACCACCAGACTGTAACCTCACTGAATGAAGGCAGTGAACGAAATATTTGTTAAGTCATGGAAATGCTATTTAAATTGTAAATTTCATTTTAATAAGTGTCCTATTTTCTTTTTGCAGGAGCTATAAAGTTCAGAAAACATGGTAAGTTATACACCTGTCAGTAAGCTATTGCCTGATGGTGTATTGCTTGTACTCAGCTTACAGACTTGCATGAGAGAATTGGAGTGGGAGGAAAAGGAGGTGGAATGGTGTCTCCCACCTTATCAGTTCCCTCCTACACCGTGGACTTTGTGTGCCAGTATTTTTTATAAGGTGATTGGTGGGCTTGCAGGAGTTACTTTCAGTGAATAGGAATGACTTGTGTGTTTTTCCTTTGCAGTCTCGAAGATATGACTCCAGGACCACTATATTTTCTCCAGAAGGTAAAATAGAAATTATCTAATTCGTCTCAAAATTTTTTTTAAGTGTTTGACATTTTGGGGGGTGAAAATCTGGCAAGCTTTTTTTATAGTGGTTCATTCTCTTTGTGCTTTGAAGTAATAATGGTCACCGGGTTGTAACATGCCACATGGGAGAATGAAAGTGGTGCTCTTGTGTGTAGCCTGTCCATGTCCCTGCTTATTTTCTTGGACCTGTGGTGCAAACACCCAGAGGGGAATCTTGATGTCTCACTGTTTGTGTTTTGCAGGTCGCTTGTACCAAGTTGAATATGCCATGGAGGCGATTGGACATGCAGGCACCTGTCTGGGAATTTTAGCAAACGATGGTGTTTTGCTTGCAGCAGAGCGACGCAACATCCACAAGCTTCTTGATGAAGTCTTTTTTTCCGAAAAAATTTATAAACTCAATGAGTAAGTGATCTCTTGGGGAAAAGAGTTTAAATATCTTGTGCTCACATAAGTAGGATCTGTCATATTTTGGGAGGGCTCTTCCATGTGACATAGTAAGATTGAAGTGAAGAGTTTATTGTGTTTTTACTTGTGGAAATTTTTAATTTTTATTGTATTTGAAACCTCCTTGAGCCTTAGGACTATGTGTTACTCCTTTTTTTAAGTGCAGGGCCAGGCACTTAGTGGAGAAATAGTATTTGGTATTGCTAAGGTTGTAGGCATGATAGTCACACAGATTTGGGTTAAGTCTACACGCTACTGATACAGGCTGTGTGACCTTGCACCAATTGTGTAACTTCTCTGGGCCTTAGTGCTTCCTAGAGTGGTGGGAGTTTAATGAAATAGAATAAAATGAGTGAAATCCACTAGCACAGTGTCTGACATGTAGCAGGTCCTCAAAAGTATTGTTCAGAATGGCTACCCAGGAATTTTGTTGAAGTATACTGAATCCTACCTCCTGGAGGTCTGGGAACAGTTTAGATGAGCCCTGTTAGTTTCCAGTAGTTGAGTGTGCCGGATTCCCTAGCTATCAGAGAGCTGGATTTGCCCATGAGAGTCTTTCCCCTGAGTCTTGGGCCAAGTGAATGCTGGTTATAGGGCTTTTGATACACTTGTCCAAGGATGTGTCATCCCTCCACAGAGTCACTGCTGGCCCCACTCGAAAGCTTGCAGGCTTGCCTAGGCATAGTGACAGAGGGTGTCAGCTATAGGGGAGTTGGGGCAGCCCTCAGAGAATGGGGGCAAAGAAAGGAAATGCACCCTTTGTTGGAGCCTAGCCCTGAGTCCCCTCACTTTACCCCCATCAAGCCA
Organism: Miniopterus schreibersii; assembly: GCF_964146895.1. Lineage (NCBI taxonomy): Eukaryota > Metazoa > Chordata > Mammalia > Chiroptera > Miniopteridae > Miniopterus > Miniopterus schreibersii. Next base: position 5,544,754 of record NC_138124.1, read on the forward strand.
GGCCTTAGGAGGTGAGAATCTTTACTACCCAAGATCATAGGGTAGTCTTGCTTCATGTCTAGCAAAACCTGTTTCTGAATCTTCTCGGGATTTCCTTTAGCTTCCTAGTATTCATTCCCTCGCCCTATTCACTGTGGGGTAGTGATAAATACACCTATTGAAGCACTGAAGGGGGGCACTGTTTATCTTTTATGTTAACTGATGTCCGGTTTATCCTACAAGATAAAATTTCTATTCAAACAAAACGTCTGTAGCCTTTGAAGGAAGCATGGTAAACTAATAGAACTTGGCACTTTGTAATACTTTGTAAAGGACCCTTTAAATCGTCTTCCAGGCTTATGCATCAATATGTTCCTTTTCCTCCAGGGACATGGCTTGCAGTGTGGCTGGCATTACTTCTGACGCCAATGTTCTGACTAATGAACTGAGACTCATTGCTCAAAGGTATGGTCATAAAGAGCATAATTGATGATATATAAATTAGTTTGAAGTTTCTAAGGAGAACTCAATTTTGCAAAGATTGAGGTCTTTACAAATCTGTTAATTGAAAATTATTTTCTTTTTTAATCCAAACTTGTACAATGTTATTTACCATAAAAATATTAGGATGTTGACATTCTCCTGCTCCCTCCTCCCCTTTCAAATTACAAGCGACTATTGTGTTGTCCCATGGCATAGCTTTCTTTTCAGAGAGTATTTTATTTAGAATACATATGTGTTTTAGAAAAAGATACTAATATGCCAATTTCTTCATCCTAGGTATTTATTACAGTACCAGGAGCCAATTCCTTGTGAGCAGTTGGTTACAGCCCTGTGTGATATCAAACAAGCTTATACACAGTTTGGAGGTATGGGATTTTGGGCAAATTTTATTCCAGAAAGTGAAAATATTCTCTGAGTAATGATAATTTTGAGATGCTAAAAAGAAATTGAAAATTAAATCAGTAAGTAAATACTTTTTGTACATTTCTGCTTCATGAAATAACTGACTTCCATGATGTAGATTATCATGTTTTATTAATAGACTATTGAGAGACCAAAATAACATTTTCAAATCTGGAAACAAATTTCTTTTTACATAATAATGAAATTCACCATGATCTTCTGTGTCTATTCTGTCTCCTGGCTGTGCCCAAATCCCAGAAACAAGGCTGTGTCCAAATCCTTGAAACAAAAGTGGACATTTTGGTGGAACATAAAGCAGTTTATGAATGCTTAGCTTCACAGAGAAGGGTTTCAGCTACATTCAGTGAGCTCAGGTAACTATAGCAATACTAAATTAGATTGTTGATACGCTTGACTTTTTGTCTCTGTCAAAGGAAAACGTCCCTTTGGTGTTTCATTGCTGTACATCGGCTGGGATAAGCACTATGGCTTTCAGCTTTATCAGAGTGATCCTAGTGGAAATTATGGGGGATGGAAAGCCACGTGCATTGGAAATAATAGCGCCGTGAGTATTTTTGTGTTGCTATAAAATCTAGCAGGTCTAACAACTACCATAATTTTGAAATAGTGAAGAGTGCAAACAGTATTTTAAGATAGCTGCAACAGCCTTAATATCTGTGATTGTTACTGGTAATGAAGTCGCAGGTTCTGCTAATGCTATTGGGGTAAATTGCCTACATTTGTAATAAAGGAAACGCTAATTTTCAATGAGAAATGGTGAAAATAAAATGTAATTTTTTTTGCATCCTGATTCGCAAAGCCCCCCCTGAATTCTATCACGGATCCTTGGAGGTCTGAGGCCCCAGGTTAAAGACTCCATTCACAGAGCATCAACACCCCCCACCTCTACCCTATCCCATGTCTTCGTCCCTAACATCAAAGTTGTTTGTATGGGTTATATGCCAATAATAACCCAGGCACTATGTTTCTGTCCAGTTTATATTCCTAAAAAATGCAAAAATTTAAAGGAAATTCTCTTTATTTTTTTTGTTTCATAGGCAGCCGTGTCCATGTTAAAACAAGACTACAAAGAAGGAGAAATGACACTGAAGTCAGCACTTGCTTTAGCCATCAAAGTCCTCAATAAAACCATGGATGTTAGCAAACTCTCTGCCGAAAAAGGTAATTTATGTTCCCTCCTCTAATTTGTGCGCTTTCGTGAGGGAATTAATTGAGCAGCTACTGTGTTAGGCTTTTAACATCTGTTCACTGAAATTGCAACCTTGTGAGTTAGGTGGCCTTATACCTATTTCCTAAATAAGGACACTAGGGCTTGGTGAGGTTAAGTGACTTGACGAAGGTCAGCAGCAATAAGTTGTTGAGCCGTAAGCCCACATGGTGTTTCAAGCTTAAGGACTTGAGCTTGAATGTACTCACTGGTCGGAGTTGGAGATCTGAACAGTGCTACTTTCAGTTGATAATTATCTTACCAGCTTCTTGACAGTGATGTCTACGTTCATGTATACATATGAACATATATGTAGTTATTTATATGTATGTATTGTGTAGTTTACCAGAGATACAACATGTGCATGTGTTGTGGTATCTCTCTGTTCTTCTCAGTCTACTGATCTCATATGCTAAGCCCATGTTTACAATTTTAAATGCTTTATTTAGCTTAAGTTACGTAACCAAATAAAATATTTCTAAATAATGTTTTTTAAAAGTTGTAAATTAACATACTGATTTAGTTTAGGATAATGTCACTCCTGGTCCTCCTTAGAAGATGCCATTTATGTACACATTGCCCTCTGTTATACTGCTTGTTTTCAATTTCTACTCAGTTTCTCCCTACTCAAAAAATTCCTTCTTTTGAAATAAGTCTACTTTTCTTGTCCATAATCATGGAACCTGCTTTTCATGCCTTTGTTTTGAAAAGAGGTTTGAAAAGTCCATGAAAAGTTAGTGTAATTACTCATTAAAGATTCTGCCTGAGCCTTCAGAGGTTCCAACAAGGAAATTGCAGTTCCTTCTGTTCAGCACAGCCAATGGAAGTTTAGCTCGAGCAATTGGCTGATTTTACTTTTTCCAAGAAAGTGACAAAACGGTGGCTCATAAGGTTGGAATGGGTGAGAAGGAAGATACTTAAGTAAAAATGTTAATAAAAGTATTACAAAATTGAAGGTGTTTTGTTCCCATGAAAGTATCCATGAATTGTATTGAGCATGAAGCGTGGAAGAGTGGTACGTGAAGGCTGAAATGTGGGGACGGGGCTGAGCTGCGATTGCCATTCAGTTTGCAGATGTGCCTGCCCGTAACACATGTGTGTTTGCTTTTAGTGGAAATTGCCACCCTAACAAGAGAGAATGGGAAGACGGTCATCAGAGTTCTCAAGCAGAAGGAAGTGGAGCAGTTGATCAAAAAGCATGAGGAAGAAGAAGCTAAGGCTGAGCGGGAGAAGAAGGAGAAAGAACAAAAAGAAAAAGACAAATAGAAGGCAAAATTGGGGCATTTATAACTCTCGGGGCCCCCTGGCAGTGGGAAAGCTGTCCTCTTCCATGTTGGGAACGCGTTGGCCTTTTTCAGCCTGGATGTGGGAAAGTAGGATGGTACCATCTGATTGGGCCCTTGATTATTCTGTCCAGTTGAATGATGATTGCTCTTCATGGACCTTTAATACCCCCTCCCCCTTTTTTGGAATAAAACTTGGAAAGAATGGAAGTGTTGAAGAAAAAATTGTCATAGCAGTAATTGTTAGATGCCAGGATTGATAGGTCTGTGGTCTTTCATGCTTTGGTGTACTGTGGCAGCCCTTGCAGTTACATTTACACAGGTTGTTAAAATTGACAGAAATGTGAGTATTATAAGGAGGGAAGGATGGGAATTGTGCCCTGAAGGTTTCTGTTGCTGTGTCCCCTACCATCTTGGGGAACCCATGGCCCTAGGCCTCTGATGGGAATGTCAGGTGAGGCCCATCCAGTGAAGGGAGAATCACACTCCTCTAGGTGTTGCCAGCCTTTGATGATGATGGATCTTCCTACTGGACTTAAAATTCTGTGGGGGTGCATTTATATACATACATTTATACACAGATCACACAGACGTGAAAGGCCCAATTAATGTGAAAGCCCTGTACCCACTACCCATTCTCAGGAACAACTTAATCAGTACTTTTGAAGCCCCTGTGTGTCCCTTTCAGATCTCATTTCTCTTTACCCCCCAAGAGATAACTATCTCGAGTTTATCTTCCTCTTAGCTATGGTTTTTACAGTCTGGTTTTCTGTCCCTCTACTCCAGGTGGGCACATCCCTCAGGCTCACCAGGTGACCTGTCTCTGTGTCTGGGGATTGGTTTGAGAATGAACCTGTGGGCTGAGCCAAGCCAGAATTGTGTGGGTGTGAGGAAAGAATGTTGAGGACCCTGCCGCTAGAACAGGCCCACACAGGCACGTGGGAAGTGTTGTGCAGGAGGTTAAGGCCTCCGGAAAAGTGGGACCAGTCTTGGCTGCAGGGAGCTCCACTGCCGAGCTCTGTCCAACCTGAGTTCGCTGAGGTTGCTGTCGCTCTGGTAGCAGTGCTGTGGAGCAGCGCATCCACCTCCAGCATGGCCTGGTAATTCGCTAGTCCTGCAAATTCTGGCGTCCCATCCCAGACCCACCGAATAAGAACAGATGGAGCCCAGCCATCTGTTTTATCAAGCTCTGCACTAAGATTTGAGACTCGATTTGCTGCAGATTAGAATCAGCTCGAGAGATTTTAAATCTCTACACAGGGTGTGCTCCCCAACAATCAAATCAACCTCGGATGGGACCCTGGCATTAGCATTTCTTCAAACCTCCCCCCCCCCCCCCCCCATGAGTAACAGACAGACAGGGATGGGACCAAGCTATAGCTGAGCCCTTCCAGCTGACTCCTCCCTCAAGGGCTCCAAGGAGCAGCAGTTCCTTGCAGTCTTCCATGGTGTTCAGGCCAAGGTATTTCCAAGCTCCTTTGACATAGTGCTTTTTAATCTAAATTTTCCTTTCACTCTGTACAGCTTACTTTCATTATTCAGGTAGCTATGTTCTATGAGGTTACCGTGAACACAGTTAGCAAATGCCAGGCATTGCTCCCAGGGGAAGTACAGGGCTAGGTTCCTTTGAGCCTCTGGTCGCAACACTCATCAACTGATCAATGCATAACCTTGTTCTAAGTGTTTCTGTTTAAAAACATCTCATTTAAAATACTTTGGTAATTAATATTGAACTCCTGGCCAAGAGCACTCTATATGGCTAAATGAAGTTACCTAACATGTATTTTATTCATAGGGCACATCTCAGCCTTCCTGCACTGTACTTAGGGGCATGTTAAAAAGTGAAAACAAAAGCAGGCACAAAAATGTGGCACAAAATAGAGCAAAAGGAGAACAAACACTAAGAAGACAGTAAGTGGACACGATAAAGTACTTTTAAAATTTCCTAATGTCTCTTGTTACTGTTTTGGCCTGAGACCAGGTGGAGACTAATACAGCTGGTCGGAGGAAGAACTCTTAAGCAACGTTGCACAAATGAGTGAAACCATGTCAAATGCTTTTTTAAAATTTCCAGATGCTGCTCAGCTGTATTCTTTTGTACACTGTTTGTCCATCTTCCTTGCCTGATTTTCTGTCAGAGCACTTTAAAAAGTTCATGTATGAGCTTTGTCACCTGTTACAAATGTTTTCCCATGTTAGCATTTGCATTTTTGTCTTTAATGCTCATATACTGAGGGTTTTGTGTGTGCTTATGTAGGCAAAGCTAGCGATCGTTTACAGTTCTTATTAGTATAATGCATATAATGATACTTCCCATGCCAAAGTACATAAATATTCTGCTAGTAAATTTGTGGTTTCATCACCTTTATCATGCACAGTTTAAAAAATATAATTGGTATCTATTTTTAAAAGGTAGCATTTAAATTAACCATGCAAATTTTATTTCATTGTTCAGATTACTTAAGAATTGCCCATTCCTGAACAAATTCAGAATTACATGAAATAAGGTAGTTATTTACCTTTTTTGGTTTATTTATATATATATTTTTGGTAACAGCTTTATTGAGATATCATTCATATACCATACATTCACCCATTTAAATTCTGCACCCATCCATCACCACAATCTTGGAACGTTTTCATCACCCTAAAAAGAAGCCCTGCAACACTTTGCCATCACCCCCGAGACTCCCCCAGCCCTAGGAAACCACTAATCTACGTTCTGTCTTTGCAACTTGCCTGTACTGGGCATTCTATATGAATTAGCTTCTCTCAGGGAGTGTAATGTGTTCAAAGTTCTTCTATGTTGCAGCATGGATTGGTCATTCGTTTCTTTGTTTACTAGATGAAAGAAATAACAGCATGAACGCATTTTTTTTATTACTGAATAAATATTCCTTTTTTTTATTACTGAATAATACTCCTCTGTCCGGCTATATCACATTTGTTTACTCATCAGTGGATGAGCATTGGGGTTGTTTTCATTCCTCTTGGGTATATAGAATTGGAATTGCTGGGTCATACCTTGCCGTATTTTTAATCCATCTTTATATCATACATTCATATTGTCAATACAGATTTACAAGGAGTCCACTTTCCTCTATTTTCTCCTATGACATCTCATAAAACTGAGAACTGGATTTACTGTTGGAGTAAATGTATTTGAATTTGTTGGTTTTCATTGAAGTAGGTCTTGCAGTTGGAGAGGATTTTCACTTCCTTTTCTCTTGTCAGGAAGAACCTGTTCTCTAAGTTCCTTTATGCCCAACACTAAGGAAGGCCACGTCTCTGATTTCGTACCCAAGAGCCTTATATGATAACATTCTCTGAGAAATTCTTTGTCTGCAGAACTTTCCCCTATCAGCAATGGGAGAATCTAGGGTGAACTGGCTTCTGAGTCCTGAACAATCTAATAACTGACTTTTTCTGGTCACAAAAGCAGTCCATGTTCACATTGGAAAATACACAATAAATTAAATAAAAATCGCCTACCCTATCCCGTCCAGAGTTAGCCACTGTTATACCTCACTGGCTCCGTCCAGATGCTGAATAAGCGTACTGGTGGACTTTGGCAAAAGTACAGATAAACTACTTAAAAATAGCCTTAAAGGAGAATTATTATTTTTCTTCTCATTGCTTTTCTAAAGAATTTTGCAGCCCTGGCTGGTTTGGCTTAGTGGTTAGAGTGTTGGCCCTCGGACTGAAGGGTCTTGGGTTCATTTCTGGCCAAGGGCACATACCTCAGCTGCAGGCTCTATCCCCAACCCTGGTTGGGGCACATGCAGGAGGCAATCGATGTCTTGCATCGATGTTTCTCTTTCTCCCTTCCACTTTCTCTGAAAAGCAATTGAAAAAATATCCTTGAGAGAGGATTTAAGTAAATAAATAAATGCCTGATATTTAAAAAAAAATAAAAAAATTGCAGCCTTAAAAAAACCCTGTTTCTCTCTATAACAGAGCAGAAGAAAACATAATTATAGCACTCAGTTATCGGGGGCCCATTATGTGCTCTGTGACTTAGGGGCAACTTTCTATGATGTAGTTGAGAAAACTAAAGCTCAGCAAAGGTGAGTAACTGCCAAGTCACACAGCTCCAGGGCCACGGTTCTGGTGCAGGTTGTCACTGTCATCTCTTCCCTGGGCTTCTGTGGTGGCCTCCCACACTTGTCCCCCTCCAGCCCACCTCCCCTTGACTGCTAGAGTGATCCTAGTACATAATTCAGAGCACGTCTTAACCCTTTCATCGGTTTCCCATCAGAGAACTTCACAGATTTGCTGCGAAGTGAGTGAAGCTAAGTTTCAGGACCCCTCACTTGCAAGGCCTGGGAAGGGACACTAACAATGTGTTCTGTGCTCATGTGCTTTCCGTCAAGTTTGAAAAGCTAAAATGTTTTACCTGCAATTGGTACTACCATGTGTTTCCACACAGACTATCCCTCCTTTTGGAGGTGGGGAGTGGTCATGCAACAGAACATACTTATTCGCAGCCACTTCCATGTGTAGTGAGGTTATTGTTAATCGTTCCAGTGTAGAAATGGCTTCCAGGACTTTTCCCTCCACCCACTGAGCCAACGTGCCCAGCATGACAAGGAGGTATAGGAATAGAAGTTGTGTCACCGTCGTCGGAAGTTCCTGGACAGTAGAAGAGAAACAAGGCTTGGCATGTACCAAGTCAGAAGCATGTCTGTGGCAAACTCTTCAACTTTAAAGTGTGCAAAATTATAAGCTGAAGATTCAGTTCTCATCATGCCAAAAAAGCTGGGGGCGGGGGGGGGGATACCATACAGGTGTGTCAGTCCATCAAACTAGTTTTCTAGATACTCTGGTATTGTCCACTTTAAAAAAAAATTTGTAATTTGTTGAGTTCTTTCATTCTAATAGCCAATTTCATACCCAGTTTTGTATTTATATTGTATTTTTTTTGCTTTAAGAGGACTCCCCACACATACCCAAATATAAACTTGAATCAGCCCCTGCTTTCCATGGTCCTGAGAATAAAGTCCTTTGTCTTCATTCTGACCCACGACTCCCTGCTGCTCTGCTGATGATGCTCTCTACTGATTCCTGGCCATCCCTCACTCTCATCTCTCTGGAATGCTCTCCTCCCTGCACTCTGAGAGACTGGCAGTTTCCCTGTCTCGGGAATCCAAATACCCTTTCCATACAGGTTACTTCAAATACTCTTTAATTTTCCAAAAATTGAAAACATCAGAAGTTAACCAGGCATGTTATAGAAGTGAGACATCTGTGGAACTGGAAATTACCAAACGATTTCCAATTTTGAGAGACTTGGATCAGGCAGCTGAGAATTAGGTTAGAGATAATCAATTCTCTGGAACAATCAATGGCATCCATTACTCTAACCGTCAGAGGGAGCTTTTGGTGTAGCTGAAAGGTTGCTCATCTGGTCGTCTTATCTGTATAGAAAACCACTTGACATGCCCAGCCGGGCTTGGCTGCGGTTGAGCGTAGACCTTTGGTCCAGGAGATTGCGGTTCGATTCCCGGTCAGGGCACATGCCCAGGTTGCGGGCTCGATCCCCAGCAGGGGGCGCACAAGAGGCAGCCGATCAATGACTCATCATTGATGTTTCTCTCTCTCCCTCTCCCTTCCTCTCTCTGAAATCAATAAAATATATATTTTTTAAAAATGACGTGAATTAGCATGCCACAGGAGGTGATGGGAAAGTGAACCCTGGCTAAATAAATGAAAGGCGTGGTAATCAGAGCAGACTTCCAAACACTCGGGAAGCAGCTCCACCTTGGTTTTGTTTAATCCTCCAGTCTCTAAAAGCGTCACAGGGCAGTTTACAAATTACAAGTGGATGCGAAATATGTTTAATTTTGAATTCTCTTGTGTGCTTTTAAGGATCAGAATTTCATAATATCCCTTGATCGAAGCGGGAATGATCTGGGAACAATTAAATGGCTGATCATTAATTAAATTCTAAGATGGTCGTTCTCTTGGTGCATGGCCACAAATTTCTGGAGCATTTTGGTCTATAATTTGTTTTTTGGACTCATTTTTGGTATATGGAGCAGTGTCTATAAATACCTCTCATTTCTGGACTAGAAAGTGAGATGCAGGCTGTATATTTGATAAAAATAATTCCTACCTTTTCCACAGAATCAAACATTTGCAGTTGTGTCCTGCAGAAGTTAAAATAAGGGCATATGTTTCTTTTTGAAATTCATAATAGTATGTCATCTATGAAGAACAGATTGCTTAATGCAATAAATATATATTTCTAATAAGCTGTGTTAGTATACAAATGTTGAGCTTTTACATATTAAGTAATTGCAAGTCTGCTGCAGGAATTTACCTATAGAAATTCATATTTATCTTTGTTTTACTGCAGAGATTGCTTTTAGCAGCTTTGAGATATCATTGACATAAACATTGTCTATTGAAGGTATATAACTTGATATTTGATATATGTAAAGGTTCTGAGATGATCACAAGCACGTGTGTGTTTTGAGAAGATTTAAGATCTATCCTTTTGCAAATTAGAAGTACACACTACAGTACTGTTCATATTTCATGATTCAACACTCTCATATGTAAAAACTTTTCACATTTAGGGAGCATAGGCTATTGTGCTGCACTTTCTTAAGGTGGAAAACAAAATCTTTCTTTGTAACAAGAGCTGGTATTTGCCCAGGATACATTATAATATTTACTCTGTTCTGTAGTGAATCGTCATTTCCTGTTCACTTGTGTTTTTCTGTTGGTAATTGGGTCTGCGACATTGTGCTATATATGCTATTATTAAATTCTATTGAGACAGCTCAGTTTTTTAAATGGTTTATATTTTTTGTGATATGATTTTATGCACTGCTATTTAGTTATTACAATCTAATAAAATATGGCCAATTAATTTTCTTTCTTAAAGCTCTACATTAAAATGTCTGCACTTTTACATTTGATGGCAGCCGTAGACATTGCCCCTGAAAGAGACCTTTTGCTTTTATATAATTCTCTTTGAAGGACTGAATTTTAGTAACTTATCAATACTTGTTTTTTCCCTTTCATCTGTGAAAATGCGTTTAATTTCAACAGTAAAATTGACAACATCCATTTTTATCTTTAATTAACTTCTCAGTTTGGTTTCATCTTAAAGGCTCACAGCAGAATTTATCACCAAGCCATAATGGAAATGCTGAATGGAAGATTTGGAGACTCTGCCCAGCTCTGAATTTAGCTCAGAAGAGTCAACAACTACATTGATATAAAAGACAACTCCTTAGGTCACACCACTTGCAGATGACAATGTTTATTTTTTATTTCTGCTGTTTAGTTGGCCTCCTAATTCCTTTCCCAGTGTCTCTTTTTTTTTTTTACCCTCACCAAGGATATGTTTTTATTGATTTTAGAGAGACGGGAAGAGGGAGAGAGACATCAATCAGTTGCCTCCTGTACGTGCCCTGACCAGGGATTGAACCCAAAATCTAGGTATGTGGGTGAACCCACAGCCCTTTTGGTGTAAGGGGCGACACTCCAAATCCACTGAGCCACCCGGCCGGGGCCCCACTCTCTTTTAACTTGAAAGCACCAACTGCCCTTTGGTTAAGGGTTTTGTAACTGCAAAAGCACATCAGAAAATAATTGCTACACAAATAATCACCGCCACCACCTATTAAATACTTGGGTCTTGTGCTGTGCACTTCCCAGGCGTCATCTCCTGCCATTTTAAAGATTAGGGATGGGGCCTGCGGAGAGAGATTTTGTTTTTGAAGGCAGGACACTTGGGTGTGCATCCCTGCTCGTCAGTTTTTAGCCCACTAGCTCTGAGATCTTGGGCAGGCTGTTTAATATTCATTCATTATCCAACAATCATTTTGAGCATGTACCGCGTGCTTGCACACACCCGGGAATTGGACACACACCCGGGAACAACAGACGCAGCTGCTGGAGCTAATTTTTATGGGGGGAATTAGACACACTGAAGGGTAGGTGATTACAAATCGTGACAAGTGTGGTGAGGAGAGGGGACGGAGCCTGGCAGTAACAGGCAGAGGGAGTGGAGGACCCAACTTAGACCCAGCTTGGTGCTGTGATAGGAATAAAGTTAAACTGGGAGTTAGTTCAGAGAAGGCTGGCTGGTGGGCAAGTGGCAGTTGAAATGGGTCTGAAGAAAGGGTGGGTTTGGATATTCAGGGGAGGGGAGAAGGAGCAGAATGTGCAAAAACAGGAGTGTGTAATGAAAACAATCATCAGAGGAGCCCCGTCCGTGTGGCCCAGTGACCTAGGATCCAGGAGATCACGGTTGATTCCCAGTCAGGGCACATGCCCGGGTTGTGGGCTCCATCCCTGGTCAGGGGTATGCGGGAGGGAGCTGATCGATGACGACTCTCTCATCATTGATGTTTCAATCTCTCTCTCCCTCTCCCTCTCTCTGGGATCAGTAAAGATATATTTTTAAAAAAATCATCAGAGGAAAGTGTGTTTGGGGTGCTGGCTCACCATAAAGACCGTATGACAATCCTTTTGTCAAATCTCCAGGTTGGTAGACAGACACTGCTTTAGGGGACTTCTGTAGGTGGCGACCGCAGCAACAGCAGCAGTTCTCAGTGTCATTTGTTCAGCCAGCGTCTCCTGGCAATGTGAACAGGCCTGTAACCCAGTCAGGTGCAAACACCACATCCAGCTTCTAAGAGTGATTGGTGTATCCTAGAAAAAAGCCAGCCAAGATACACCCGTCATATTCTAGAATTATTTGCTTGGATTTTAATGAGCCCAACAAATTACACACTTTGCCTTTCACTTAAAAACAGTAACAACTAGTGCTGCTCACAGGTTATGCAAATAATCATGGTTTTCGTGGTTATGTATATTTTTAACACTGTATGAAATTGCGTGTCATCCTAGTGCAGGGGCCATGCTAATCTCTATTGTTCCAATTTTAATATATGTGCTGTGGAAGCAAGTACTCGTGGTTACTGATATAACACTCCAGGGAGGTCTAGGAGTTCAGTTATGCTCGCTGTGGCTGAGCTGACAACCATTTAATTCTAGTTTTTCCACTGAGAGGTACTGTGACCTTCAGTGTTATTCAGCCACTTAGTTGCAAGTCCCCTTGCCGTAGAAGGGCAATAACACTCAACTTTCTGCAAACACTGTTAGGGGGAATTGCATAAGTGTCTGTGTGCCCCATAAATTCTTTAGAGCAAAATAGAAACTTGCAGTGAAGGGACAATAAGTATTCTTTCCTTCCTGTGCAGAAGTGTGATGAATGACTAACCCAGTCATCCTCTTGTGTCCCTTTTCTGTTACCCCTTTCTTTAAATCCAGCTAAGCAGACTAATTTCAATGGATTTTGTTTCCATTTTCCTTAGACCTAGGAAATGAAGGCCATCAATATTTGCTGTTTAGAATCTTTGCAACCAGGTTTAGGTTTCAAACAGATTTGCAAAGTGGAGCTTGGAGTGAAATTTCTGCTCACAGGGAGTCTTAGAGGTGTCACCTCCGTAAAGCTCTCTGTGAAGAATCAGTGACATGCTCTGCCACTGAGGCTGAAAGGTATTTCACCTGAATCTTTTCAGCCAAATGAAACTTCTTGATCAATTATGAACAGAAGAGATGAAATGAAGGGTGTAGCAGGGTGCGGATGGGGCCTGTCGCCGTCCACACTGGAGTCACAAATGTCTGTGTCAGATGGAGTCACTGGTATTTACAGATGTTAATTGGTGGCAGCACAAAGGGGACTGTTTCCATCTGAGGCCATTGCATGTCATCTCTTTGGACAGCCCTAATGAGGTCAATCCACCCGGTTACCTGCTTGGCTTAAGAGCGAGGAAACTGGCCCAGAGGGAGGGTACTTGCCCAGTGGCCTGGCTGACCTGGGACCAGGCCTCCTGTGGGGGTCACAGAGCCCCACGAGGTCGCAGGCTGCTGGGAGACATCGTTGGCGGGGGCTGAGCCAGGGGCACCTACCACCCCTAGTGACTGTGTTGGTGTCACAGTTTTCTATCTGTCCATCTGTCCCCTCTCAGTCAAAGCACCAATGAACGACAGTTATTCCTAGGTGTGCAGGGGCTTGTCCAGGGCTACTGGAGGGCCTCCAAACCTCCCGCAGCTCCAGGGTCGCATTTGCCCCCTGCGGGCTCTGGAGGCGGGGCAGGTGGGGTCAGACCAAAGGCGGGGCCAGGGCCCAACTGGGCGGGGGGGCGGGGCGAAGCGTAGGCTGCGGGCCCGGGGGTGGGGCTGAGTGGACGGGGCGGGGCCGGCTCGGGCGGGAAGGGGCTAGATGCAAATGAGGCGGAGCTGAAAAAGCATTAACTGTAAGCCGACGGGGGGGGCTAGGGGCGGGGCCAGTGCGGAGGAGGCGGGGCTTGGGCGTGGCCGGGCGCTCGCGGCTCCTCGCGCTCCTCTAGCCCGCCAGTCCCGGAGGCTGAGGTGGCTGCCCCGCCGGAGCCGCTCTCCTTCGCCCGGACCCACGCTCGCAGCTCCGTCCCCGAGAGCGCGTTCCCGCGCGGCCGTCGTGAGGCGCTCCGGGGCGATGGCGGCGCGGGGGTCCCGGCCCGAGGTCCTCCGCCTCCTGCTCTTCGTCCCGCTGGTGGCCGGGCGCGGGGGTCCGGCGGGCGCGGGGGGCGGCGCGCCGGGAGGTGAGCCTGGTGGGCGGCCGGGGGCGCGCGGCTGTGGCCGCCGGGAAGCCGGGCGGGGAGGACGGCTGCGCTTTTCCCCTCGCGGCCTGGAGCGACGGGTCCGTTGAAATGCCCAGGTGGGCACCTGAATGCAGGGAAAAGGCCAATTTGCGTGTCCCCTGAGCCGCCTCGCGGGGCCGTGGGGGACAACTGTCAGTCAGGGACGCCGTGTGTGTGTGTGTGTGTGTGTGTGTGTGTGTGTGTGTGTAGCCGGGCTCCCCGCTGCGTTGGAAAACCCGCGCTTCTGCTCCCGGAGAGCGTGGAAGTGGAAGTCCGGGCTGCGGGGCGACCCCCCCGCGTGGGCCCGTCGGGCGCACCCCGAGTTCCCTCCCTCTCCCGCGGGCCCCCCAGCGCCGAGCGGTGTCTCAGCCTAACGCAGACAACACGTTTCCGTCAGGAATTGCTAGAAAAGGCTTAGTTCGCCCAACGTCAGCCGCTTCAGCAAGTTTCAGAGCCGGTCCCCTCAGCCCTCGAGGAGAAACACTACCGCGTGCGGAGCCGGGCGGGCGAGCGGGACACAGGGCAGGGAAGAGTCCTCCGAGCGGGGTTCAAGCGGCGTTCGCGACGTCAATATTTCCGGTTTTATAAGTGACGTGTTTGGTGTTTGTTTGTTTTTTTAATCCTCACCCGAGGATATGTGGTTTTTTGTTTGTTTGGTTGTTTTTTCTCCAATTGATTTTTTTCCAGAGAGGGGGAGAGGGGGAGAGAAACATCCCTGACCGGGGACCCTCGACCTCATGGTGCACAGGGCGACGCTCCGACCAGCTGAGCCGCTGGGCCAGGGCTCTAAGCGATGTTCTTAGAAAGAGGAAGCGCTGAGCATCGACCTAGGATCCAGGAGGTCGAGGTTCGATTCCCACTCAGGGCACATGCCTGGGTTGCGGGCTGGATCCCCAGCAGGGGGCGTGCAGGAGGCAGCCGATCAGTGACTCTCAACATTGATGTTTCTCTCTCTCTACGCCTCTCTCTCTGAAATCAATTAAGATATATTTAAAAAAGAAAGAGAGAAAGAAAGAAAGAAAGAAAGAAAGAAAGAAAGAAAGAAAGAAAGAAAGAAAGAAAGAAAGCAAGCAAGCAAGCATGACTTGGGTATAAGAAGAGCCTTTTCTTGTCTTCCCTTCCTTAAGGTTTTTCAAACGATGGTTTCTGATTCCAGAGTGTAATAGTAATCCTGAATAGAACTGCTTACTGCAGAACGTATTGGTTCATGTGGACTGGAGAGGCATAATGATGCGGAGGGCATTTTATACAAATAAAGTCCTGTGCAGAGAGAGACGTGGTTTCACAGAAGGACAGGAATGGGATTTACGGAGCCCGGCCAACCTGGGCTCCTGTTATGACTCATAATGTGACTTGGACAAGCTTGGCTTCCTTCTGTAAGTTAAAAAATAAATAAATAAATGAAATTTTAAAACAGGGACCATACTGCTTACCTCTGAGTTGTTTGCAGGATTACATAAGATATACGAATTGCCAGGTACTGTGTCTGATGTTCTAGCAAAGGGTAATTTTCTACCCCTTTGTGTGAAAGTGGAACTCCCCCCCCCCGTTTTAATAGAAAACATCATAGCTAAGCGTTAAATAGTGTAAATAGCCATCTGTTCTTGTGTGTGCTCAGTGTTATATCCAAGCAATCGGAGCTGATCCGTTCCTCTTTTCTGCCCCCACCCTACTTCATGAATACCCCTTGTAATAACCATCATCTTGTATTACAGTTATGTTTTCTTCTCCATTTGTCCCATGAGAGCTCCTTAAAAACTGCAATCTTACCCTGTTTGTCTTTGCACCTGTAAGACCTTGCTTACTGTAGGAGTCCAGTCATTGTTTTTGGGTGAATGAATAGATAGTAGTTTCCTCATCTGTAAGACGAGGGATCGTCAAAGGCTCCCCACTCCAGCTCTAAAATTCCAAGATATGTGCTTTAAGTGACCATTTAAAGAGCAAAGTGATATTGAATGGATGGTGGACTTGCACCCGGGCTCCTAAATGTTAATATGCTTTTGTGTAAATTTTCCTTTGAGTGTAGGGTGGCTGAAAAGTACTGTCTGGAGTCAGGAGACCTGTGATTACATTTTCATGAGCATATCGCTTGATCTTGCTGATCCTTCATTTCTCCCTCTTGGTGTTTAGGTCTTTTCAACCATAATTACTTTTACATTTAGAGTTTTTTTCATGTTCACTTGAGAGTTTTAATAATACCTCTTCCTTATGGTTTTCTGTGAGGCAATCTCTAGGAACATGAAAATGCCTGTTCTGCCAGCAGCCATACTTATTTGGCTGATGAAAGGTCACATAGCCGTGAAAGGTGGCTCAGGAGGCAATTTTGTCTATAATAAAGAATAGGTAATTAACTATTATATTAGGATAATACAGACCTTATAAAGTGATCTGGCAGTGATTGGGAGAGTGATTTATGGAAAAGAGATAGTTACTAGTCAGTTATATTTCTTATTTGTGTAGCTGAATGACTTTTTTTTTTTTATATATCTTTATTGATTTCAGAGAGAGGAAAGGAGAGGGAGAGAGAGAGATAGAAACATCAACGACAAGAGAGTCATTGATTGGCTGCTGCCCGCAATCTGGGCATGTGCCCTGACCGGGAATCGAACCCTGATTGCCTGGATCCCAGGTCGACGCTCAACCGCTGAGCCACGCCCGGCCAGGCTGAATGACATTTTAAGTAGTTGAAACTATTTTTAGTTCATGTAGTAGCTGAGTGCTGTTTCATTGAAAGGAAAAGAAAATAATTAATTTATAGAAAATGAGAACTATGAAAGATTTTTTTTCTTCTCACCTTTAGTCATTTTCATTAACATTTCAGAAGCTAATAGACATACCCACAAAGTAGCTGTCATCTCTACTTTTAAAAATTTATTGGTTGATTTGAGAGAGAGAGAGAGAGAGAGAGAGAGAGAGAGAAACATGTATCTGTTGTTCTACTCACTCATACATCATTGGTTGATTCTTGTATGTGCCCTGACAGGGGATCAGACCCGCAAATTCTCTGGATCTTTTTTGTTCATCACTTTATTTTGTTCATTAGATTGCACATATAAGTGAGATCATGTGATACTTGTCTTTCTCTGACTGGCTTATTTCACTTAGCATAATACTGTCCAGGTCCCTCCGTGCTGTCTCAAATGGTAAATGATCCTTTTTTACAGCTGCATAGTATTCCATAGTGTAAATGTACCATAGCTTTTTTATCCACTCATCTACTGATGGGCACTTGGTCTGTTTCCAGATCTTAGCTGTTGTAAATTGTGCTGCTATTAACATAGGGGTGCATATATTCTTTCTGATGGGTGTTTCTGGCTTCTTAGGATATATTCCTAGAAGTGGGATCACTGGGTCATATGGCAGTTCCATTTTGCATTTTTTGAGGAAACTCCACATTGTTTTCTATAGTGGCTGCACCAGTCTGCATTACCACCAGCAGTGTACTAAGGTTTCTTTTTCTCCACACCCTCGCCAGCGCTTGCTGTTTGTTGATGGCAGCCATTCTGGCAGGTGTGAGGTGGTACTTCAGTGTCATTTTAATTTGCATCTCTCTGATGATTAGCGACATTGAGCATTTTTTCACATGCCTCTTGGCCATCTGTATGTCCTCTTTGGAGAAGTGTCTATTCAGGCCCTTTGCCCATTTTTTAATTGGGTTGTTTGCCTTCCTTTTGTTAAGTTGTATGAGTTCCTTATATATTTTTGAAATTAACCCCTTATCAGATGTATCATTGGCCAATATGTTTTTCCATACAGTGGGCTCCCTTTTCATGTTGATTCTGGTTTCTTTCACTGTGCAGAAGCTTTTTATTTTGATGTAGTTCCCATTTTTTCCTTTGTTTCTCTTGCCCTAGGTGATGTATCAGTGAAAATTCTGCTCTGTGAGATGTATGATATTTTGCTGCCTAGGTTTTCTTCTAGGATTTTGATGGTTTCATGACTTACATTTAAGTCTTTTATCTATTTTGAGTTTAATCTTGTGTATGGTATAAGTTGGTGGTCTAGTTTCAGTTTTTTGCATGTATCTGTTCAATTTTCCCAGCACCATTTATTGAAGAGACTGTCTTTACTCCATTGTATGCTCTTGCCTCCTTTGTGTGACTAAAATTTTAACTTAAATGTCCTGTTTCTATTTTGGGGAGGCATGATATTGTTTCTCTTGTGTTTAATTCAGTGACCTTATGCTCTTCTCTTCTAAAGTAGCGTTATAAAATATAACCTTTTATCAGTAAAAATAGGAATTAAATAAGAATATTTTAATTCTGACAAAAAAAGATATTATGAACTTTTGATATTATTTTTATTCCTTTTTATTTTACCATCAACGCTATATATATAGAATTGGAAAAAACTATTTTTCCTCTAGCTCAGGGTTTCTCAGCCTCTGGGGCTGGATACCTCTTTGTTATAGGGGACTGTCCAGGGCTTTGCAGGTTGTGTGGCAGCATCCTTGGCCTCTGTTCATAAGATGCCAGTAGCACCCACCAAAAAATGTCTCCAGTTATTGTCCAATGTGCCTTAGGGAACAAAGTTGTTTCCCTAATCACCACCCCTTCCCTCCTTGAGAATCACTTCTCCAAGTCTTGTAGACCAGGGCTTCTCAAAGTGTGAGGTGCATAGGAGTCCCCTGGGGCTGTGGTTAGAATGCAGATGCTAGTTAGGCTAGAGGTGGGGCCTGAGATTCTGCCTAAAAGTGCCTAGGTAATGAGGTTGATGCTGGTTAGAGCGCCACACTTTGATTAGCAAAGTCCTAGACAAGTTTCCCATTCATATCAATTGGATGGATTCTCAAGAGGATCCGAGAACAGTAATTGTGGAAACAGAGAATTTACAATGAGCTGGAGCCCAAGCAGCCTAAGACCAATACAACTAATAACAAGCATTATCCCACCAGTCTAACAAATAGTGGCTGTCATCACATTTCCATGTTTCCTTCCGGTCCTCAGGATTCACTCACAATTGGACAGTTCCAATGGGCAACTTTGCAAGAGTCTCATCAAGGTCATATAGGTTATAGGAACTGAGGCAATTTCATGTACCTTCAGGTGCATGAACAAGCTCATAATACATATTTATTGCCTATGGCGAAGTTTATGGTATCAAATTACGATAGTGAACTCTGCATTTACTTAATCCGATGCTCCTCAAACTTTTTATAAAAGTGTGCAAGTTGTCTTGTCTCCTTGAGAACTATTGACTGGACCTAAATTTAACCCTGCCTAAGGTCATCTTCTTACTGCAAGTGTCCCGAGAGTCAGGGCAAAGTTTAAAGTAGGTTTACTAAAGCATATCCACTCCAGAGAAACTTGATCCTATAATTCTGTGATAAAAATCAATAGAAAATATAATGAAAATCCTGGAGTGGAAAAAACCCCCTCCACATTTCACCTATAATACTTAAAATAGTGATTGGTAAGCATACTTGTCACATTGAAAGTGCTGGATATAGTACACATTTCTTCTCGTTGACAAAATGGTTGATTATGTTCACTGCTGTATTTTGCTATTGCTTAAAATAGCGCTCCTGGGACTGCTGCGGAAGGATTTAAAAAAAAAAAGGAATACAAGTCACTTTTTGTTAACTTACAAAAAGATACAAGGAGACTTAGAGGGGAAGATTAACTTCAGGAATTCCTTACTTATGAGTTGGGGATGTATAGCATGATACCACTCTTACGAATTTTTTAGATATATTATCTTATTTTATTCTTATGCCAGCTGGTGAAGAAGAAGGGGGAGGCTATTGGCAAGATTTAAAATGTGTGTACCCTTGACTCAGCAATTCTAAGAGCCAGTGCTATAAAATTCTTGCATAAGTGTGGGAAAATGGATGTACAGGGATGGTAACTATAGCATTTTCCATTGTAGCGTTGTTAGAAATAACCCCAAACTGAGGGCTATAGAGGTGAAAGCTTACATAAATTATGGTACCCATAACCCAGACCACCTGGTGATGTATGAAGAAAGACTGGTGATGGATAGGCATATACTGACATTGAGTATTGAATGAACAAAGCAAGTCGCAGAACTTGAAAAGAAAACGTTTGTTCTTCCTCTCTGTGTGTGTGTTTAAAAATGTCTACGCATCAAACTTAGCAGTGGTTACCCTGGAGGAAGGGAGATGGGGGGCCAAGAGGGAGAAATCTTCCTCTTCTTGTGATCCTGGCTTGAATTTTGATAATGATCGTATGTTACTTTTGTAATTAAAGTATTATTTTGAGAAAAACAAAAACAAGTTTGGGTCCTAGTTCCACCTCTGCTACTAATGTTAGATCAGGGGTCCTCAACCAGTGGTAGGTTTGTGCCCCACCCCTGCTTTCATGATATTTTGCAATGTCTGGAGACATCTTTTGGTTGTCACATGGGGCGTGGGGAGCTTTATGTAGTGGATGGAAGCCAGGGATGCTACCAAACATCCTATAATGCACGGGACAGCCCCTCCACAACAAAGAACTATCCAGGACAAAATGTCAGTAGTGCTGAGTTGGGAAATCCTGCGTTAGACTGCAGAGCTATAGCTGTGTTCAAATATGCAGGCTGTCTACCTTACAATACCAGGGGGTGCCATTCACATTGTGGGGTGTTCTGTGCACAACCATAAAATTTTATAATTATGATATAATGAGAGTAAATAAATATGTGAAACAGTGTGCAGGAAGTAGACCCCAGAGTTTTCTGCTTTACCTGTGCACCTGGCACAGAAGCTGGCACATTTGTTGAATGAATGGGTGAACTGAACCAGATATCACATGTTAGGCTCTAATATACCCAGGTTGTAGCAGATGCTAAAGATTTAAGGAGAATTTATGGAAGAAACTTAAAATTATAACAGATGTTGTCTGTTAATTAATATTTATCTGAAGATTGGCAAAAGACTTAATATATATATTTAGCTGCAGGACACCTTAGTTGACTTTTCCCAATGCTTTTTGATAAGAAAACTATGATTGTTTATAGAGGAATACCAATAGGGGACACTATCTTGTCTTATCTTCCTAGAGTTGGTTTTAAAAACCCTTAGCTGTCGCCCTGGCCACTGTTGCTCACTGGTTAGAATGTCAGCCTGTGCACCAAAGGGTGGTGGGTTCGATTTCTGGTCAAGGATTTACCTGGATCATAGGCCAATGCTGAACCGCTGAGCCTCGCGGGCCAGGTGGCTTTGTCCTTTCTTAATGACCATACTAACATGAAGGAGCAAAGTGACATTTCTTTGCAAATCTATGTGGTTTCACTAAATGACTCAAAAGTGAAACGTTTGAATAAGTCATTCTCTTAATTCCCCAAACTTGAGCCAGTACTAGAATATAATGATATTCAAAGTCAAAACTGAATTTGTAAGACCCAAATTTAAATCCCTCAGAGTGTTAATGACATTATACATATTTATACCTTTTATGCATTCAATTTACTTTCTCCCTTGTTATTTGTATTTTTAACCACTTCAGCAGAATTGCCCCATTTGTTTTTAATTTTTGTTCTTACCCTGTTTTTAGTGTGCTTCACTGCTTGAATCCCTTTACTTTTTAAAAATATGTGATTTGTGTGCTATCACTAGGCTGATATTCTAATTATTATTATTAGCTCTAAAGGATATAGACTTGAGGAGAGCTTTTTATTGAACCGTCATTGTGCTGTGTGGAGAGTGCCGGATTCCAGACAAGTTCTTCCTTTGTATTTTGCAAGATTCCGTTGCCCCAGGTAATCTGTAGGGAGATGACCTTTGTTGGGCTATGAGGGAAATTTTAGGTAGATATCAGTAGCTCCACAGGCAGTGATTGCTTTTGTTGCAATATTTTTGCCTTTTGAGGTCTATCAGTTACCATTATTCCAGCAATTATTTGTGAAATAATAAGAATGACCCTGTGCTGGAACTTAATGCCCAATTTTATTTAATTCTCACCATAGCCTTATTAGGTAGGCACTGTTTCACACGAGTTTTACAGAAGAAAAATCTGTTATGCAAAGAGGTGAAGTGACTTGCCTTCAGGTCAGACAGAAAGTATTCGAGTCCGGATGGAACCCAAAGTGTCCAGCTAAAAATCCTGAGATCTTAACCCGTAGGCTCGGTTGTCTCTCTTCATACTCAAATCTGGTAAGACGACATTGCCAACTTCAGGAAGCTGAGTCTAATGCCTCCTAATCCTTAACAGCACCGTTCTGCAGCTCTTGTGAAAGTTGTTTCACAACCAAGGATGAAATTCTGAATTATTAGAGAGAACAGGGAATTGTCAGGTGGTACAGACTCACTTATTCATTCATATATTTATTCAACCAACTGAGCCCCTACTATGTGTCAGTATGTGGTTAGGTGCAGGGGTTATTATGATGACTAGACACTACCTGCTGCCATTAGTTTACACCATAGTGGGTAAAATAGACTTTAATCAAATGCATCCAAGGTTGTATAAGTATACTGCTGAGGAACCCAGTGTACTTTGGAGGCAGAGAAGAATCTGGAAGGTGATGCCTAAGTTGAGATCTGAAGGATGAGTGAGAATTGGGTAAAGGCGGAGGGAGAGCATCTCAGACCTGGAAGAAAAGCACTCTTTCTGGGAGGGAGTAGAGCAGGCTGTTTGAGAAGCTGAATTGTCAATGTGCCCGGGGCAGAGAGCAAAGAGGAGAGCCATGGTCATGGCTGGAGGGGACTGACTGAGCAGTGTTGGGCTTTAGGGATTTTGGTCTATCCTTAACAATGGAAAGCTACAGAAGGTTTTTCTACAAGGATGTAACATCAGATCTGTGTTTTGAAAAGATTACTTGGGTATCTGCACAGAGAACCGATTGGAGGGGGGCTGAAAAGCTGGGTGGACATCGCTTAGGATAGTAGGGGCTTCCTGTAGTGCCGATGACAGATGCAGATGGCTTATGCTAGGATGGTGGCAGTGGGGCTGCTAAGAGATGGATGGATTTGAGAAATATTTGAGAGTAAAATCAATGTTTTCTGTTGGACTGGATATGCAGTTGGTGTGAAAGCTGACTCCTAGGTTTTTAAATTGTGGAACGAGGCCGATGACAGAACCACTCACTGAGATGGGGAAGACCGTCAGGGATCCTTTTGGGGAAGATTGTGAATTCGGTTTTGTACATATTTAAGATATTCATCACTAGGTAGACTGTTGGGACTAATTTATCATTTTATTTATTTATACTCTATCTACTTTCTTTCAAACAAGATTTGAGGTGACAATTCAAGCTAGAATTTTTTTCCCCTAAGGCAAAAGGCCCTTAGATGCTATTAAAATACATTTTATTTGTTATTTTTATCTTTTAAACAACACAAGCTTTTGGTATTTCAGAAGCCATTCAACTTTTAAATAGGATTAGAGGAGGAGAAATGGTTCAGTAATTCTATTTCAACTCGAAGCTATAAAATCAACAACTTTTAAACATTACAAAGAGTGACTGTCCAGTGTATAATATTTTCATTGAATTGGAATATCTCCAATGCTGTGCACTTCAGCATAAAGAGACTTTAATGGAAGGCATGGTACAAACTCCATGGTATTTGTAGATTAAATCTAATATCTTAAATTGCACAGGCGGCCCGCAGACTGAAGGGTCTTGGGTTCAGTTCCGGCCATGGTCACATACCTTGGTTGCAGGCTTGATCCCCAGCCCCAGTTGGGGCTCGTGTGGGAGGCAACCAGTTGGTGTCTCTCTTTCTCTCTCTTTCTCTTAAAATTAAAAAAAAAAATTAAATTGCACAGGGAAGCAAGATATACACTCTTGAGGAAAATGCACTATTGATGAAGAAATAGATAATGAGAGAAAATTAGGGAACGGCTTTCCTGCGGCTGGAGTAACCAGGAACTCTTTAATAGTTCTGCCTAGACAACATGGTCTATCATAATGGGAAGAGATTTTCCGAAAGTGCTAATTTTGTGTCCGACCATTTCTTTTGGGTTAGATGATGACCGTCACTAGCTACTACAAATCCCTACAGGTGTACTTTATCATAAATAAGCCAGTGACATTCTGTTTTAAGTAAATGTTTTTTCTTTGTAAAATCATGAGTGTTGAGTAAATGTCATGTTTGAATTTTACACCTTTTACAGAGTCCATATGACACTGAAAACTCATTTCTTCAGAGAAGTTTATTTAAGCTCAGTAGATGTATCAACATAACTGTGACCACAGATATAACCAGTCTTTGGCTATGGCTTCTAAAACTTTTAAATTTTTGTCTTTCTTTTTTTAAAATCTCAGACCTTAAGATAGTTTTATACAAATATATTGCAAACAAAGGTATGACAAATCTGAATATATGTTTATATATTAAAATCATGTAAATTAAAGCATGTTTATTTTACATTGACAGTTGATAAATGAACTTTTACTTCAGCATATCTGTTTTCTAGGTTTGAAATTTTATGACAAGCAACCCCCCTAACCCTGATAATTTAAAGACTTTTGTTACTTAGATTTTAAATAACTCTGTGTTAAGTACTGAGTGCTTCTTAAGGAACTCAGCGTGTTTCCATGTGACTAAAGTGATTTACCTAAGAAATATATCTGAACCAGAGTGGTCTTTATTGATCACAGACATTTGTATTAACATTTCACTTAAATCACTATTAATAATAGCCTAAGTAATAGTTTGGCTTATTAACAATGATGAACTTTTTTTTTGAAGTAGAGGTATTTGGTAGGAGAGAAGCTAATATACTAACTTTTAAAAATTTGTTATACAGGATTAGCGGAACCGTTCTTTGTTGCCAAACATGAAGATAGTTTGCTTAAGGATTTATTTCAAGACTATGAAAGATGGGTTCGTCCTGTGGAACACTTGAATGACAAAATAAAGATAAAATTTGGCCTCGCAATATCTCAATTAGTGGATGTGGTAGGTGTGCATGCCATTATGTATTTGATTTCACACTCCCGTGTCGTTAAAACTGCTCTCTGGAACCTCACTGTAAGAGGGATGCCACGTGGTGTCCCCAGGACTCATTTTCCCCATGCAGGGACCTCACAGCCACCTTGGTCTCTGGGGACGTGTTTCCTTTCAGCCTCCTCCGTCCTTCTGGGTCATTCGCCTGTTGTTGGGATGGGACAGGGGATGGGTGCCCTCCAGTCCGCTGAGCTGTTTGTCCTTCTGTCCTCTCCCCTGCTGTGGGGACTGCTCACACTTCTGTGGGTCTCTGCTTAGCGCTGTATCCTACACAGTGTATTGTGGTTGGCGATTATGATCTTTTACTGGTTCAGTTGGCTCCGTGCTATTTCAGTAAAATTTAACGGAAGAGATGTCACTTTCACTTGGCCTTGAAAATTCTGTGAATGACTGGCATAAGCAAAGATATGACAGCATGAGGCATACGTGGCAAGTACCAGGGACCCCTGAAACTCTAGAAACGTGGGGTGTGGAAGCTTTATGAAGCTGCCATCCAAGGCTGTGACCTCAGTATTTTTTTCTACGTAGCAGCTTCGCAGAGATTCAGATCTGTGCCTCAGCAGAGGCAAATAATGACAGGTTATGGTCCCTCTGGAGTGCACTGAAACACTGTATCTCACTAGGATGCACACGTTTCTTCATGTTATCACTTCTGAAATCAAGATGTGTCTTATAATCAGTGGCAGCTCTAAAGTCCTTGTCAGCCATGCACTTACTTAGTGCCAAGTGCATAAAGTAACACTGTGCTCATTTCTTAGATTTTATCTTAGATTGGAGGAAATATAGTGGTTGGGACAATGAATGTTAAGTCTAAAAATGCCCGTGGTGTACTTTAGGGCCATTTATCTGAAATACAGAATATATTGAAAGGCATAATGTGAAATTAGGCTGGAAAAAAGGTCCTGCGTTTCTGGACAGCTGGACTGAGGAACAGAATGTAGATCTACATGGGGAGGAGTGTTTGTATAAAATGAGAAAATTCATATTTAAAGAATTATTGTTTCTGTGACTAGAACAATCAGTCTTACTTAAATTTTTGTTTTATAGGATGAGAAAAATCAGTTAATGACAACGAATGTCTGGTTGAAACAGGTATGTATAAAATCCAAAAGGCCACTTAACTGGTGACTGGCACGAATGTTATTACAGGGTCTGCAGCACAAAGGGGCATGAGTGAGGAGTTGGACTGGAGGATGCAGACAGCTGAGGAACATGGAATTCTTGCATTTACTCAGTTGATATTATTTGAGTTCCAGGCACTGGGGAAACAACAGAGCACAGAACAAACAGAAGACCTGTCTTCAAGGAACTTCATTCTAGTGCATGTGTGTTGGGGGGAAACAAATAAGAAACCGATAAGCTTGGGGGAAAATACACGGGGAAAGAGGCTAAGATGTGTTGGGGTCTGTATTTTTAAAAAATATATAGCTTTATTGATTTCAGAGAGAGGAAGGGAGAGAGAGAGAGAGAGAGAGAGAAACAATGATGAGAGTCATTGATTGGCTGCCTCCTGCACACCCCTGCTGGGGATTAAGCCTAAAATTGAGGCATGTGCCCAGATCGGGAATCAAACCTTGACCTCCTGGATCATAGGTCGATGCTCCACCGCTGAGCCACGTCAGCTGGCCGGGCTGGGGTCTGTATTTTTTTTTAAAAAAAAATCTTTATTGATTTCAGAGAAAGGAAAGGAGAGGGAGAGAGAGAGATAGAAGCACCAATGATGAGAGAGTCATTGATAGAGCCTGCAACCCGGGCATGTGCCCTGACCGGGAATCGAACCCCGATCAGCTGGATCCCAGGTCGATGCTCAACTGCTGAGCCATGCCCGGCCAGGCATGGGGTCTGTATTTTTAAATAAGATGGTCTGGGGAAGTATCAGTGAGAAGGTAATGTTTGAACAAAGTTTTGAAAGAGGAGAAGCAAGCCACATGAATATCTGGGGGAGGGCTGTGTTAGGCAGGGGGACTGGCAAGTGCAAAGGCCCTGAGGCTGGAGTTTGCCTGGTGTGTTTAAGGAACAGCAAAGAGGCCGGTGTGGTGAGAGGTGAGTGAGCCCCGGGAAGGAGCGTTGGAGATGAGGTAAGAGAGGCAATGGGAGGCTGATGGTATAGCAGCTCGTTGACCGCTGCAAAGATTTTGGCTTTTACTCTGAGTGGGATGGGAATGGGCAATAATGAATTACTTTTATGTACATAGTCCCTTTTATATAAAGGACTTTTGTTTTTCCCTGGGTCATCATACATGTCTCCTTGACTGCTGTAGAGTGCTTCCCTTTGTTCTTTCTTCACTATCCCTACTTTTTAAGACCTACCACCAGTTCCCTAACCCCTAACTCCTAAAAGGCATGTCTGCTTTTCTTGGGGTGCAAGTCTTAGCTTGATATGATCACAGAATTGTTACTGTGTGGAGATTGGACAAGGTATTTAAATATGTGGAATGTGTGAAAAATCCAGCTGTTATTTGCATGGACCTGTCCAGCCAATCATTGTCGATACAGTTGGAAAAAAGAATGTTTCCCTTGAATCTGGACCCTAGATGCCCGTGGGTGCAACTCCTGGGCATGGCTAGTGGCTGGAGAAGGGGTGCTAAGCAGAACCATGTACACCCCTCAGCCTGGTCCTCACCGTGTCTCATGAGGACCATGCACAGAGCCACAGCACCAGGGGCCATGGCTGCTCCAGTGCCCACAGGGAAGATATGCATGTCATTTTCTCTGTTGGGAGTAGAGATGATTTCATGTCTAACATTTCTGAGTTTGGCAAAAAGAGTGCAGTTTTCAGTACTTATGATTATTAATTTCACTGTAATTCTTGTTTTAAAGGAGTGGAGAGATGTAAAATTAAGGTGGAACCCTGATGACTATGGTGGGATAAGAGTTATACGTGTCCCTTCAGAGTCTCTCTGGACCCCAGACATTGTTTTGTTTGATAAGTAAGTTATATTCCAAATACCATTTGATGTTTCAAAAGAAGACACTTGTATTTCTATTAGGCACTAGTAATGTTTTCTTCTTTCTGAAAATTGTGTAGCTATAAAGTCAAATGACTTGATTTCACATTGTTTGGTTTCAAATAGGTTCTGTGGGTCCCCTCCTTTTTGTGTGTGCACATATTGTTTTCTGATCATAAAAGTGTTTGATTTCTAACATTTGTAACACATTTGGGAAGTCCAGAAAGAGGAACGGAAGCAGGGGGAGGTCACCAGTGATCAACGCCATCATCCAGCACTTGGAGGAATCACGTAGACAGTGAACTCACGCTGCCTGGCAGGATACTCAGGGCCGTGTGTGCTGTTTGTTCAAGTCCTTCAGTGACCTCCCGAGCTGGGCACAGTTACATCCAGCTGACAGATGAGGAAGCAGAGGCCTAGGGTGGTCACACTTCGTCTGAAATCACATGGACCAAGAGTGGCAGGGCGGGGTTCTGACAGCCCATTTACCCTCTTATTTACTGGGCTACATATTTGGCAGACTGCCTTCCAGATTCTTTTGTATATTTTTGAAGTAGTCGAGGCCATACATTTTTGAAGTAGTCAAGTGCACATCCTTCTAATTTTGCTTAAATACTGGATTGTAATTATCCCATGATGAAGAGCGTTGAGTTAACGCATCTTTGCAGGCATCCTACCTAGATGTGTTTTAGGATGGTTTTGAACTTGGGGAGAAGATAATTCTGGGTACCAGTTTCATTTTTTCTAGGACCACTGCAGAGCAAATCTGGGAATCTGTGCTTGTCCTAAAGTACTTTGTATTATTTGCAAGAAGACATTTGGCATGAACACGGAGTACATTCTACACAAAAATATCTTTAGTCTTTTAAAACTTTTACCTCCATGCTTCTCAATATGTGAAGAGCAAATGAAGCATAAGGTAGCATGATGCAGCTTCTTGGAGCATCCTTTTATTCTAAATCATTGAAAACCTTTTTGCATAAAACACGGATATGTTACAGAACAGTATGCAAAAGTCACATGAAGTTTAAGACACAGCACAATATTTCAAAGAAATCTTATGTTGGTGGGCAGTTTCCTGATAATTTCTCCAGAATATGAGTTCACTTGGTGGGAGAGCTTGGAAGGCACCACTGTCTGTCAGAGCCATGGCCGGCTTGGTGCCCTTTTCCCGACAATGTACAAGTATCCGGTGTTTGTGATGGAGGGAAGAGCACTGTGCGGGGAGCCCAGGATTCAGGTTCTGGCTCTGTGCACATCCGTTGTACAGATCATATTTTGTGTGTGAAGTGAAATCTTTTCAACCATGAAAATGACAGAGTTCTGTGAAATGTAGATCTGTCGGTCTCGGCGTAGATGTGGAGGAAGGTATCCAGCTCTAGGAGTTAGGTATTTAAGATGTCCTTAAAGCAGAGTCCCTACGTGAGCAGGCACATCTCAGACGTAGTCATTTAAAGAGTATTTCATGCTGCGATATAGGCTTTCTTTTACATTAGGCTTGTAAAATACATGCTCGGGTTGCTTAGTTTTTGCATTGTTATTGTGTGCGTGTGTGTTTCAGCGCAGACGGACGTTTTGAAGGAGCCAGCACGAAAACAGTGGTCAGGCATGACGGCACCGTTACGTGGACTCCACCGGCAAACTACAAAAGTTCCTGTACCATAGATGTCACGTTTTTCCCATTTGATCTCCAAAACTGTTCCATGAAATTTGGTTCTTGGACTTATGATGGATCACAGGTTGACATAATCTTAGAGGACCAAGACGTAGACAAGAGAGATTTCTTTGACAATGGAGAATGGGAAATTGTGAGTGCAACGGGCAGCAAGGGAAACAGAACCGACAACTGCTGCTGGTACCCTTATGTCACTTACTCCTTTGTGATTAAGCGTCTGCCTCTCTTTTATACCTTGTTCCTTATTATCCCCTGTATCGGGCTCTCGTTTTTAACTGTACTCGTCTTCTATCTTCCTTCAAATGAAGGGGAAAAGATTTGTCTCTGCACTTCAGTCCTTGTCTCTTTGACTGTATTCCTTCTGGTTATTGAAGAGATCATACCCTCATCTTCAAAAGTAATACCTCTGATTGGGGAGTATCTGGTGTTTACCATGATTTTCGTGACACTGTCGATTATGGTGACTGTCTTTGCCATCAACATCCACCATCGTTCTACCTCAACACATAACGCTATGGCTCCGTGGGTCCGCAAGATATTTCTCCACAAGCTTCCAAAGCTGCTCTGCATGAGAAGTCACGCAGACAGGTACTTCACCCAGAAGGAGGAAGCCCAGAGCAGCAGGGAACCAAAATCTTCTAGAAACACATTGGAAGCTGCGCTTGATTCTATTCGATATATTACAAGACATGTCGTGAAGGAGCACGATGTTCGTGAGGTCTGTGATGTGTCGTATTACAGATGCAGGTCCTGACCCTTCCAGACTAAGCACAGATTGAGGGCCAGACATATTGACATATGTTCTATAAAAGATCTTTACTAAAATCTGTTCCAGGTAAAACATCCACAAAATGGGGCACCTGAACACAGCCCACTTCTCAATTTCCCCCTAGGTACCTCGGATGATTTTAAAGGAAATAGTGTTGTGCGGACTGTTATGTTAGCCTAAGGCAGGGGTTTGGAACCTTTTTTCTGCGAAGGGCCATTTGGATATTTATAACATCATTTGAAGCCCATACGAAATTACCCACTTAAATATTAAGTAGATAATTATGAAAAAAGCTCCTAGATTTATTGAATTTAGTGGGTAACTATGAAAAAAGCTCCTAGATTTATTGAATTTCGATTCCTGTCTGCTGTTGCCTTGGCAGGGCCGGACCAAATGATTTTATAGGCAATATATGGCCCACGGGCCAGAAATTCCTCATCCCTGTTCTAAGGAATGACGATCCTGCCATGTGTTTGGAGCCTCTGGTGCTCAGGGGCTGGTATTTTGGATACAAAATATCCAAATGGTATAAATATTCTAATTTTTATTAAAAATTATCTAAATAAGAGACTTGTAAAATACTACAAATTGATGTGTAAATGAAATTGTGTAGTGTCTCTGAGAGGCCCTGTTATAACAGTGAGGACAGGATCTGGCCCTGAGCTCTGACCACAGGGTGACTTAGTGTTGAGGCAGCAGTGGGCAGCAGAAACTGTTATATCTTAAAATAAGTACACAATGTTAATATGAATTTAATGTGGGCTTTTTTCTTTTCTTTTTTTGCAACAGGTTGTTGAAGATTGGAAGTTCATAGCCCAGGTTCTTGATCGGCTATTTCTGTGGACTTTTCTTCTGGTTTCAATTATTGGCTCTCTTGGGCTTTTCGTTCCTGTTATTTATAAATGGGCAAATATAATAGTTCCAGTTCAAATAGGAAATGCAAATAAGTGATGCTTCCCTAGGGGCTGAGTAGGAATTTAGTTACCAAAAGACCTATGTACCTTATGGCACCTATAGAATTATGAAAATGTCAACTGTGTTTAAAATTTCATGCAAGTTTTAACAGATGAACAGTTGCTAATATCAGTTTATCTTAATAGATTTGTCCTTTAGAAAAGCCATCTGCATGACTGAATAACATTTGACCTTCTAAAAATAGCAGCAAAATATTCTCTGACCTGTACTAGTAAAAATCTAATGTTTGTACCCTGGTTAATAATACTTTGTCATTTGTAATAGTTTGTAATCAACAGTGAAGCTCATGTTTTGATGTGTTGGAGAATTCCTGTTGTATTTGAAGACGGACTTCAAAACGTTTTCTGCATTTGGTAAAGGTACACATTTTAAAATTCTTTCTGTCCTGTATTGACTGGGCAAAGGCTAGTCTTCAGTACAATATTATGTCACTATATTAAATAAGCTTACTACTTAGTATGATAATGATTGGTTTTCTATAACCAACTTTTGTAAAAAAATGAAAAATGGGAATTGGGATCTTCTTTAAGGCTTACTTTATTCTTTAGACACTTAGACTGAACAATTATATTATTTTTATAGCTTACCTTCCACTGTGAGACCATACAACAGACAAGTCCTATGGACACACGGCGGCACATCCTTAACATTAATTTCAATCCCCTTGTCCACGTTTGTCACAAGCAATAGAGCCATCTTCTGTATAAATTGTGGTAGCATCTCTTTATCCTTGATCTTAGATGAGTCCATGACAATTAAGCGAATCCCATTTTAAAAACATGTCGATGGATACTACTAAATTGTTCTGTGAGAATACCATCTTCTGAAATTTAAGATGGCAATCTAATTCAGTATGAGCACATCATACCTTTTACAAACCTGTAATCTTCCAGTTTTATCTCTTTCATTCCAACATTCCAATACTAGAGTCTGAGAGTTGCATGGGCTTTTAGACAAAATCTAGTTTTAGCCTATTACTACTTATGCAGTATAGTATCATGTATCTCAGGTAAGCAAGTTAAATTTATCTTTAAATATCCCTGGTGCAGCTGTGACCAGGAAGAAAACTCTGATAGAACTCTTGGACAAGATCTAGAACTCTTAGCTCTCGAGAGAACAAATTCCTCATTTAGTTATAGTATGTAACCCATCTGAGTTCAAGTCAATGCTCTTTAGAAGGTAGAGGGGACCCTAATTTGTATTTTATTGTAGACAGTTAATGCCATATAATGAGTGAAAGTCTGGTTTGGTTCATTTAAATTGCCGATTAGCTATCTTAGCATGTATATTTCCCTGATCCCTCTTCTGTCTCCATTACTGTGACAAACAATTTTTATATATAAATAAATTTTAGAGAAATTTTCCCTTTGACCTATGAAATATGACTCACAGTGGGCTGCAATATTGTCTGTTTTATTTTTGCATAGGAAAAACATTATGATGACTAGTGAGCAGGTGAAAATGTTCACTGTGAACCTCACCTCTTGCCAGTGGATTCTGATTCAACACTGTAGTATGTGATGCTCTCTTCTTAGTGATTTGCCTACAAGCAGTAGTTTTCAACCAGGGGCAAGTTTGCCCCCGAGGGGACATTTAACAATGTTTGGACACATTCTTGGCTGTCACAACTGGCAAGAGATGGGGGTATGTTATTGGCATCTAGTGAGTACAGGGTACCGTGCTCCTAAAGTTCCTACAGTGTACAGGACAGTCCCCTTCTGACACGGAATTATCTGGGCTAAAACATCTCTGTTCTAAAACTACGTTAACAATGAATGTGTGACTAGGCATTATTTCTCACAGTACAGTTTTGAATTGTGCAAAAGAAATAGCTGAGGCCCTCTGCAGTGGAGACATGTCTTTAGACTCTGGGAAAACAGTAAAGAAGAAGTGTGTGGTAAGAAACAGTAGTGGGGTATTGCTGAAATAGTATAAATCTTCAAGATTATGGGCTAAATAAGAAAAACCACTGAGAAGTCTGCTGTGATACTGAACCAAATGATTTTCACATTTCTGAACAGTGAGTTTTTCTATCCAGTTATGTTTTAACCACTGGAACAAAAGGGAAACAGTTTTCATATTTTGCCCATTTTTACATGTTCTGTCACTATGGAAGAATTATATTCTGACATTTCTTTACCTTACTAAAAAGGCTGGTTAAATATTCATTTACTTGCAATATATACTATTGACGTTTTTCTTACATGAATCTTCTTTGACAAAAATCAAGACAACTGGATAATAAGAAAACCTTAAAATGCCAGAAACAAAGACAGGAGCCTCATAATACAAAGTGAGTTACCATTAAGAAAGCATCTAAAATAATAAAACTCTTAGAAGAAAACAGAACAAATGCTTTGTGACATTGGATTTGGCAGATTTCTTAGATATGACACAAAAGGCACAGGTAAAAAAGAAAAAAATAGACAAGTTGGACTTCATGAAAATTAAAGTTTTGCGCATCAGAAGACATTATCAACAGAGTGAAAAGCCAACCCACAGAATGGAAGAAAATATTTGTAAATCATATATCTAATAAGGGACTAATCTCCAGAATATATAGAGAACTAAAATGTAACAACAGAGAAAAACAAACAACCTGATTCAAAAATGGGCAAAGGACTCAAACAGACATTTCTCCAAAGAAGATATATGAGTGGCCAATAAGCGCATGAAAAGATGTTCAATGTCACTAAAGAGAAATGCAAATCAAAACTACGCCTCACACCCATTAGGATGGCTATTATCAAAAAACAACAGTATTGACACAAAGAAGTTGGAACTCTGTGCGCTGTTGCTGGGAATGTAAAGTGATGCAGCCATGGTGGAAAATAGTGCGGTGGTTCCTCAAAAAAGTTAAAAATAGCATTACTATACGATCCAGCAATTTCACTTCTGAGTATATGCCCAAAAGAACTGAAAGCAGGGCCTCAAAGAGATATCTGCACTCCCGTGTTTACTGCATCATTATCCACAATAGGATGGGAACACCTGAAGTGTCTATCAGTAGGTGAATGAATAGCAAAATGTGTTCTCTACAGACGGTGGAATATTACTGAGCCTTGAAAAGGAAGGAAATGCTGTAATATACGACAATATGGATGAACCTTGAAGATACTGTGCTAAATGAAACAAGCCAGTCACAAAAAGACAAATACTGTATGATTCCACTTATACATGGTGCTTACTGGAGTAGTCAAACTCAGGAGCAGAATGTAGAATGGTGGTGGGGAGAGGGGAAATGGGGAGTTACTATTTAATGGGTATATAGTTTCAGTTTTACAAGATGCAAAGAGTTATGGGGATGGACAGTGATGATGACTGCACAGCAATGTGAATGTATTTAATACAA
Organism: Miniopterus schreibersii; assembly: GCF_964146895.1. Classification (NCBI taxonomy): domain Eukaryota; kingdom Metazoa; phylum Chordata; class Mammalia; order Chiroptera; family Miniopteridae; genus Miniopterus; species Miniopterus schreibersii. The sequence continues at coordinate 5,579,403 of NC_138124.1, forward strand.
CTGAACTGTGAATGCAAAAAGTGTTAAGATGGTAAATTGTATGTTAAGTGTGTTTTATCACAATAGAAAAAAGAGCCCCTCCCCCCCAATACACCTCAGGCTGATGCACCGTTCAGTACTTAGGTTTCATCCCTGGCCATCAAGGGCTGCAGAAACAACCCGGCCGTCCCTAAAATGCACACCAGGATGAAAACCCACAGGAAAATACGATCAATCACCATGGCCACATACTTCCAGTCATCTTGAATCTGAAAAAAAACAAAACACAAAAAATCATGAAAGAAGAAAAAACAAAGCATGAAGGAGAAGACGGCGTGACTACATTTTCAATCCTGAACATGTAACAAACACGTTGCAGCAGCAGAAGTAGCCGTTCCCACTGAAATGCAAGGAACCTTTAATCCCCATTGATGTAGAGTCTGAGGAAATGTACCACTGTCAAGTTTCTCTTTAGGCACCAGAGAAATAGTATAAAACATTTGTCGCCCGGCAGGTGTGGCTATAGGCCCTGTCATTCCCTCCTACAATCTGCTGGATCGGTCTATGATCCAGGAGATCGAGGTTCGAGTGCCGGTCAGGGCACATGCCCGGGTTGCGGGCTCCATCCCCAGCAGGGGGCGTGCAGGGGGCAGCCGATCCATGACTCTCTCATCATTGGTGTTTCTCTCCCTTTCTCCCTCTCCCTTCCTCTCTCTGAAAATCAATAAAGACATTAAAAAATAAATAAAATAAAACATCTGTCACGTTGAATCTGCTTTACATCAGAAATTTCTCAACGTGTACATAACGTACTTTTTCTAAGTTGAATTCCAATTTATAGTTAGTGAAGCCAGTTCGCTGACTTCCGCCTCCGTGGAGGATTCTGGGCGTGTGTTAGAACAGCGAATACAATCCAGCACCATTTACCTTTGTTTCAAAGTACTAGTTCTTACCCAGTTTTAGGTGTAATTTACTTTTAACATCCAAAAATGAGATCAGCTTATCAGGGCAAGTCCTTCATTACTTTCTCTCCCTCGTGCCCCCACCCCCACCCCAGCAATGCCTAAATAACCAAATATCACCTTTAGTTATAAGCCCAAAGTATCATGGAATTCTGTGCGGTTATAGAACAGGCTGAAAATCAGAAATAATTACTGGTTAGAAAGTAAAAGATGGAAGACAGAGCAGGACTCATTGTACATAACATCGCTCCAGTTGAGGCTGGAGCTAGGAAGGGGGATTGTACGTTCATTATACTCCTAGACAACTCAGAAAGCAAGGAAACCATAATTGAATTGAGAAGAGAGAATCCATAAATCAACTAATTTGGAAAAAAAAATAATCGCATCACAAAGAGGCAGCATGGATGCAGTAATTTCATTAAGTGACCGAAATGGGGTTGGGAGACAGGGTTTATTTCACCATGATGAGCTGCAATGCATGTGTCCTCTTGATGACACTAAGGAGTCATAGGTAAAATTGGGATTCTGATGCATTTGCCACATGGTATTTTATTTGAGTTCCTAAGATTTTGGTTTGTAAGTGCGTCTAGTACACAATAGACCCTGTCATCCCCCCCCCCATCTCTGCTGGGTAAACCTCCTCAGGCCTGGGAGACGGGGGTGGGAAAGCAGGGGCGTGGAGACCGACTTTGAGTACAGCTCCAGCTCTGCTCCTTTCTATCCTGAGAGTCTGGGTAACTTATGTGACCTTTCTTAGCCTCAGTTTCCTCATCTGTAAAATGGGGATAAGGACAGTACCTGCCACAGAGGTGGTTATGAGGATGAAATGAAATGATGTGTCTGGCCCAGTGTTCTTAAGGAATGATACTTTTGTATGTTAACGCTGACTTTAAAATGCCCGGTATCTAAGTATAAATCTCCCTCTGACGGCAGTTCACAGGGTTTAGCCTGGTGAAGAGAGACTTGGGTCTTACACCTGAATACAGTGCTTTGAAAAGAGCTGAGTAAAAATTAATCTTGTGTTTAAATTCTCAAAGTCTTTAAGATACAATGATAGTGGCAATTCTCTGGAAAGTTTGGAATTAAAGTTGAATAACAGGTACATGAGTTTAGGCAAAATTGTGGGCAAGCTCCTGGCTCCCTCTCCCAGCCCAGCTCTGTCCCAGAAGACCTGGGAAGGTGCAGCCTGGTAAGTATGAGCTGGGTCTGGGGAGGGGAGGGTCTGGGAAGGGAAGGGTCTGGGGAAGGAAGTGTCTGGGGAGAGGAGGGTCTGGGAAGGCAAGGGTCTGGGAAGGGAAGGGTCTGGAAAAGGAAGGGTCTGGGGAAAGGAGGGTCTGGGAAGGGAAGGGTCTGGGAAGGGAAGGGTCTGGGGAAGGAAGGGTCTGGGGAGAGGAGGGTCTGGGAAGGGAAGGGTCTGGGGAGGGAAGGGTCTGGGGAGAGGAGGGTCTGGGAAGGGAAGGGTCTGGGGAGAGGAGGGTCTGGGGAGGGAAGGGTCTGGGGAGAGGAGGGTCTGGGAAGGGAAGGGTCTGGGAAGGGAAGCGTCTGGGGAAGGAAGTGTCTGGGGAGAGGAGGGTCTGGGAAGGCAAGGGTCTGGGAAGGGAAGGGTCTGGAGAAGGAAGGGTCTGGGGAAAGGAGGGTCTGGGAAGGGAAGGGTCCGGGAAGGGAAGGGTCTGGGGAAGGAAGGGTCTGGGGAAAGGAGGGTCTGGGAAGGGAAGGGTCTGGGAAGGGAAGGGTCTGGGGAAGGGAAGGGTCTGGGGAGAGGAGGGTCTGGGGAGGGAAGGGTCTGGGGAGAGGAGGGTCTGGGGAGGGAAGGGTCTGGGGAGGGAAGGGTCTGGGGAGAGGAGGGTCTGGGGAGGGAAGGGTCTGGGGAGAGCCTGGAACTGCGCTCTTTTCTCCCTGCCCTCAATTGGTTCAAGCACTTTGGAAACCTTACAGTACCCACTAAAGTTAAAAATACAGCTCTCCAGTGATCCAGCAGTTCCACTCTTAGGTGTACATTCAAGAGAAATAGGTGCATATGTTCACCAAAGGACATGTATAAGAATATTTATAGCAGCTTCGCTCAAATTAGCCCCAAACTAGAAATCACCAAATGTCCAACAACCATAGAATAACAGAGGGCAGGCGGCGCGGTCACTGTGGCATACAATAAAAAAGGGTGCACCTCAAAGACATTTTGAATGAAGGGAGTCAGATGTGAAAGAGTTCATACTGTGTGATCCCACTTATTTGAAGTTCAAGGATCAGAGGAGGGAGGGAGGGAGGGAGGGAGGGAGGGAGGGAGGGAGGGAGGGAGGGAGGGAGGGAGGGAGGGAGGGAAGGAGGGAGGGAGGGAGGGAGGGAATCACTGACTGGGAAGGGGCATGAGGCACTCTCAGGGACACTGAAAATGTTTTATATCTTTATTTGGGTCACGGTTCTATGGGTGTACACATAATGCAAACATTCATTGAGCTGTACACTTAAGAGCTGGGCACTTTACATAAATTATACCTAAAGGGGGAAAACACACACGATGAGAAAGTAAAATTAAGAGTCTAAGCTGAGCTGATCAATACTTATTGGAGATCATTCCAGCCTATCTCCTGATCTACTCTCTCGACCCCGAGTGCTGGCAGCCCAGTGGCTAACTCAGGGCACTGTATGCTCGGGAGCTCTATCACCCCAATTTACACATGAGAAGACAGGCTCATCAATTTACAGATGAGAGGGGAGGCGACATGTCCAAGGACATGTAACTGGTGTTGGAGGAGCTGGTCTGAACACAGGCCGCTGACTCCAGAGTCTAATTTCTTAACCCAGCCCTATGCCTTGCCCCACACGAGCCAATATATGTTTGTTGAGTGAATGCACAACCGATGTAATGACACGTCCTTACCTCTTTGGCTTCATTTTGTGCTTTCATATTTTCAGCAATATACTTGACACTCTGGATGGCTTCTTTGACTTCCGGCGACAAAGCAGAAAACGAGAGCACGGCGTCCACAGATTCAGTGCTGGAGCTTCTCGTGAGGTTGGCGGTGAAGTTTGAGACTTTCCTCCTGTGGTGGTGGCAGTAGCCGCACAGCACGTCCTGGCAGGGGTGGCCTTCCTTGCAGCCTTTGGACCCCACCCGGCTGAAGCAGTTCAGGTTGGAGAGCTCACCACTGCACACGGGTCTGGGCCTCGGGGCGCTGCCTTCATTGCCTGCCGGCCTGGTCATGAACATGACCCTGGGAAGCAAGTTCAAGAACAGGGTCCTCACCCACGTGGGCATCGTGTGCGTGGTGGGGGTTCTGTAGTGCACGTTGAGCACGAAGACGGTGATGACGATGGACAAGGTGACAAAAATCATGGTGAACAGGAGGTACTCGCCGATCAGGGGGATGACCAGGGAGGTGGATGGGATGGTCTCCGTGATCACCAGCAGAAAGACGGTCAAGGACAGGAGCACGGAGATGCAGAGGGTCACCTTCTCGCCGCAGTCCGAGGGCAGGTAGAAGACCAGCACCGTGAGGAAGGAGATGAGCAGACAGGGTATGATGAGGTTGATGGTGTAGAAGAGCGGCAGGCGCCGGATGTACAGCGAGTACGTGATGTCGGGGTAGATCTCCTCGCAGCAGTTGTACTTGATGTCGTGCTTGTAGCCCGGGGCTCGGATGATGGCCCACTCGCCGCTCTCCCAGTAGTCCTTGAGGTTCATGGAGGAGCCGATGAGGACCAGGTCGATTTTCGCCTTGTCGTAGGACCAGGACCCGAACTTCATGGTGCAGTTCTGGTAATCAAATGGGAAGTAGGTCACGTCGATTTTGCACGAGCTCTTAAAGATGGCCGGAGGGATCCAAGTCACTTCGCCCGTGTACTTGAGCAAAGCCTTGGTCTTGTCATCCACCTGGAAATCCCCCACTGCGCTGCAGAGACAGGAGGCGCGGCCTGGTCATTACACACACAGCAGGGCAATGGAAAGGAGCGGTTTCTACAGCTGTGGAATGTGACAGCTCAAAGTGCTGTGAAAGGTCACTTGTTCAGCCTCCACTTTACATTTACTGTGCCCGTAGATCCCCACAAAAAGATTATGCTCACCCTGGCCAGCTCGGCTCAGTGGTTAGAGCGTCGGCCCGCGGACTGAAGGGTCCCAGGTTTGATGCCGACCAAGGGCACGTACCTTGGCTGCAGGCTTGATCCCCAGCCCGGTCGGGGCATGCAGGGGAAGCAACTAATCCATGTGTCTCTCTCATCAATGTTTCTCTCTCTCTTTCTCTCCCTTCCACTCTCTCTGAAAAGCAATGGAAAAAATATCCTCGGGTGAAGATTAAAAAAAAAAGATTATGCCCGGCTCCTAGCTCCAGGAAGCAAGGGGAAAATATGAAGTAGGGTGGGGGTGAGGACCCACATGCCCTCAAGTGGATTCAACCCCTGTTCAACACCCAGGAGCTTCTGTGAGGCTGGCCTACGTAGAGGATTAAAAAGACCCCTGGGAAGAGAGGCTTCCAGAACAACTTCCTTTATGGCATCCTAGACCCCAGAATGTCAGAACAGTCAGGGGCCTTAAGAGCCCAGAGTCTAGTCCAGCAGTTGGCAAACTGTGGTCCCCAGGACTGCCCCCTATTTCTGTAAGTAAATTCTTACTGGAGCACACAGCCATACCCACTCGTTGTCTACTATTATCTACGGCTACTTTTGAGCCACGAGGGCAGGGTTGAGTCTCTGTGAGAGACGCTGTGGCCCACAAAGCCTGAAATATTAATCCCTGGCCCTTTAGAGAGAGAGTGTGCTGACCTCTGCTCTAGTCTGATCCCCTCATTTGACTGCAGAGGAAACTGAAGCCCAGGGAACAGGACTGAGCTGCTCAGGGTGCCATGCAGAGTTGTTGGGAGAGCCCTGACCAACCAGAACTTGGGTCCCCAAGTGAGGAGTCGCATAACCCCATGTGCTCAAAGGCCAAGCGCTGGAGGTAAGCTTATTTTGGTTGCTGACACACATTTCCCCTATTTTCCAGGGATCCCCACTGTGGCTGCTGCCACAACCCTGGCTGTGTCTGTCTAGACCAGAAGGCCTATTTGCTGACCAGGGCAGTGTCAGCAGCCTGTCTCTGACACCAGGAGACCGAGAAGATGAAGACCTAGCTGGGGACTGGGAGCTGGCACAGCACTAGCCACACAGGGGGCACTTGGTAAGCATTTGTTGACTGAATGGATGACCAGAAAATAAATGAAGATGTCACCGTCACAGGGTACCCAAGAGATGGCTGCAACAAGGGACAGCAGATGTGGGAGGGCTCTGAGCCAATGTGCTGCTAAACCACGGGAGTTAATCAGAAAAAGAAAAGTCCTGCTGGCTGCATAGGACTGGCTGGGGTGTGGCTTTAACAGAAAGAAAGGTTAAGAGCTTAAGCGGGGAGCTGTGGGAGAGTGTGTTGGCATCAGTGTTTTATTCCTCCAAATCCCCTCAGAAATATAGGGCATGTGGGATAGAAAAAGGAAAAACCTACTGACCACACGGTCAACAAAGGTTATATGGGACCCTGAGAACCTCAGAATATGAGCAGGTGGGGTCAAACCACCAATACCAGCAGGACCTGCATGGGAACATGTGGAATTAACTGCTGGTGGAGGTGCCAAGGGCAGAGAAAGGGGAGTTCTCATGTCCTAGGAACCCCAGATAGAAATCATCAAGAAGTATCTGCCCCTCAAAAAAGAGGACCCACCCCACTCTCTGTTGAATCTTCAGGGAAACAGGAGAAAAAATTCTTTTAAATCAGAGACAAAGAAAAAGAATTTGAGAGAAAATAATAGAGAATGTAGGTAAAGAAGTTCCAATATATGTAAAAATGGATTTCCTGGAGGGATAATCAGAGCAGTAGAAAAGAACAAATCTTAAAAACTATAATTTAAAAAAACTTCCCTGGAATAAAAGAAGGTTGCTTAAGTACACGGTACAGAGTAAAATGACTAGACTTTAAAGACAAAGGCAAAAAGAACAACCTGCCTATAAGTCAGCTGACAGTACGTCCCAGCTTGTCTAGGACAGTCCTGGTTTACATCTGTGGTCCTGGGACACTTACTAATAGTGTCCCCTTTCTCTCCCCAAAGTCACTCAGTTTTACAAGAACAAGAAAATTAAGCTGGCATCATATCCTGACAGCAACACTTTGTACCTGGACACAAGTCAGCACTTTTGAGATTGCCATCAAAGGGAAAAAAGTGAGCCAAGGATGTTATATCCAGGTAAGTGACTGCAAAGTATCATCTAAAAAGGCTGCAATGAGTTATGAACGTGTGAGAACTTACGGTATATTGTGAGCGCTTTCTGAGGATTCTGTTAGAAAGTGAATTTCAGAAAACAAAAGATCATAGGAGAAACTTTGGCTTAAGAAGGTAAACGGTGTTTCTAGTGTTTAAATGAAGAGAAACCCTCAACAGAGGACCGATCCTGAGAAACTGAGGTTCTGACTTGAGAGATGAGTGGATGATTTTTCTCTAAATGTTATTTTCAGCTTCAGATTCTAAGGAAATTACTTATGACATTTGCTTCTCCCAAAGCCAATTTGAAGCACTTTACTGTGCCTCTCAGTATTGTTACAAGCATACATCCTAAAGATTTCCAGGAAGAAAACAGCCATAATATTTAAATCGTAAGATTAAAAATTTTGCCCGTGTTCTTATTTCTAGCTTAGCAAAACTTCTTAACACCCTGCCCAGCTCCCTCAGAGCCTTTGGATAAGAAATTTCCAGGGCAGCTCACATTCTGCAAGCCAGCCAAGTTTATCCTGTGTCCAGCTCTTTAAGTACCAATTTACAAATACAAATCGCATGAAAGAATCATGCAATTTTGAATGCTGCGTTTTCCTGGGAAAACAGTAAATAAAACACGGACCATCTCTGGAGTGGTTAAAGATCCCCCTTCTTTTAGCCAGTGACCAGAAAGTGGTATTCAACCAAAAACATAGCTTTTCTAGTCCTAATACTAATAGTAAAACATATTAGTTTGTACTAATACAGCATAAAACCCTAAACACAGAATCTTTTTATTCATTAAAATCAGATTAGACTAAATCTATGTGGAATGTTGTGCTGGAAAATGCTGAGTGGTTAAAACATTGTAACTAGAGATAAAGCACAGGTGGAAAAAATGTTTTCCAATACCCAAGAATGAACTAGCACATACTGTAAAATATCAGTTAAAATTTATGTCTGCGTAATAACAGAGCTTAAGTGTGGGAAGTGTCCGATTTTTAGGAAAGAGAGGTGCTATGATGCACAGGCTCAGAAGGGGAGACCTCGGAGGCTTCCTGAAGCGGGTGGGGAGGTGTGTGTGGAGAGAAGGTCAGGCAGGGTGGGGCGACTCGCCAGGTGAGCAGAGGAATGCCACCTTCCTGAGGTCTAGCCTCAAGGGGCCCACTGGGACCTGACTTACAGGAAAGGTAAGTCTTGGAAGGGCCGTGGTTGCAGATGCTCCCCCCACCGCTCCCCACGTAGTTCCCTCCCTTGCCCTCACTCTAGTCTGCAATTGCACATTTGGATATTATAACTCAGGCCTGTCTTCCCTGCTGCACGACAGCCTCCTGGAAGCAGGAGGCGTATCTGCTCTGTGCACCACTGTGTCTCCAGCAGTTGGTGTGCAGTAGGTGCTCAGTAAATTCCTGTGGGATGAGCCAATGAATGGAGCCCTGTCGGAAAAGGTCCAGCGAAGGCCAGGCTGCCCTAGAGGGTGGAGCCACCTGCCCTTACTTGTTGTAGAGGACGATGTCAGGCTTCCAGATCTTCTGGGCAGGGACACGCAGGAACTCCGCCCCGTCGTAGTCAGAGGGGTTCCACTTCAGCTTGTAGTCATTCCAGATCTGGAGGGAGGAGCAGCAAAAAGACCAGTGTGGTTTTATTTCTCGACACCCATCTTGGTGAACTCCCCACCCCTGCCCCATGTCACAGAGCCGCCTCCATGCTGCAGACCACATGAGCCTAATGTCTTGTGTAGGTGCTAGTAGGGAGAGCACTGGGCTGTGTGCAGGCCACCTCCTGCTCTCTGGTGGCCATTGCCACTGTGACTGTGAGCAGGGTCACCCCCTTGTCAAACATGTAAGAATTACAAGTGCTTACTCTGACCAGGTCCAGTTCATACCTTCATCTGGTGTTGTTTACATCCCCTGAAATGGCTCTCCAGGAGCTTTTTCAGACATATTCCCCAGCAAGTCCCCCAAACAGGGTGCTAATCACACACAGAGCCCTCTCCCACCTCTAGGTTGAATGGGGTTGGCCTCTGAAGGGCTTTGGGAAAGGAGCCAGGGTCCCATCAAGCCCAAGAAGTGTTTGGGTGCAGAGGCTGAGAGATCTGAGTCCTGAGCCCCAGAGGGGAGAGGCAAGCTGTGGCCTGAGGGAACATGTGCCATAGGGCACCGAGTGGGCACTGTGTCCACCTGGCTTTCCAGCTCCTGGAGGAAGGCTGGAGAGCTGGCCTGGTGGAAAGGTCACCATCAGGCCAGTGAGTTATTTATCCAGGTCTTGGCAAAACCTCCCTGGGGAGGACACGTGGAAGATGATTTCTTTAGCTTCAATCTGAACAGGAAAATCCAGAGCCCCTGCCCCCATCCTACCAACAACGACTGCAGCATCTGATTCCGACTTAAGGATGAGTTTTGGGCAAGAGGAAGGGAAGGGGGTGGTCTCACACCCCACCCTAGAGTTTGGGGCCAGGGCTCCAGGCTCAGGTCTGTCCCATTTTATCGTGTGACTGTGGAAAAGGCTCCTCCTTCCAGGCTGCACTGTCATCTGTGACTTGAGGGATGGGGCCTTGCAGCCCTTCCTGGGGGAACCTTGGGACCCAAGTCCAAGAAGAGACAGATCAGCCAGTCAATGGACCCCAGCCTTGGTCTACAGAAATGAAAGCCCCAGCTTGGGGTTCGGGTCCTTCTTCGTTCACCCACAGCAAATAATGCAGTCACCACCAGGGGGCAGCAGTGCTCAGGGCTGGTCTCTTACTTGCTTGAGCCACAGGTTGGTCTCCATGATCTGGTTTACTTCATCCTAGAAAGGTAGATGAAAGTGGATGCGTGAAGTACCAAAACAAGGCTCTGGGAAAGCCTTTCCCAGAAGCCCTGTGCCCCACAGCCACGGCTTATGGTTCAGGCACTCACCACCTTCACCAGTTGAGACATGGACACCTCAAACTGGACGATGACAGCGTCTGACACGTTGGCCACAGGCCGGATGATCTCATTGTAATCTTCAAACAGCCGCTCAAACAGACGGTGCTCAGCCTCGGAGCCGCTGGCCACTGAGGAAAGGAGCCCTGTTAGACCCTTAGAATCTTTTCCTTTCAACAGGGACCCCTGCCAGCTACAGCCTCTTCTCCGCCCATTAGGGGGACTCTGTGGAACTGCAGACTTTCAGACTGGTTTTGCTCCTTCGAGTACAGACTGAGAAACTGAGGCCCAGGACAGATAGAGATTCCATCAGGCCACACATTCATTGAGAAACACAGTGTGTACAAGCCTGGGTTCTGAGTTTGGATAGATCTGGTATAAATCCTGACAAACTACTTGTGAGCTGTGTGAGCTTAGGCAAGTGGCTTAACCTCTCTGAACCTCAGTTTCTTTATCTGTAAAAACAAAGACTATAAACATATCCATGTTGTAGGGTTGTTATGAGTGATGGGCTCAGCTCAGTGCTAGCATATGGTCAGAGCTCAGGAACTCTCCATAAGTTCATTGTTACAATGGGGCAGGTGTGTAGTCTACATAGGTACATCCACTCACTGCTTCCAGGATGGAGATGACCAGTCACTCCCAGGGCCACGTGTTTTGCCTCCTAGCCTCCCCGTGGGAGACTAGAGTGCAGGTCTGGGGCTTTCCTTCATCCCACTTGGACCAATCCTCTTAGAAGATGGGCATCTGCATGGCTCCCTGATCTTCCAGTGTGACCCAGGGTTCCTCCTGATGTTGTCCTCACATCCTGATCAGAGACCCTAACCTCTCTGAAACCCTTCCAGGAACCCCTTCCAGGAACCCCTTTACACCCCAGGCATCTTGAGTCAGCTGTCTGATGCTTCCCACTTACAATCTGGAGAGGGGATGAAGGGAATCCCCGGTGAAGTCCCAGCTTCTCCAGCTCTTGAAATGGGATATGCCTGCTCCCTTCCTGTCCTCGCCCCCCCCCCCAAATAAATGAAGGGCTACATGCAGGAGCTCCGGGGAGTGCAAGGCTGTCTGAGTAGTGGGGCCTCAGCACGAAGGTGGCGGAAACGGTGCTCTGAGCGCCCAGCCACATCGCGTTCTCCCAACAGGCCCCCCCTGCGGCCATGCCAAACCCTCGCACCTTTGTACAACCAGCCCTCCCAGCCCAGATACTTCTGGCGCGGGGTCTGGGCCACTTCTCCCGAACCTGAAAGAGGCGGGGCGCGCCCTCACGGCGCAGTGGACAGACCGCGAGAGGAGAGGCTGGCGCGCACACTTGGCCCCCGGGTCCGAAACGACTGCCCTCTTTTCCAAGGGGGGCCTTCAAGTCTTTACCTCACTGGCCTCAGTTTCCCCACTTGTACGTAAGGCGAGTCAGCGTGTGGGATGCAGACAATGGAGCCGACGCCCGGGGCACGCCACTCGGGAGCCAGCGCTCCGAGCCGAGGCCTCCGGAGGCAGAGCGCCGAAGGGAAACGGGCGTCCCCACCCAGCTCGCCGCGGGCAGCAGGGAGTGCGCGCGGGTCCGACCCCCGACTCCGGCAGCGTGCTCCCGCCGCTCGGACCCCGCGTCCCCTCTCGGGGCATCCGTCCCTCGGCCCACGTTCGTACCTGATATCAGCTGCAGCAGCAGCAGAATTGGGTGCACCCGGTGCGAGTGTGCGCCCATGGCCTTTCGGCCGGCTGCCCGGAGACCCCGATCGATCGGGAGCGGACTCAGTGTGGCGGAGGCAGACTAGGTCCGTGGGGCTCCCCGCGCAGCGACCACTCGGAGACAAACCGGACGGGGGAACGCGGGGCTCGGGGCTTTTCCCCGCCTCCCGCCAACCCCACCCGCCGAGCGCTCGGGAGTCTGGGAGGACGCTCTCGGGACTGGCGGGGTCTGGAGCCAGGATGTGGCCGCGCCCACCAATCAGAGGAGGGCCGCCCGTGCGCTCCCGGGGCCGGCTCCGCCCCCCCAGTCTGGAGCCTGGCTGCGGACCCCAGAAAAGGGCACCTCGTGGGATTCCGCGTTCTGGCCAGTCCTGCGCGTTCCCGCATCAGGTTGTAGGTCCACCTGAGGGCCTCTAACACAACTCACAGGTGCGCTAATGGTATTTGGTTTTTCACAGCCCATGCAGTGTGGGAGGAGGATTGGGGTCCGGATCCGATAATGGTTGCGGCTCAGTCAGGAGTTGCTGGAGGTTTGTTATACTGTTTACTTTAGAATCTTTGAAATGCTTGTTAGTAAAAAGCGAAACAAAAGAAAGAAAAAACAAAAACGGAGATACCGAGATGGGCCCATCAGAGAGGGCACTGGCTTCCAGCCACTGGCCCCCTGCATCACCTCTTCTGCACCCCACCCCATTTACACCTCTGGGGACTTCAGGAACCTGAAGTGACCAGGCCACCCGGGGGGGTCCCCCTTGGCCTCTCCGGCCACCCACCAGGTGGGGTGGGGCACCTGCACGCTTCCTTGGGGTTCTTTCATCACAGGACAGGTGAGTCTCCTTTATTATTTCAAGAATGGGCCTCCTACCCAAATTAAAACCAGACAAAAGGAGACATTTTGCAGGATCAAGAAAATGTTTGTAAGAATTGGGGCCTCCCTCTCAGGTCCCCAGTTAGCACATTCTCATTCTTCTGGCAAAAAGCCCTTCTTTTGGAAAACACTGCCAATCTTATACCCTACCGAGGACTTGTATCCAGAAAATACAAAGACTCCTGAAAACCCAAAAGTAAGAATAGATAGGTGTGAGCGGGCTTGTTGGGGTGATGTAAATGTTCCAGAACTGGATTATGGTGATGAACTTACTAAAACTCCTTGAATCATACACTTAACATGGGTGGATTTTAAAATATGTAAGGTACACCTTAGTAGAATTGTTTTTAAGTCTTACTGGACAATAAGCAAACTAAAACCCAATTTTGAAAATGAGCAAAAAACTCAAACAGATACTTCACCAAAGAGGATATATAGAAGGCAAAACCATCACAGGAAAAGGAGTTCAACATCACTTGCCATTGGGGAAAAGCAAATTAGAACCAGGATGATGTACCCCTTCACATCCACTGGGATGGCTAATGTAAAAAGTACAGCCAATACCAAGTGCAGGCGAGGACACAGAGCAACTGGATCTCTCCTACTTGGCTTGTGGCAATGCAGGATGGTATAGCCCCTCCAGAAAGCAGTTTGACAGTCTCACATAAGTTAAACATACACTCCCCATAATAATCACACTCCTGAGTATTTACTTGGAGAAATGAAAACTTTTGTTTTGTTTTTGTCTGTTTGTTTTTAAGTATATCTTTATTGATTTGAGAGAGGAAGGGAGAGGGAGAGAGAGAGAGAAACACCAATGATGAGAGAGTCATTGATCGCCTGCTTCCTACATGCCCCCCCCCCCCCCGAGGATCGAGCCCTCAACCCAGGCATGTGCCCTGACCAGGAATCCAACTGCGATCTCCTGGATCATAGGTTGATGCTCAACTGCTGAGCCACGCCCAGCCAGGCGAAAGGAAAACTTTTGTTTCTATAGCAGCTCTATTTATAATTGCCCCAAACTGGTAACAGCCTAAATGTGTTCAACATCCATGTGACAGAATTCTGCTCAGCAAGACAAAAGAACAAACTATTGGATGATTCTCAAAGGCATTACGTGAAAAAGCAAAACTACTCTCCAAAGGTTGCATACTGTGTGTGATCCATGTAAGTGGCATCTTGAACAGACTAAATTACAGTGACAGAGAAAGATGAGTGGGTGCCGGTGCTGGGTATGGAGGGAGGCAGGGCCGTAAGGAGTAGCACAAGGGAGTTATTTTGGGTAATGGATCTCATATGTTATGATCACACAAACCTATGCATGTGCTACAATGTATTTTCCTGACCAAGAGAAGACTTTTTGTATAAAACTAGTTTTAAAAATATGACTTTAAAATAGTTGTCCTCCATTCCACAAATATTTTGAGTGCCTACTATGTGTCAGATACTGGGCAAAAGATAGTATGTGGCGGGGCCAGTCAGAGCATCTGTGAGGGAGACACACCTGAACCGGGCGACGGTGTAAAGCAGAATGGGACCTGGGCTGCAGAAGAGGAGAAGGCCATCACTTTCATGTGGGGAAACCAGGAGTGGCTTGAAGGAGGGATAGGAGTCATTCATTCAACAAACATTTATTGTGCCGAGCTCTGTCCTGGGCCCTGGGGATACTGCAGGGAACATGAAGGGCCAGGTCCCTGCTCTCATGGAGCTCACACTCTGGTGGGTAGATGTGGGCCATAAACATGCCAGCAAATAAGAACCCCAGGAACTGAGGAGCACTTAAGGGAGGTGTCGGGTACCATGGCCATGGGGGAGAAGGCTTCAGAGTGGGTGACTGGGGAAGACCTCTCAGGGAGGTGACATTGAAACACTGGGTAGATTGGAGTCCTGGATGATGCAGCCCAGGGAAGAGCTGGGAGTTCTTGGGGAAGGAAGGCTTGGCTAGAAGGGACTGTAAATGCATGGGTTCAGAGCTGGAAAGGATCCTGAAGTGTGTGAGGGACTGAAGAAGGCCAGTGAGCCTCGGAGACAGGGGGAGTGGAGGGAGACAGGGTGCAAAGTAAGGTGACTGGCACAGGGTGGGTGCTGCTCTTATGGCAGCCCTTATCCTGATGCAGGGAAGGAAGGCTGGCCAGAACTAAGCTTCCTGAAGCCCCTCCAGCTGGGCTTTCCTGGGTTCCTGCAAGGCCTCAGAGAGGACAGTCCAGGCCCCGATCCTTGCCCCTCCCACGCCATGGTTGTTTGATGGGTTGACAGGTGATGGTGTCATATTCTGTTAGGGCCTCAGCAGCTGCGACCCAGAATGAAACATGACACTGCCCACTTGCCCGCTCATACCACCCCACCCCACAATCGGGGGCCCTGGGACATGCGGGGCAGCCTAGGGCCCCCCAGAAGGTGTGTGGTTCTGGAAGAGCGGAGGCAGGAAGAGTCCCACGGTGCCCAGCACGCACACAACCACAAACACCCACAGGAACAGTCGGTCGACCACCATGGCCACGTACTTCCAGTCCTCCACGACCTGTGGGCAGACAGAGGCGGGTCATGAGGGCAAGTGTTGGGGTCCTCCCTGCTCTCCCCTGATCCCCAACTTGGGTCCGCACTATCTTGAGGGAGCCCACGCTACTCAGAACTTGGAGTGGCATGTTCTGAGTGTGAGGCTGGTCCCCCAGCTGGGCACATCTGTGTCTCTCAGGTCACTGGTGAACCCCTACCTGCCCCTGTGGCATTGCAGTCACTGGGAACTCAGGCTGTGCAGGTTAGGAATGTGACTGAAAACTAACCCTGAGTTTGAATAAGGGGACGAGGCCTGAGGATCCCAGGCCTTTCTCTTATTATCACTCTAAGCCTTCTGAGCTGGCTCCACCCACAGTTAGATTTGGGACCCCCTTGCTGAATGGGGGTGGGCACTGGGGATTGCAGAACACCTGGCAATAGTGCTGTTTAGTTTGCTCAATTCTGGTAACAGCAGTACCTGTTAGTTCCTGTAATTAAGACTCAGCCTCCTCTACTGCATCATCTGAGTGTCTCTCTCTCTCAGAGCCGGGTGTGGGGTTGGCAGGCACTTGGCTGGCCTCCAGAAATGTGCCTGTCTCCTTTGTTGGGGGAGACACCCCCAGAAAGACCCGGCATCCTGGCCTTCCTCCCCCATGCCTGTGTTCACACCCTGGCCCATCTGAGTCCCCCTGCCTCCTTTCCCTGGTGGAGCGTGGCCAGACCAGAGCTCAGCAGAGGCTCCGGAGCTGGAAGTTCAGATAGCAGTGGGCTTGCTGACGTCAGTGACCCAGTTTGTCAGGGCCCCATCATCGGTGTGTGTCTACCCTGGATAATCCTGGGTTATCCAGCCCCAAATACCCAGTCCCTGAGACCAGCAGGCACCACATAGCTGTCTGCGTGGCTCTTCATGAGAGCTCTCCTCAGCATTCTGGGGTCTCTTTTTGACAGCCCTAATTTCAGATGACTTTTTTTGTGGTCTGCGTGTGCCTTTTTGTTTTGTATATATTTTGTGCTATTTATAGTGACCAGCTAATCACCAAGGATGGTGAAAATGATGAGGATTGTAAGCACAGCCCGGGCTGGCTTAGGGGTGGGCATGTTCCAGAAGGGGAGAAAACATCTTTTTCCAGCTGGATGCGAGAAAGGCAAACAACCAAATCCATCATGTGCTCAGTGAAGGGCAAGCTCTGGAGACAGAGCTAGGGTCTGCTCTGTGCCAGTTGTGTGACCCTGAGCAAGTTACTGAGCATCTCTGAGCCTAGCTTTCCCATTGTACAACAAGGGTTTGAGTAAATGCCACTTCACAGGGCTCCTGGGAGGGTTAGCAGTGATGCACGTCAGGTCCTGGCAGAGACCTAATGTATGTCTGGAGCTCAGTGAACACTGGCAGTTAAAACAACAGTGGGTCCTGCCTGGGTTCTTCCCTAAAGAGACTTTCAATTAATTGACTTAGAAACCAGGAGGCCTGTGAGTGCCAAGGGGGCGGTGAGCCCGTTAGGAGAGAGAGCTCAGGATGGATGCCAGCTCAGGCAGGGCTACAGGAGCCCAAAGCTTCTCAACCTGCACGTGCACAGGGATCACTGGGATCTGGTTAGAAATGTGACTCCTATACGCCTCCCAGAGACCCTGGCCTAGTCCTGGTGGCCCAAAGCTGTATTTTGAAAAATTGCCAGAGTGGTTCTCATTTAGCCAGCAGGGCCCCAGACTCCGTAGTAACAATTTGGGAGCCAATGAATTCGGTGATGCTGAGCTGCTGAATGGTTTTAAATGAAAGAAAGCACGATCAAAGTAACCTTTTACAAAGCAAAGTCTGATGGGCCTAGGAATCCCCTGGGGACCTGGCGAAATGCAGACTTTGAGCCAGCAGGTTGGGGTGGGGCCCAAGAGGC
Organism: Miniopterus schreibersii; assembly: GCF_964146895.1. Classification (NCBI taxonomy): domain Eukaryota; kingdom Metazoa; phylum Chordata; class Mammalia; order Chiroptera; family Miniopteridae; genus Miniopterus; species Miniopterus schreibersii. Next base: position 5,596,398 of record NC_138124.1, read on the forward strand.
TGCTTTTCTAACCAGCTCCCGGGCTGCCGGGACCCCACTCTGAAGAGCTTCAGTCCTACATTCCATTTGTTACCAGTCATCTTCTTTCTTTTTTCACAGTGTAATTCTGGAGCTTTTCCAGCCTGCTCCTTTCTCTGTGTGCTAACTAATGGACTCCCAGCGCTTTCCCTTGAGGACGGGTCTGCTGGAAAGAAACTGCAGAAAGGTAAGGAGGAGATGCCCCCCTTTCCCCGTGCAGCTGTGTGCTGTGAGGTCAACACCTGCCCAAAGGATCTGCTCTGATAAGCTGTTGAAATGTGAACATTACCAGGACTGTGACACTGTTCTGCCTGTGGAAATGTATGCGAACATGTCTAACTGTTACCGTCATGTTCTGTGTGCAGTTACAGAACTGTCCTTTGAAACTTTATTTGTTGGGAGGATTCTGTGGAGACATCTACCCTCTAGTGCGCATCGCTTTGTCCCATGAGAGTAAACATAACGTCTCTTTAAAAATCTGTAACTGGAGTCACCCTGCTTGATCATTGATTACCCTGGTAGCAGTAATTTTTAAATTGATGTTTCTGTACTCCTAGGAGCTATAATGTTTGCATGGCTTCTTGGCAAGCTTGACAAAGGTGGGAGCAGTTGCCCGCAGTGCCCTGGCCACTTCTGTCCCTAAAGACTGCAGACGTCATTTCCACCTTGGGTGCCTGCATCTCTTCCTTCTCTGCCCCGGGGGGATCTCCAGCACCCAGGGTGCTTGCTGCACAGCCAGCTGCTAAAACCAGAAAGTGTCACCCACAAGGGATGGGAGCTGAGGGGCAAATACCTGCCTCCCTCCTAAGGAGGGATTTGGGGCTCGTTTCCATGCATCCGCAGAAGGCCTTTGACTGGGCTGACCCCCCCCCCCCCATGCCCACGGCAGTATCCTGCTCATCAATACCCATGTTGCTTTCGTCTCCTCCCATGTCACTGTCCCTACTTCCTCACTGTGCCCTGAGATCCCTTCTCACATAAACCGCCTTTGCCCAGGTCCTCATCTTAGCATCTGCTATTGGGGAACCCAAGACACAAAAAGGATCTCTGGTCCTTCCTTCCTCTCCCCCGATGCGTGAAGCTATAATAGAACTCAGCTCCCTTTTGGATTCCTTAGTTCAACAAAGGGTTTGCGAGCCCTGGTCCAACAGGAATGAACTGTGGGCACTGGGGAACTGGCTGCGCTGTCTGAGCTGCATCCACGGACAGCTGGCGGGGGCTGGGCTAGCAACTTACGCTCTGGTCCTGATCGTCACTCTTCATGTGCTGGGCGATGAAGCTGACGCCGTCTAAAGCCTCCTGCACGTCCTGCTGGAACCTCCCAGAAGATCTCAGCCGGAAATCCCTGGGGATCCCCACCAAGTCGGAGCCTGCGGGAGACTTGGGAGCTGCAGAGGCAGAATTCATAAAGTACATGGAGCTCCCATAGAGATTGGAGGAGCTGGCAGGGCCCTTGGCCACGGTGGTGGCAGCGGTGGCCTCGGACTGGCTGGGCTGTGGGGCCCTTACAGGGTTGCTGTCAGGCCGCTTCATGAAGAGGAAGGTGGGCAGCTGGTGTAGGAAGCAGCGCTGGACCCAGGGCGCCATGGTGTGGGTGCTGGGTGAGCGGTGGTGCACGTTGAGCACGCACACGCTGGTGACGATGGAGAAGGTGACAAGCACCATGGTGAACATGAGGTACTTGCCGATGAGTGGCACATCCAGGGAGGTGGGTGGCACGATCTTGGAGATGAGCAGCAGGAAGACGGTGAGCGCCAGCAGCACAGAGATGCACAGCGTCATCTTCTCGCCGCAGTCGGATGGCAGGTAGAAGACAAGGACGGCCAGCGAGGTGATGAGCACGCAGGGAATTATGATGTTGATGGTGTAGAAGAGCGGCTTGCGCTTGATGATGAAGTCGTACGTCACGTCCACGTAGCTGGGGTCCTGTGGGTTCACCGTCCTCCGCCCCGGGAGGGCCATGATGTCCCATTCTCCACTGGGGGTGAAGTCATCCATGCTGGCAGTGGGTGACTTGAGGACCATGTCGATCTCTGTGTGGTCGTAGGTCCAGGAGCGGAACTTGAGGCTGCAGTTCTGCTGATCAAAGGGGAAATGCTTCACCTCAATCTTGCAGGCGCTCTTGCAGATGGCCGGGGGTATCCACGTGACGCTGCCATTGGCCCGCACCACCGCGTTGGTGTAGAGAGACACCTCGTAGGTCCCATCGGCACTGGAGTGGGGGCAGGGCCCGGAGGAGAGCAGGGTGAAACCCACAGACAAAAGGCCAGGCCTACTGTTAGAACTCACCAAAGACCCTGTGGGATGATTCTCACTGGGCACCTCCTGCCCCTGTGCCTGCACTGGGGAGCCTGCTTTACTTGGCAACCGCAGGAAGGCTTATTGTCCCCATTGTACACGTGGGAAAACTGAGGCTCAGAGAAGTTAAGTGACTTCTTCAAGATCAGAAAACTGGTAAGCAGAACAACTGACATTTGAACTCAGGTCTGTTGTCCTTAGACCACACACTCATAATCATTTCATGCTTTTGCTGGTGTAACTATAACCTGGAGAGAGTCTCTTTAGCTCCCTCCACACACCTAAGATAATAACACATGGTAGCTAAGTCAGTGCTATTACCAACACCCAACACTGACCAAGCAACGGAGGGTCAGAAAGACAGTATGGAGAACAGAAAGAGCACTGGTCTTGGGGTCAGGGTGCTAGTCCTGGTCCCAGCTGTGCCTGCATGTGTCTCTGGGCCTCCAGTTCCCCATAAGGGCACTGGCTCTGCTCATCTCTAATTCCTCTTCCAGCGTGACGACCAGGAAGTTGGGGTGGAGCACAGATGGGACTCAGGGCTGGACTCAGGCCTGGAGGACCCCAGAGGCTGGCCCTAGTGTCCTGACCTGGCCCTCACCGCCTCCACCCACCCCACCACTCACTTGTTGTAAAGCACGATGTCCGGCAGCCAGATGCGCTTTGCAGGGATCCTCAGGATCTTCACGCCCTCGTAGCGGGAGCTGTTCCAGGCCAGGCGGTAGTCAGTCCATTCCTGAGCAGACAGGCAAGGCCCTGTCACTTGTAGGCCCATCGCCACCAATGGGTAGCTTTGGAGGAAAGGCCTCCTGGGCTGGGGACCCTCAGGGCACTTACCTGTTTCAGCCAGACATTGGTTGTCATGATCTGTTCTCGTTCATTCTGGAGAGGGAGAGGGGCTGTCAGTTCACCAGGTGGGAGGAGCCGTCACAAATAGACCTGAGTTATCACTCAGAAGGCTCTGAGCTCCGGGGTCAAATGGCCAACTACCTACCCAGTCTCTTGGGTGGCTCGAAGGTATTTCACACCCAGGGAGTCTGAGACAAAACTCAGGTTCTTCACCCAAACCCAGTCCTCCATGGCATTGCCTACTTAGGGAGTCGCACCCCAGACAGGTACCATGTTACTGTATCTATTTTCCACCCCTTTTCTATCACTTGTATCGATGTTTTCTATTGGCCTCTCTTCCAGTTCCTTACCCTTCTCTTCTGCTATGACCAGTCTGCTATTAAATCCAACCTATGATGCGCTTTAAGGTCTCCCTCACTATCATTTTCTTGAACGTATTAGTGGCTATTGTTTTTTAGAAAATATATTTATTATTTGTTTATTTTTAATAGTGATAAAATTCATATAACCAAATTTACCACCTTAATGGTAGTCTTTTATAAGTCTGTCTGACTAAATGATCTGTATGCCTTTTTCTATTGTCTTTCCTTTTCTCTTGGTCTTTTCTTATTTTGTCTTAACTTACTGGGAGCCTAACCAATTTTTATCTGACTTTGTAGTCAGGCGTCATTTACCAATAGGGGTACTTTCTGAGAAATACATCGTTAGGCAATTTCATCACTGTGAGACCATCACAGAGTCACTTACACACACCTGGGCTATGTGGTGGAGGCGGTTGCTCCTAGGCTACACCTCTGTCGATCGCATCACTGTACTATGTAAGCAAGTGTAATACGTTACGATATGGCCTGAGGGCTACGATGTACTAAGCGACTGGAATTTTTTAACTCCATTATAATCTTATGGGAGCACTTTCATATATGTGGTCTGTGAGTGACTGAAATGTTATTTGTGTGTGAATGTGTCTGTCTCCAGGGAGTGCTGTCATTTGCTTTAAGGCAGGCAGTTAGAGGAGGGGCGGATTACCTCAAGCTAGTGACTGAGCTGGTTCAGAGCAGATTTAGTTTCTGCAAGGGCTGGTCTTTCTCTCTCTATATATTTTTAAAATATGTCTTTATTGATTTCAGAGAGAGGGAGAGAGAGAGATAGAAACATCAACGATGAGAGTCATTGATCAGCTGCCTCCTGCACACCCCCTACTGGGGATCGAGCCCATAACCCCGGGCATGTGCCCTGACGGAATCGAATAGCTATCTCCTGTATCGTAGGTCAATGCTCCACCTCTGAGACACACCGGCTGGGATGCCTGGTCTATTTTTTATTTACTCTTAGGGGTGGTCCTTTCAAGGTCTCCAACAAGGCCCCATCTCCTTAGTGAAGCTCAGACTCCAATAGGTGCCACCCCAGCGCCGTGGGAGTGCCAAGCATTCAGCCAGGCCTCCCAGCTTCTTAGCCACCTCTCTGTGCTCAGCTCCTTAGCCCTGTCCCTCTTTACCAACCCACAAATGTGGGGAAGAGCACCATGAACCATCAGGGTCACCTCCTGGAACCTGGTCCCTCAAGTCCTGGGTGAGCTCTCCAAGACCTTCAAACTTTTTTTTTTTATTCCGGAGGAGGGGGCATCTTTTCTACTTGTCTTGTGGAAAGATGCATCTGCAACAAGCTACTCTGCAACACTGAATGTGGAAAACCTTCATTCGTCTTTTAAAAAATATTTTAAACTTGAGGTATAATTTCCATACACTGAAATGCACAGATCTCCAGTGCACAGTTTGGTCAGTTTTAACAAATGTGTTACCCACGTAACCTACGTCCTTTCAAGATGTAGAACATTTCAATCATCCAGAAAGTTCTCTTGTGCCTCAACCTTGTCCCTCATTCCCCTTTACCCTTAATTTATTCACATGGAAATGATCACATGGAGAGTCTGGGACTTTGTGCACAACTCCGGGCAATGCCAGAGTAAAAGCTAAATCACCCAACTCCCAGGCCTGCACACTGAACGGCTACCCCTTTCACCAAGACGTGGCCAGGGCGCTGAAAGCCCCCCACCCCCCGGCCCCTACCCCTGCACCGACCACGCTGATAAGCTGGGCCAGGGAGAGCTGCAGCTTGATGGAGATGAGCTGTGAGGAGCTGGCGGCCGGGCGGATCAGCTTGTTGTAGCGGGTTTTGTTCAGAAGGTCATCCATGAGCCTCTCCTCGGCGTTGGCCACGCGGCAGTCCCCTGGGAAAACACACAGTCAGACCTGCTGGCCGCCTGCCAGTGACACCCCCTGCAGCTGATGGGAGTGAAGGGGAATGCTTCGAGGGCCAGGGAGCACAGGGGTCCTCAGGACCCACTGCAGAGCTAAGGTGCTGGCAGGCCTGTCCCTCCTCGGGGACTTCTAATGAAATATCCTGGACAGATGTCAGTGGTCCTCCCACGTCCCAACTCTCCCTCCTCTCGTTCCTCTAGCAGTGAGTGACACCCCACGCCCTGGACTTCTAGTCCAAAACCTGTGTGTCTTCAGCTGGCCGCTTGGTTCTGTCTGTACTACCTTCCGAGTCTCTCAGTGTGTCCTCCAGCCCTGCCTGGGCTTTGGGGGGAGGGGCACCCTGGAAAGAGGGACACTCAGAGAAGGGTTAGGGACCCCTGAGTAGGACAGCCCAGGAGTGGGGAAAGAGATGGGAGTGTGCAGAAAAATAGTATAGGGGTCGGAGAGCAAGTGCGAGAGGATAGGTCGTAAGGGAGGCTGAGGAGGTGGGGATATCTGGAGGGGCTCCCAGCTCACCAGGCCAGCTCACTGGTCTTACCAAACTCCTCCCTCCGGGTGGGACCAGGGGCCCTAGAGTGTGAATTGCTCCCACTGAGCAACTGTGAGGCCGATTCCTAGGTGGGTGAACACCAGGCATGGGAACGGCGGTCACCCTGCCTGCTACATGCACTTTCCGACTTACTGCCTGTATGGAGCAGATGCCACATTTAGTGCCCTGTGAAAGATGCTCCCAGAGCACCAGCACTTCCATCCCTCCCCCATACTGCCTCGGGCTGTCCAGACGGGTCCTCTGGTGCTTGGCCTAGATTCTGAGCCCTGCCTCTCAAGCCCTGAACCCCCTCCCAGAGGCCAGCTGATGAAATGCCCTGGAAGCCAGTCTGCAGCCCCAGGCTACAGCTGGATCCCTCCCACTGCCCCTCTTTAGTATATATATTTGGGCTGACCAGTCATTTTAGAAAAAGAGGTATGACTTGTCCAAGCCCATCTGGCATGTGTGGGGCAGCTCTGGGGTCTGAATCTACAGTTCCTGGCTCCAGTCCCTCAGTCCTGGGGAAGGCTAGATCCCACATCTCTGCAGCCCCAGGAGGGTGGCCCACGTGAGTTCCTGAGAGGCTATGGCTGCTCTGCACGCTTCCAGATCTGAGCTCACCTGGGATGCTCAGGTTGTCCACCTTTGGGCCTGTCCTGCCTCTCAGGCATTTAGCTGGTCCCAAGGGACCCTCCCCCATTTGAGGACGAGCTATGCGCTCCTGAATTAGAGTCTCCAAAAAACCTCAGCTGGGGAAACTGAGACCAAAGAGGGGAGGCACTTACTCCAGGACCCCTAGCAAGTCAGAGGCAAAGCCAGGTCCGGGATCCTCTTTCAGACCAGGCCATCCCCGGCCCCTGGGCCTTTTTCCCCCTGCCCTGCTAATTTCCCGTAAGGAGGCCGGTCCCGCAGAGGCTATGGGGTCAAGAGCCCAGTGTGTGTTTGCATGCCTTTATTTGGACTTGTATTTGAGCATGGGGGTTGGGGTGGTGATGAGCAGCAGGGCTGCTGTGGGCTGGAATGCACTTCCAACCCCCAGAAGAGTCTAGAACAACAGACCTTTAGACTTTCCAATCTGCTGCTTTGTGTGCGTGAGGCTTGCCAGACCCCTCACCCCAAGATGACAGGGCGGCCCAGAATGGGCAGAAGCTTCTGGGCGCAGCCTCGCATCTCAGCCCTGGGGCTGACGCTGAAACCGAGAGCCGGCCACCAGGGGTCAGTCGCGACCCAGTGATTCTGATGGGGAGTGGGCCCACCCGCCGATGTCCAGGGCAGGCCTTCTCTGTAAACACGGCTCCCCAGCAGAAGGGGGTTAACAATCCAAGAAGCCCAGGGCTGGAATCCCAACCTATGCGAGCGTGGGTACAGTTTAAAAAAGCATAGCCGGTCTGAAGACCTATGTTGGAAGAATGGAAAGATAATCTCTAGTTTGGAATGAAACTACAGAAGGGAGTTTACAGAATGTTTTTGGCAAGTGGGCACCCAAAAGGCAGTGATTTTCAGCTTGGGGCAGGGGTGGGGGTCCTTTCCTGAGGCTGATAACAGGAGACCTGTATCTATTAAAAGGCAGCTATGGATTTTTAAAAAGGTTGGGGGTTTATACCTGTTACAAAAAGCTAAACTTCATGATCAGTAGCTTCTCCGGTCATGTGTAAGAAATCACAGGGATGCTATATAAATGCAGTTCCCAGGCTCCATTTCCAGAGACTCTGACCTGTAAGCCTAAGGCGGGGCCCAGGAATCTGTGCTGGGTGATTCTGATCCGGGACCTTGCTTAAGAAACACTGCAGCTGACTCACACATCTGAGTCCCCACATCTGCAGGCCAGGCATTTCATCCCCATAGAACAGAGGGGAAACTGAGGCCCACAGAGGGGAAGGGAATGGCACGGGGTCACCGGCAGGTGGCGATGCAGCCAGGACCCATACTGGGCGCAGTCCCTGTCTTTGGTGAGAGCTGCGCTCCTCTTTCCTACCTCCAACGCCCCTGCAGCGTGTCTCTGTCCCAGGCGGGTATAACCCTGGTTCTCGGGCTGACCAGGACTCAGAGGACAGGCTTGGGCCGGAGGGTAGGAGCTGACAGGGTCCTCTGTGCTCAGGTGGGGAAACTGAGGCCTGGAGACGGCAATCCTCACCACAGCTGGACTCTGCCTGGAAGGGCTGATTGGGTGTCAGTCTGGATGTCAGTCTGCAGGTTCCTGAGTGGCCCTCGGCCGAGGTGGCCGTCCAGGCCCGCCCCAGGGTGGGTGACCAGAGGCGGTGGTGTTTCCCAGGAGATCCACCCCAAACGGCGCACATCCCGGATTGGCTGGTTGGGGCAGCCCCCTCCCATCAGGGCTCAGCGTCGGGCCTGCTCCCCGGGTCCGCACCTCGCGCGGAGGAACCTGCGGGACCCGGAGCGCGCGTCCACCGCTCCCTTCGCGCCGGGCTGAGCGAGCTGCCTGCGGACGGACGCGGAGCCGGTGCCCGACTTGCCCCCCGAGGGCACTGGCTCGGAGAGGACAGGCCTGCACCCCAACCCAGCAGACCCGCCCCAGCCCGGCCAGGACAACCTTGGCCACACCCCTCCCACCTGTGGCCCGTCCGGCGGGCTCAGGACCCGGAGCCCTCCCTCCTTCCCCGAGGAGGACTCACCGCGCCCGCAAAGGGCAGCCAGGGAGAAAAGAACCAGGGGGTGCGCGCCCCTCATGGCGGGCGGGGCCCGGGAGGCGGCGCCGCGAGCTCTTGTGGGACCGCTGGCCGCCGGTGGCTGGGAGCCGGCGAGAGGGCAGGTGTGGCCCTGGAGACTGAGCTCGCGTGGGCGCTAGGACCCCGCCAGCGTCCGCCCAGCCGCCCAGGCCAGGCTGTGGCCCCGCCCACTCGGGGCCTGGGGGCGGGGCTGACGGCTGGGCGGGGCCCGCTGGGGGCGGGGCCCGCTCGGGGGCGGGGCCGAGGAGAGTCCTGCTCCTCCGGCGGGCGCTGAGGGCCCTCGCCCAGGGGTGGTCACTATACCTCCTGACCGCCTGAGGACAGCGCCTGCGCCCAATGTACAGCTGGGGAGACTGAGGCCGATGCCTGCGCAGAGCCCCTGTACTGTGGGGGGAAGTGGTTGTGCTCCAACCCGGAGAGAGAATGATCTGAAGCCCGGGTCCATGGGGTTTGCTGGAAGAAAGGAGCAGGGCAGGGAGGGGCAGGAAGCCAGCCGGACTGGGGGCAGCTGTCCGCAGGCACTAGGGGTGGAGGGTGCTTAGGGAATGTGTGGCCTCTGGGAGGGTGCCATTCAAGGGAAAGACTTTGGACTGAGAATGTGAATCAGTCCTTTGAAGAATGCCTTTTCGAAGCCCCTTGGAAAGACAAGAGTAGAGGTTCAGAGGCAATAGACCCTTTTGAAAAATAAAAATGTCATAAACACATTTAATGCCGGCAGTATTTCATCTCTACTTTAAAATGTTTTATTACTGGGGATTTGGCGCCGGGCCGAGTGAGCTGGGTATGTGGTTCCTTCTGGAGTGAGGAGATGGTTTGGAACTAGCTAGAGGTGGTGGTCACACAGCTTCGTGAATGAATGTACTAAACACGCCGAAGTGTACACTCAGAGAGTGAATTTCACCTCAATGAAAACAGACATTCTATTATTTTAAACACGTTGTTCCTGGCTCCGAGGCCCTCTCTACTGGGTTGAGATCCTGCAGTGATCTGAGGCTGCATTCCATGAAAGCACAGAGGAGAGAGACCACTCTGCAGGAGGAGTCAGGGAAGGCTTCCTGGAAGAAGTGATCCTCGAGCTGAGTGTTGAAAACAGGCTGCAGGTGTCAGACTTGGTGAGGGGGTGGGCAGGGAGGGGGCTCCAGACAGTGGAAGCAAGGTTAACAAGGGTGGGAGGTTGACTTGCAGAAAATGACACAGTGAAGGAACCCCAGGGAGTTCACTTTGGTTTAACCTTGAGCATGAAAGGCAGTGGTGAGAGCTGGAGGCTAAAGATCAACCATTGTGGAGGTGTAGTTGGCTGGGAATAGAGTGCTTGTCTCTGAAGCAGTGGGGAGCCAGAGGAGGTCTGGGAGTGATGAAATTCAGTTCAGATTTGCACTCTGCATGTTTGAGATACAGCTTTGGAGCCTGTAGGCTTGGAGGTGGAGCAGCCAGGTCTGGCTGGGGTGGGGGTTGTGGCAGTGATCCAGGGGAGCAGAAGAGGGCTGTGAGGATGGGAGGAGCCCCCTTTCCTAGATGCCTCCCTGAGCTCCTGCCAGGATGCTCCCTTTTCCTCCAGGAAGCCCCCCCCCCCGCCCCCTCAGCAGCCTCGCTGAGACTTGCCTCTTAGCAGAACTGTTTGTTAAAAGGGTCAGGTCTGCCCCCATACTAGCCTGAAAGGGTTCTAGGACGCGTCTGGGCCTTGATTGTCATTTCTCAGGGCACATGAGGAGGAAGCCACAGTGTGCCAGGCCCCTCCTAGGTGCTAGATACTTTACAATTCTCATTTTGTCCTCAGAAGAATTTATCGCTCCCACCTTATAGCAGAGAAAACTGAAGGGGAGGGAGGTCGGTGGAGCTGGGGTTTGAACAGGACTACCAGGCAGCAGAGCCCACAGCTGGCGCAGGAGGTGGAGCTGCTATTTGCACCCCCATCTGGCCTCTGTTGGGTCCCAGTGGCCCTTGCTCCCTGACCCTGCCGCTCTCTGTTCCTTCCCTTCCACCTGCTCCCTCTGCTTCGGGCACAGCTCGCTCACCAAGTGCTCATCGGTGTCTGGGCACACAGCAGCTGAGGCCACAGAGCCAGCAGCGTTGGTGGCTCTGCAGCTGGGGCTCAGGGACGTGGGTCAGGGCTGACTCAGACCAGAGACTCTGTGAAGGCAGACGTGAGGGGTTTGAGACAAAGACCACCAGGCTCCCTCCGCTCAGGCCGGCCCCACCCCAGGCATTTCCGAGGCCTCGCTGTCTGGGTTGGTGCTGACTCAGTGCCTACTGCTGGCCGCTCACCTCGTTGAGTCTCAAAGAATTGTCCTCTGTTACACAGCAGGACGGTTTGGAATGAGTTTTCTCCACTGTCCTTCTATCCTTGGACTCCATGGCTTTGGTGGCAGTTAAGGCTGTGAGGTCCCCACACACATGGGTCCCCGTCTTGCTCTGACACTTGGGGAGAGGTGACTTTGGACAAGTTCCTTTCTTTTTTGCCTCAATGTGGGGCTGCCCTGATGATAAATGAGGTCATGTGGGCAAACATGCAGAACAGCATTAAGCACTTGGTAGGTGCTCAGGGGTGCTTGTGGCATGGGGAGGGGACAGAAGGAAGATGCAATCGATTTTTGGTCAGATCAACTTGGGTTCAACCACCACCTTGGCCATTTAGTGTCTGTGATGGGTAAGTTACCCACCTTCCTGAGATCTGGATTTTTTTTCACATGTAAAAAGATAGTAGATATTTTGTTTTTCAGCTTTGACCTGAGGTTGGGCACATCCCAGGAGACAGGGTGCCAGGTGGCCCTCCTCTCCGCTGTCACTGAGAGGTCCACCTTGCTCAGGTGAGCCTCGGCATCCCCACGCCTCCCTCCCTTGCTCTTTTTCACGAGTCACTGGGGATTCCGTGAAAATGCAGGTTGTGGCATCAGGGCCGAGTGGGTCCAAGTTTCAGATTTCTAACAAGCCCCAGGTGGTGTGGATGCTGCTGGTGCCCTGGCACACTTTGTAGGGCCGTGGAGGTGGGAGTGGGGGGGGCAGAGCGTGGAGAAAGGGGGTTGGTTAGGTCAGGGGGGCTGTGGTGTATGTGGCATCTTTGGGGGGAAAGCAGCTCCTCCTCGCTTTATTCCAGGCTGTCCTTGTCTTTCTTCCCTGCTCCTGTGAATTGTCTGTCATTAGAAACCTCTCATAACTCTCTCTCATCAAGACTATAAGGAGAGTTAGTTGAGCATCAGGACATCTGTATTCTTATCCTGCCCAGGGGAATCCACCTGACAACCAGGACCCCGGGTGATGGCAGGCACACTCCCTCCCTCCCCCTGCAGCCCCATGACTCTAACTCGAGGACCCATGCGGGCATGGAGATTCTGCAGCTGGTCCCCAACATGCCCATCGTGGGGACAAGGGAGCAGGTGGCCTGTGGGGATGGCAGAGGAACGGCCCTTCCTACTTCCTAGAACCTCTGGCCTGGCCCACGGGGCCCAGAGTTAATGAAGTCGGAGGGATGGCCTCCTCCTAATGGGCTTTTCAAGGCCTGTGGGCTGGGGAGGGAGAAGCTGGGCTTTCCAGCAAGGCCAGGAACCTCGGGACCATGGCCTCTGCCCTTGGTTCATTGTAAACATCCTCTGGGCGCCACAGGCAGCATTTCTGTTTGTTTTTTTTTTTAAATATCTTTATTGATTTCAGAGAGAGGAAAGGAGAGAGAGAGAGAGAGAGAGAAACATCAATGATGAGAGAGTCACTGATCGAGCCCGCAACCCGGGCATGTGCCCTGAGCTGGATTCGAACCCCGATCGCCTGGATCCCAGGTCGACGCTCAACCGCTGAGCCACGCCCGGCCGGGCAGGGAGCATCTCCAAATGAGAAGTTGTCATCCAGTGAAATTGTAAGTTCCAATCAAAACCCCAAACGAAATGTTTGGGGGAGCAAAGTGACAGTGAAATTGATAAATTCATTCTAAACATCAGTGGCGAATGGGAAAGAATAGTTAAATACTGAAAGCAAAGAGAAAGAGTGATGCGGGGGCTGATACTTATAAAAGATGCACCATGTGGAGCAGCAGAAAGCCCAGAAGTCCCCAGCGCACTTCAATATTTAGATTATAAAAAACGTAGCGTTTCAAAACGGGCAGGAAATTAATATAAAGGCTGAGAAAAGTAACGGTTTGACCTTTCCCAACGCATATACCAACATTCATTCCAAATGGGACAAGGAGTTAGCGTGTAAGAAATGACCCAGAAAAGGCGATGAACTGGGGAATATTCGTATCATGTCGATGTGCGGGAGCCTTTCTGAGTTTCACACCAAAGCAGAAGCCACAGAGGAGAGATTGAAAGTGGGACAGCCCAAAGGTTTTGGACACGAAGAAAGGCTAAACGAAATTAATAAGCAGCTTGGAGAATTCAACATATATCTGACACAGGGTTAATACCGTTACAGATGAAAGACATCAGCACAGCAACGATAGGCACGGTCCACACACATGTGTAATTTAAAAATAAGGACAAAGAAGCAGGAACTGTTTGAAACCATTTAACAATAATAGCCATAAAAGAAATGAAACCCAAGACAGGGGCACCCTGATTTTGCTGAACCAGCACCCATCAGAAAGATATTTTTTAAATGACAGTGGGCAGGGGTGAGTTTGAGTAAACAGACCCTCCCAAGCTGCTGCTGGGACTGTGAGTTGGCAGAACTGCCCAGCAGGGCAAAGCTATAGAGACTTGCAGTGTGTTTGCATCGGAAATTCCATTTCTAGAAACGGGTCCAAAAGAAACAATCAGATATGCAAAATGAAGGCATTCGTCTGGGTGCCTGAGCGTGCACCCCCACGTGTGCACACCTGGCCCCAGATCTCCCCAGATCTCTTCACCACAGTCCTGCACCCCAGCTCTCAGGACAGGAGCTCCTTTGCTTTCCTCTGAAGGGTGGGTTCCCAGCGTTTTCTGGCCGGAGCCTCACAGTGCCCCCTGGTGGCAGTCAGGGCTGGGCCCAATTTAGCCCTTTCCAGCCGAGCTGATGTCCCACCAACAACCAGAGTGTGGACCAGGGAGCTGGTGAGGGTTTAACTTGGACCTTGTTTCTTGGCCGTGGTGTCCAGAAGGAATAGAAACCATGTCCAAGCCCTGGCCGTCTGGCTCAGTTGGTTAGAGCTCCGTCTCCATATGCCAAAGTTGCGGGTTTGATCTCCAGTCAGGTTACATACAAAAAGCAACCAATGAACGCATAAATCAGTGGAACAAAAATAGGCCTTTCTCTCTGTGTGTGTCTGTCTCTGTCTCTCTCTCCCTTCCTTCCTCTCTCTAAAATTAATCAATAATAAAATTCTTTTGAAAAGCATTTCCTGTCTCCTTAGGGACCCCCTTTCATTTCTCAGACCTGCTTCTTACTGCTCTTGGGCCATGTGGTCTGTCCCACCCCTCACCCTCCACACACGTGCACACGCATGCACACGCACCCACACGCACGCCATGGCTGTCTGTCTGGTGGCACCTCCAAGGTTCTTTACACCCTGATGAGGTCCTTGCCCCTGCCTCCTGCTCCTCATATGGACTCCACCTGTGCCCTTGTTCATCATGGCCCGGCCACCTCAGCCCTCCTCCCCCAGCTCACTGCCACCACCAGAGTGACCTTCCAAAGCTCAGATCTGCGCGTGGCGCTTCCCTGCTTGAGCTCCTCCGTCGACCTTTAGAGCAGCAGGATCAGATCTGCAATCCTTAGCATGACATTCAAGGCCTTTTGAGAGCTGGACTCTGCCTCTGTGGCTTCTTGGTGATCCATGCTCTCCTGGATGCCCCCCAGGCTTTGTCGGTGCTGGCCCCTCTGTCCCTAGATGGTTTGAAGTCATCTCTTGGGGGTGGGACAGTTATGCCCCCACTTGGTGCTTCCTTCCATGTGGAGGGACACCCAGTAGAGCCCTGGACTCCCATCTCCCCACTACCCATCACGTCCCAGGTCACCTCGCCCAGAAAGCCTTTGGTGACTGCCAGGCTGGCTTAGGTTCCCCCTGTCCTCCACAATCTCCTGCATCCCGAGCTTTCTCCCAGCTGAACAGCTCATCCCGTGCATCCACTGGGGGGGGGGGGGGCAGCTGGCGAGTCCTGCCTCTTCTGGGCTTGCTGCCTCCCTCCCCCACCCTCTCTGGACCCAGGAAGGCTGGGGAGCAGCCTCCCCTCGTTCCAGCCTCCCTGCCTCTTGGCTGTCTCCGTTACTAGATTGACTGTCGTATCGCAGCGCTTGTGTTCAAGTCACCCGCATCTTCCAAAGCCAGGGAGTAGTGATGCCGGCAATCGGGACATGCCAGGGAAGCCCTAAAACGCGTCCTTTATGTGAAAAGGTGAATCCAGGACGATAAGGTATTTGGAGAGAGACCACCCCCACATTCCTTTTATTATCCTCACCTGAACATACGCTCTTTTATTTATTTTTAGAGAGAGAGGAAGGCAGACAGAGAAACACCGATGTGAGACAGAAACATGGATCGGTTGCCTTCCATACGCGCTGCGTTTGGGGATCGAACCCGCAACCTTTTGGTGTTCGGGATGACGCTCCAACCAACTGAGCTCCCTGGCCATGGCCACATTATTTTTATTACAGTTTATTGTTGTATATTTTTTCTATGTTACTGTTGTTGTTAATCTCTTACTGTGCCTGATTTACACATTAAACTTCATCATAGGTTTGTATATATAGGAAAAACATAGGGTATTTAGGGTTCAGTACTATCCACAGTTTCAGGCACCCATGGGGGGGCCACTGGGTATGGCTGGGATCCTGCTCCAGCCCTGCCTTGCTGTGTGTGGCCTTGACCACGTGGCCTCTGGTCTCTGGTTCTCGGTGCTGGACATGATCCCCCTAAGGACTGACGTCTGTGTCTCTTTGAGTCTAGATGGGGTGCAGCTCTCGGCATACTCCTGCAAACATCTCTGGACACAGTCTGGACCTGGCATCTCCAGACGTGAGAGAGGTGGTTGCCTCCTACTAAGCTAGCCCCCAGCCCCCCCCCCCCCAGCCCCCCCCCCCAGCCATCTGGGCGGAGGTGGCTGCCCTGGCTGGGTTCCCAGGAGGGTGGGGTGGAGTGGGGAGGACAGGGGTGATTCTCATCAGAGCCTTAAAACCTTACTGTGGCCCAGGCTTTGCTTCCACAGAGGGAGACCCGGGTGGGAGGCGGCGTGGGCACTGACAGCTTCTCCAGAGGGGCTCTGTGCAGTGGGGCGAGATGCTGAGGGCCAACAGGTGGGGGGCACAGTCGGCTCTCTGAGCACAGTCAGCAGATAAATGCAAGGTGTCTGGGGCACCCTGAGTGCTCCAAACACTTAATACCTACCGGCGTCCACGGCAGCTGACTCGAAGGCGCTCTCAGCGAGGGGTGTGTGCAGCTCCAGGGAGAAAATGAGGGTAATTGAAATTAACTTGGCTCCTGTTGTTTCTTCCTCCTTCTAATCACCGGAAAATCTGCTGCTGGCTGGGCAGGACGGCCGAGGGCCAATGCCCCCGGGAGTCCAGGGCTCAATTAAGCTGTGGCAAATTGGATTTCTGGCCACGAGGCCATGAGCTGCCAGATGGTATTATGCCAAGGGCTGGCCAGATGGGCCCAGCAGCTAATTCAATCTGGCTTCCCAGAAACAAGGTGTGGGCCTGAGCTGTGGGCCTGGAGAGGGCAGGCCCTGTGTGGGGGGCTAGGCTCCCCCACGGCCTACCCCAGGGAGTCCTGTGCCTGGCCCCAGCCCCTGCAGCCAGCTGGGCACTAAGAATCCTGACAGCCAGTGGTGGGGGGCAGTTTGGTGCAGGCCTTGGGTTCCCAACAGGTACCAGCTTCACCAGCAGTGTGTTTGGTCCTTTCTCTCTCTCTTTCTCTCTCTCTCTCTGTCACACACACACATTCTTACTTCTCTGGCTCTCACCATCCAATGCAAAAAGGCTGAAACAGAGCAAGAAAGAGGGTCTCTCTGACCCTCAGTCTCCCCCTCTGTCATTTGGAGGTAATAGCACCCACCTCAAAGTGCTGGGTGATGCCCAGCCGGGCGTGGCTCAGAGGTTGAGTGTCAACCTAGGACCCAGGCTATCGGGGTTCGATTCCCGGTCAGGGCACATGCCCGGGTTGCAGGCTTGATCCCTAGTCAGGGGCCTGCAGGAGGCAGCTGACCCATGACTCTCTCATCATTGATGTTTCTATCTCTCTCTCTTTCCCTCTCCTTTCCTCTCTCTGAAATCAATAAAGATATATTTAAAAAAAAGGGGGGGGCTGGGTGGTAATTAAATGGGTCAGTCTGAAGGGGGGGTGTCGTCTGTGGGCTCTCAGCCTCCTGGAAATTATTGCAGATTGAAGGGAGAGGGGTTGAGACGCGGAGTTGGAGAAGCTGAGGGCCCAAATTGATCCATTTGAGGAGAGATAGAGAGGGGAAGAGACTCTGGGAAACTGAGGAAGCCTCCCAGGCCCAGCTTCAGGTTTTGGAGGGGGCAGGAGGAAAGAAGAACAGAGACCCGGGCAAGTGCTGAAGGACTGGTCTGTGGAGGGAGGTGTGGGGGAGAGCTGGGGTGTTCTGCCCGGCGCTGTGAGGCCGTAGCCCCTCGTCCACACCCCCAGGAATCCACCAGTGACGACTGCTCACACTTCACACTCGTGGTGAGACTCTGTCTTTGCCCAATCGCGCACCCGCCTGGTTCCCCTCGATTTTCTCGGCTTCCCAGCTTGCGGTGCTCTCTCAGCTCGGCGGTGGGCCTCTCGTTGCCGCGTCGCCTTAACGGCTTTGTAAGCCCTTCTGCGGAGGGAGGCGCCTCAGAAATCAGGGCTTTGGACTGCAGCCCTGAATGGGGAGCCCACTCACAGGATCAGAGTTGAAAGTGGGTCCTGATCAAGACAGGCTCCGCCCTCACCCTCCTGAACTCTCGCTCCCTCGGTCTCCCCTCGGCTGGGCTCCCTGGCAGCCACAGGACAGTGGGTTCAGTCCTCCTAGGCCACTGTGACAGCTGCCAGTGGGACAGTCCCAGGAATCCAACCAGGGAAAATCCTACCAGGCCCGGTGGGGTGCAAAAATGTCCCTCCATGGGGAAGGTCCCAGCAATGGTGCAGCAACCCTGGGAAGGTGTGTGGCTGTGTGTCCCTCCTCCAGCTCTGGCCCTCAGCCAGTGGGGGCCTCTTGGGGAGCAGGTCTGCTCCCCACAGCCTCAGGGGGAGGGAAGCGTGGGTGCCCAGCCTCAAAGTCTAGGGACCTGCTTCTCTTTCCCATTGTGTCTGACCCACCAGCGAAGTGGGGGCTGCTGGAAGGCCAGAGAGAACACATGCCAAGTGCTTCACAGGGACTGAGCCCTGGCATGGCTGCCTCAGTGGGCCTCGCGTCCCAGCCCGGATTCCAGGGACACCTGTTCTTAAAGGCAGCTTCCCGTTTCTAAAACTCCCCTGTCCTGGGCGGTCCCCAGGTCTTGTCCTGTGGCCTCTGCAGAAGCAGGGGGCTGGGTGGGGGGCATCCTGTCCTCTTCGGGTGGCGGTAGCAGGAACTGGTGTGCCAGAGGGGGGGTTCTCCCTCCACCATGTCCTCCCCCAGGGCAGTGAGGGCAGAGCTTGCCACCAGCTGGGAGGCGGGAGGGACAGGGAGCAGAGAGAAACATGAGTTAATGTCTCAAAACTTGCTCCCGTCACCATTATCTGCGTCTGGGTGTAAATGTGTCGCTGAGCTGTCCTTCTGCCTCACACGGTGGCTGGGCCGTGGTGTTTACAAAGAGATGAGTTTGCCCGGCCAGTGTGGCTCAGCGGTTGAGCATCGACCTAGGATCCAGGAGATTGTGGTCCGATTCCCGGTCAGGGCACAGGCCCGGGTTGTGGGCTCGATCCCCAGTGGGGGGCGTGCAGGAGGCAGCCGATCCATGACCCTCTCATTGATGTTTCCATTTCTCTCTCTCCCTCTCCCTTCCTCTCTCTGAAATCAATAGAGATATTAAGAGAGAGAGAGAGAGAGATGAGTTCAATGGGTGGGGAGAGACAAGGAAGTGCTCAGAGCCTGTCTGGAGGATGTTTCTTAGGCCACATGGGGACAGGCGTGGGGACCATCCCCAATGACTTTTCATCTTTGAAGCCAGTTAGCTGAAAGCGGTATGGGGTTTCTCAGCGGGGCTCCCGGCCATATGGCTCAGAGCCTCCCTGGGGGGCACCCAGAGTGAAGTGCAGGAAGGTCAGGGAGTGACAGATGTGTTTGGTGACATTCGGGAGATGAATACTTGCTGCTGGGCCTTGGCATCAGGAGGGCAGGGGTGGCACTGAGGACAGGTGTGAATTAGTGATCATGATCACGGGCAAGTGTTGTGTCTGCTGGCTCCAGACTCAAGGGCCCTTTCCACAGAGCAGAAATGTGTTTCCTGAGGGTTCACTATGGGGTAGGGGGGCTCCTTGCAGAGAAGGCACATTGGACTCGGAGCTGGAAGAAGCAGAATGGAACCCGCCGCTGGTTGTGCAAGTCACTTCCGTCTGAGCTGTAGGTTTCTGACTGTGAAATGGGGATAACACGGCCTCTCCTAGCTGTGCAGATTAAATGAGATCCTCCGTGTGAATTCTGGAGCCAGCGCCTGGTGCAGATGTAAATGCTTCATATGTGCTGGCCCCCACATCCCCTCCCTGCCCTGAGCAGCAACGGAAGGAGGAGACAGCCCCCCATTCCCCTTGCAGGGAGTTGCCCCTTGGCTGCACTGATACCGAGTTTGGAAATGAGTAGGACTTCAGGAGGGAGAGAAAGGGGGAGGCAGGCCCACTGTGCATGGCAGGAAGCTGCCTGGCAGGGAGTGGGGCTCCCTGTGCATTCACTGCAAATGAGAACAGAATGAGGGGTCACAGACCTTAGGTGTGCTGTACAGAATATGAACTTTATTCTGTAGGCAATGGGGAGCTATTGAAGATCGTTGAGGGCGTGAAGAGCTGTTGTGCGGATGGAACCAATAGGTCTTGGAGACTATGGCAGATGGGACTGGGGGGTACCCTAGGATGATGCCCAAACAGCCGGTTAGGAAGTTGGGGAGGGTGTGCTGGAGTGGTTGTGACACTGAACACGGGGAACAAGCAGCAGCAGGGTGCTGAGTTCGTATTTGGACATGGTGGGTTTGAGGACCTAGTGGGCTATCCAGGCCATGACCAGCAGGATCTGTGGGTCTGAACCTAGGGATATATTATAGGTGCTGTTTGCGGTCCCCTTACCAAGCTCAGGGTGCTGTTGAGGGGCTTGGCTGTGCAGGGGCAGGGCCAGCCTGGGAGGAATGCCCTGTGACCTGACTCAGCTCCCTCCGCTAGCCTCCTGTGCTGGGTGCTCAGCCTGGCCCAGGACAGGGCTTTCTGAAGGGTGGGCCCTGCTGTTCTGTCACACCCAGGGCCTGGGCACCATGGCTCTGGTCCCCCAAGACCCTGTACCCACTCCTTGGCTGCAGAGAATGTCTCTCAGGACACCTCCCTTCCAGCCTGATTAAAAATATATATATATTTTAAAAATCAGAGTGGGTGACTCTGAGGGACATTCTCAATGTCCTCCTCAGTCCCATTAAACAAACAGAAAACTATTTAAAGATAAACTTAATATTCTTTATTGGATCCCATGATTAAAAATGGAATTGGATTTTTGATATCCGTGCTCCCTGCTAGGGTAAACTGTGCAAAAATGCTCTCGAGGCCCCGGCAAGGGGTTCTTTAGGCCCTCACCAGTGTTACTGGAAGGAGCCTGCTGTCTCTGGGAAAGGTGACGGTCAATATTCTTCATTTGGGATTTCACTGAAGAGAGTATCTGGGAAATTACCATGAACCGTGGGTGTTCTAACCACACACACATTCTCTCTCCCTCCCTGCCCCCTTCCTCTCGTTAGATTTCATAATTCTTATTCAACGGTCATCTATTCGAAAAGCTCTTACTGAGCATCTCCTTGTGTGTCACAGGCTTTGGGGACACAAATATGAAGAAGCAGTATGCCACATGATGAGCCTTGGCCTGGGGGGGGACCTCAGAGCACTGAGTGTAGTGCCACCCCTTGGTCACCTAGGCCTAAACCAGTGAGGCTATGACACAGCCCCCAGCCTCAGGGATTGCTTCAGAAGTAGGGACTTGAGCTGGAGAATTATAATCAGCACTTTTGTTGAGTGGTCAGAGAAGAAGGAGTTTTCTTCTTCTGGATGCTACAGAGGCTAGGTGTGAGACCTGGAACTACTGCAGTCATTTGGTAGCTATGAAGGAAGCTGGGTAGAAAGGGAAACAGTTACACAGATGAGCAGAGCCCAGGGAATGCAGAGACGGAGCCCATGCCCTGATCAAACTCTGCCTGAAGCCTGACCAGTTGCCGGATTTTACAGTTTTGCCTCCTTACACATTCCTTCTATTTAAACCAAGTCAGCTAGGACCAAAGAGTTCTAACTGAAATGTGCATGTGTTATGTGCCTGCCAGTCACACAACTAATTCAGTCCTCACAACAACCCTATAATGTAGAGATTGGCAGCCCCATTTGACAGATGAAAATACTGAAGCCAATGGTTAAGCCACTTCCTGAAGTCACCCCATTAGTGGGGTTCGTTCCAACCAAGTAGTTTGACTTCAAAATCTGCTTTCTACAAAACAAGGTTGACTGCTGCGTTGGCAGTCCTCAAGTTCTCTCTTTGAGAATCTTCTGGGACTGTTTTTCTGGTTTTCTTTTTGGAACTAAGACTGAGTGAGGTTTCTTGACAAAAGATGAAGGGGAAGCAGCCATCAGGAGGAGGGGCCATGAGCTGCAGCCCCAGACGCTTGCAGGCAGCTTGGGGCAGGCTTCGGAGGGTGTACGTTTGCTGGGCTGGCATTTGCTAGATCAGACGAGGCAGGGGCCCAGGGGGCTCTGGGTCGGGAAGTATAAATCAGAGCTTTGTAGATGAAACCTCTGTGCCTTTCCAGGCAGACAGCCTTTCTGCAATGATGAACATCCTCATTTTTGCTTACAGAGCAGGCTTGCCATTTATATAGATTAATTCCAACTTGACATTTTGACCAAAGGAACTGTTAACCCATGTGCTCCCAGAGGAAAAACAGCGTGTGGAGCCTGACTGGCAGGCTACCCCAGGAGGCTGCTCTGGCCCCTTCTCTGGCTCCACATCTGGCCGGTGTGGACGCCTTGATGACTCCAGGGGTTACGGCCCACCCAGAAAAGTAGCTGTTCTTTCCTCTGCTCATTTTTCACACTGGCTGGTTCTGCTGGAGATGTAGTCAGAGCTAAATCTCAATTTGCTGGGCAGGAGGGGCAGGTGGTTGCCAGTCTGTACCTGGGCTGTTCCAGAAACTTCCACATGGCCTTTGGAAACCAGATTCAAGATGCAAAAGGAAAGAACTTTATTTTGCTGTTTATCAGACTCTCCCTACAGCCCTGCAAGGGGACAGACGTGTCAGTATCTTTATTTCACCCTAAGAGGTCAGTTTCCCTAGTTGCTCAGCTGGTCATTGGTCAAGCCAGTGCTTTCAGCCCCTGACAACTAGTGTTAGTTGAGGACTCAGGTTTTGAAATAAGATGGCCAGAATTCCTTGGTGTTACCCCACTGCCCCTTTGAAAGAGGTGGGGTGACAAAGATCAGAATAACAAGAGAAAGAACCTCTTGCTCATAGGGTTTGGCAGCAATCAGAGCTTTTTCCCCCGAGGGGACTGGGCACCTCATCTCTTCTGGTGCAGGGTCTGGGGGGAGCAGGGAGAAGCCTCCTACAACACCAACTTCTGGGGGGAACCCTTTTTGTGGGGGAATGAATCTGGACTCTCTCAGCATCTTTGTTCAGGGCTACATCATTTCTTAAACCCAAAGTTATTCCCACTTTCCAATGTATCATGTAAATTGGGCGCCTGCAATTCAATCTTGTGATGACTCATTTAGTTCTGGGATGGCTCCCGCCTTTAACCCTCTTTTCTGTCTGGCCTGGTACCAGGAAGGGCCCACAGATCCCTCCCACACCCAGAGGGGTTCCCCTCACTTCACTGTCTCCTGCACCCTCACCCATAGGCCCCCGAGTGATGGGGAAGGTTTGATCCACACCCTTCTGGTCCTCACTAGCCAGGAGATGTTTCCCTTGGCTACACCCTAGGAAGGCCCTGCTCCATACATCCATCCATCCATCCATCCGTCCGTCCGTCCGTCCGTCCATCCATTTGTCCATCCATCCATCCATCCATCCATCCATCCATCCATCCATCCATCCACCCATCCATCCATCCATCCGTTCATCTATCCATTTGTCCATCCATTTATCCATCCATCCATCCATTTGTCCATCCATCCATCCATCCATCCATCCATCCATCCATCCATCCATCCATCCATCCATCCATTTGTTCATCCATCCATCCATCCATCCATCCATCCATCCATCCATCCATCCATCCATCCATCCATCTATCCATCCGTTCATACATCCATTTGTCCATCCATTTATCCATCCATCCATCCATCCATCCATCCATCCATCCATCCATCCATCCATCCATTTGTTCATCCATCCATCCATCCATCCATCCATCCATCCATCCATCCATCCATCTATCCATCCGTTCATACATCCATTTGTCCATCCATCCATCCATCCATCCATCCATCCATCCATCCATCCATCCATCCATCCATCCATTTGTTCATCCATCCATCCATCCATCTATCCATCCATTCATCTATCCATTTGTCCATCCATCCACTTGTTCATCCATCCATTTGTCCATCCATCCATCCATCCATCCATCCATCCATCCATCCATCCATCCATCCATCCATCCGCCTGTCCATCCATCCATCCATCCATCCATCCATCCATCCATCCATCCATCCATCCATCCATCCATCCATCCATCCATCCATCCGCCTGTCCATCCATCCATCCATCCGTCCGTCCGTCCGTCCGTCCGTCCGTCCGTCCGTCCGTCCATCCACTAATTCATTCCGTGCGTATTCAGTGCTTCTCATATGCCAGGCCTTTCCCTTCTCACTGAAACCTCAGGGCAGTTCTGTGAGCTCTAACAACAGGTACTGGAGTTGGAGACATTCCCTGTACGGTGAGGGAGGGTTACGTGATGAAGTTGATATTTGGGGGGTGGATCTGGTGTCAGTGATGGGTGGGAAGGGGACATATGGCCCAGAGTGCAGACTTCAGGCCATGCAAAGGGACTGTTGTCCCCCCTGAGTTCCCGTGTGGAGCACCGCACAGGGAAGGGATGAGCTAGAAAATGCAGGTGCCCCTGCCCATCACCACAACATTTCCCAGCCGAGCTTGTCAACAGAGCTCCTGGGGTAGGACAGTTTCCCGTCTTTAGCTGCAGAAGGAAACTTGAAGCTAATTTCATCTAGAACCCTGGTAATTTTTGTGAGAAAGCTGTTGAGCGCCTCTGTTAGTTGTCCAAGCTCACAGGACCCCGTGCAACAGAACTGAGGGGAAAACCATCTTTCTTGAATTCGCTGTAAAGGGCATTCAGTTCCATCTCAACCCTTTAAGACTCCACAGACTTTCTCCAGCCTTCTAGATGCCGAGGGCCAGCATGACGAGATGTTATGACGGATCATGCCTGTCACTGGGCCCATCTCTTCTCACTGACGAGAAGGAAAATCTGGCGGGGCACATTACAGCCCTGTCTCCGGCAAAAGTCACAAGATATGCAAATAATTATTATTTAAAACTAGAGAGTCTTATAACTTATTCATGAAGGCCACACATTCTCTATTAGACCTTCTGGCCCAATATTTTATTTTATTTTAATTTTATTTTATATTTTATTTCATTTTATTTTTTAAAAATATATCTTTATTGATTTCGGAGAGAGGAAAGGAGAGGGAGAGAGAGATAGAAACATCAATGATGAGAGAGTCATTGATCGAGCCCGCAACCTGGGTAAGTGCCCTGACCGGGAATTGAACCCCGATCGCCTGGTTCCTAGGTCGACACTCGACCGCTGAGCCACGCCTGGCCGGGTGGGCCCGATTTAGTTGTATACTTTAAAGCAAATTTATAATATCAGAATTATTCAGAGAATGCCCCCAGGCTAACAGAAGGAAACACATTGACGACAGAAAGCATTATACTCCCTTGTGTGGTGTGGGGGTGAAATGCTCTGATTCAGACCACCTCGGTTCAAATCCTGTCTCCATCACCTTGGGCAAGTTTCTTGGCTTCTCTGTGTCTCAATTTCCCCATCTGAGTAGTGGGGATGACAATAATGGTATCTACGTCTTAGAGTTGTTTTAAGGATTAAATAATATATGTACAATGCTTTGAACAATAGCAGCTGCTATAGTAGGGTTTACTCTTATTTCCACATTTTAGATTATAAATTTTCTGTTATGTTGTCCAAGTGACAAGTGTCCCTAAGCTGATGATCTAATGAAGAGCTTTAAGGTCCCTTCATTTCCCATCAACTTATGAGGAAAAAGTGCCACAGGTAGAGATGAGCTGAAGCAGGTTTAACACTGGATGGTTTAGGCTTCTTAGGCTTTTGTCTTCTAAAAATTTCCCAAGCCCCATTGATATGAAGATTTTTAATATCAATCTCGCCAAAAAAGACCAATACCCCACAAGACATAAGTAAGAGAGCAATAAAAAAATATATATGGAAAACTAGGGCAATGAAACCTAAGTCACTGCCAGTACACACCAGCAACATGGATGAATTTTATGGGCATTGCGCTGAGTGAAAGAGGCCGGCCACCAATGGCACCTACTGTGTGATTCCAATCGTATGCAGCCATATGTATTTCAAGGACAGGCCAAACTAACCTATGATGATACAGGTCACCATAGTACTCTTATTTTTTGGTTAATCCTTGCCCAGGGATATTTTTCCACTGATTTTAAATAGAATGGAAGGGAGAGAGGGAGTGAGAGAGAGAGAAACATCGATTTGAGGGAGACATATCAAATGGTTGCCTCCTGCATGCACCCCAACCGGGGCCAGGGATTGAACCCATGACCTTTCAGTGCTCTGGCCAATGCTCTAACCACTGAGCCACACAAGCCAGGGCACGATAGTACTCATTTTTGAGGAGGGATAGTGACTGGGAGGGGCCACAAGGGAGCCTTCTAGGGCGATGGGAACTTCCTATATCTTGATCTCTGTGGTCGTTACATGGGTGCTTGTGTATGTAAAAAGTCACCAATGTCCTGGCAGGCGTGGCTGTGTTATAGAGTGTCAGCTCATGCACTGTGCTGAAGGGTTGTGGGTTCAATTCCCGGTCAAGGGCATGTACCTAGGTTGCAGGTTCAATCCTGGCCCCACTGGGGTACGTGCGGGAGGCAACTAATCAATGTGTCTCTCTCACATCGATGCTTCTCTCTCTCCCCCTCCCTCCCTGCCACTCTCTCTAAAAATCAATGGAAAAATATCCTTAACAACAACAACAAGAAACAGCAAAAACAGTCACCAAGTTGTGCACTTCAGATAAGTGTACTCGCCATATGTAAAATATACTTCACTAATACAGTAACCAGTTTTCCTCTTGCTTACACACATATTTCTGAGAAAATTTCAGTAAGGAATGTTTTATTTCTCACATTATCTACTTTATTCAAATAAAGCCAAATTTCTGAGTTGGATATTCGGTTAAGACTGAGACCCACAGCCGTGGAATAACACAGAGAGACCCATTAATAGCTGTGAAATTCATTTAAGGGCATGGTTTTCCACTAATGACTCCCCTAGACACATTCATTACTTGGGCACCTATAAAGCAATAAAATCAAAAGAGAGAAAAGTTTGAGCCCTTTTAGAAATGGACGGATGTTTATGCGGCGATTAAGTGAAAAGAGCACAGAAGCAAGGACTCAGTGGCATGCTTTTTGGGGGCTAAATGGAGTAATGGGATGTTCTTGTAAATATAAGAACCCTGCTTAATGGGACTTTCCTGTTTGCAATTCAATAAGCCAGCATACTTAAATTCAAAGAGATACAGGACACAAACACTCGGAACAACATTACAGGAATAAATTTAGTAAGGAAAGCTATAAGAGGCATGAAAGTTGAGGTCACTGTTCCACATCTGACATTGTTAACTCTTGCATCATGGGCATGGTGTCCCAGAAGCTAACACCAGACATTGCTGTGGGTGCAGGGACTCTGTTCAGACCTAAAAAGTTAAATAGCCCTGGCTGGGTTCAATTCCGGGTCAGGGCACATACCTAGGTTTCAGGTTCGATCCCCGGTTGGGGTACATCGATGTTTCTCTCTCATATCAATGTTTCTCTCTTTCTCTCTACCTTCCTCTCTCTAAAAATATCAACAAACATATCCTCGGGTAAGGATTTTTAAAAAAAGAAGTTAAATACATGCTGCGAGGTCTAAAATATCCCATTGCAGTGGCATCTTCAAAGACAGTGACAGTTGTGGAAAGAGAATAGTGTATGTTTTTTTGTTATTTTTGTTTTTTAAAAAAAAAAAAAAAGATGAAAAGAAAGAATGGAAAAAGTGGCCTGAGGGTAAGGTGAAAACAGGTTCTGGTGTGCCAAGGACGGGTGAGTTTATACCTGTTGTCCCCAAGCAAGTATGAACGGCGTTCCTTCACTTTCTGGAAAGCATCCGGGAGGGTCTGGGAGTGAATGATAAATCGCATGATCGTCCTACCAAAGGGGAAATTAACCAGGGAACCCCCCCTCGCCCCCCCATAGATGTGGATAGGCCTCCTGCCACTGAATGAGGGCGGCCCTGCCCCTTGGCCTGGGGCCAGGGAAACCCAGGCTCAGCTCCACGCGGCTCTGGTGCCACCTACAGGCTGCCTGGAGAAATGTCTCTGCCTTCTGCTCCCTCCACCCTTCTCCTGACAGCCTTGAGCTTGGCCAAAGACTTCCTTCCAGAGCAGTGAAGCTGGACGCTCTGGGGGTATGGGCTGGACGGGAACCAGGTAGTGAAGCCGGGGTTATGGGATCCCATGGGCCCGGCTGGGACCAACAAAGCCAAGGGCCTCCTCTTGCTACGCACCTCATTCCTGCTTAATATGGTAAATGGGAAACTGAGGCCCAATTCCGATTTGAATGGGTAGGATTGCGAAGCATATGGCTGGAACCTTCCTGGTGCCATCACTCCCATGCCTGTTTCCCCCCATCTTTAACAAATACATTTAGATAATGGGGAATGCAGGGAATGTAAGCTTACTGCGCTCCTACTATGCGTTGGGCGCAGAGTAGGCAGGACACATAGCTTACCTCCAGCCTTATAAATGGGGTGAGAAGTCGGGGATTACACAACAGGGATGTAGGAGCAGAGTGGGCTAGTGACTTGCTCACGGGCCCTCAGCTGGAGTTTGAACCCAAGGGTCTTGGATTCCAAAGGTGCTGCTGTTTGGGGGTCTCTGACTTGAGCAGTGTTTGCAAAACACAAAGGTTCCCATAGAAATCTAATGTTGATCCTTAATAAGACTGTATGGCAAACACAAACAGGGAGTGCCTTTCCTCTGGGTGGAATTGTCTCAACAACAATGTTACTCTAGGTGACAGGGGCTGTCTCCCAGGAAAAGAAATGAAGCGTGGTTGTGAGTGCAGTTTGTTTGATCAACAAGCTCTGTCAGAACCTGGGGCCTTGTGGGTCCATCACTTCCCCCACCACAGGTCACCCACCTTCCTGAATCTTCTCTTCCTGGTTCCCTTGAGTTCCTTTTTGTTTGTTTAATTGTGGTGAAACACACATAACGTAAAACTTACCATCTTAACCACTCGTAAGTGGAGAGTTCGGTAGCATTAAGTATATTCACGCTGTTGCGCAACCAGTGTCCAGAACTCCCATTTGTAGCTGGAGTTCATTCTTCCTCCTGCCATGTGGCAACACCAGAGGGGACAGATCCTGCGATCTCTATGCGCTGCCAGCTGGGATAACCACTTGGGAAACCATGTGGCCCTATCTGATAAGGTTACCTATTCCGATACCTCACAAACCAGCCATTCCAGTCTACATCCGAGAGAAATTCCTGCCCACATGCACAGGAATGTTCCTGACAGCTCTGTGCCCAGCAGCAAAGCCCACAGCTCATCGGCTGCGCAGCAGATGAGCAGATGCGGTGCAAGCGGTTTTCATTCCCCTCGGTTCCCACTGTCGTATGACATAAGCAGCCTCTGTGTGGTTGGCATGGGGAGCGCAGGATTCTTGCAGCGACTGAGGCTGTGGTGTGGGACCTGCCCAGTGCCAGGGTCATCGCTCCCACCCAAAACAGGGGTGAGGGGGCTGAAGGCTCCAGAAAAGCGTCAGGGGCCTTCAGGGGTGTGGATGGGGAAGGCTCGATCTCTAAGACACA
Source organism: Miniopterus schreibersii (assembly GCF_964146895.1). Taxonomy (NCBI): domain Eukaryota; kingdom Metazoa; phylum Chordata; class Mammalia; order Chiroptera; family Miniopteridae; genus Miniopterus; species Miniopterus schreibersii. The sequence goes on from NC_138124.1 coordinate 5,625,229, forward strand.
GCAGCAAACACGTCTTACCAAATGCCTCTGCCCTGGGGCTGGACCCAAAGGACACCCTCCCATGCAATGCACTGAAGCATCTATGGAGTGCTTGATAATGTACTGAGCATATCACGTGTTATTGAACACTGACTGTCACCCTGTGAGCGTGTCTGGTGGCAAGTGCTTCATACACAGACCTGTTATTATCTCCTCCCTTCCCAGGTGAGGAAGCCAAGTCTCTGCCTCCCCAGGCAGCTTCCTGACGCCGCATGGCTGGAGAGCGGCCGAGCCTGGACTCCAAAGCTCGTGTTCCCGTAAGAGAGAAATGTCTGCAGGCTTAGGCCGGCTTCCTCCCCACAAATCTTCCTCTAAATGTTCTAACCACTCAACCACAGATCCATCTTCGATAGAGCAAGCAGAACTCACAGCCCTTTCATTTTAGAGGGGGAAAAAAAAATGTGAGTAAAGCTCTAGGCTACCCATTTTATTTCCACATATTTATAAAGCAACTGCTGGAGCACCTCCCTGTACCAAAACTGTCTCCAGGGGCACCTGTGTCTGTGGATAGGATAGAAGGACTCTGCAAACTGTGCTTAGGGGCCAGGCCTCAGACAAGGTCACAGACAGCCCTTGGCACATGCTGGTGCTCAAGAAACAGGGCAGAATGTCAGTGCCATTGGTCAGTGGAAGTGACAGCTCAGTGTAAAGTAAACCCGATACTGCCCGGGCCTCTGGACAGAGGGCTCTGAGCTAAAACCCCAGCCCGCACACACACGCACCTGCCCTGCTTGAGGACGCAGCCCTCTCCCGCCTCCCTAATGCAAGTGCTGTGGCCATGATCATAATCGTAGCTACTAATGCTTGAGGATGAACGGTGAGCCAGGCTATGAAAGTTTTCGCGAAGACCACCTCTTCTAGTAATTTTTATTCTTCATATCAAGAAGGTGAGGCTTAAAGCCGTCAGGTATTTTACAGCTAGCAACGTGGCTGAGCCATAACTGGAATCCAGGCTGTCTCGCTCCAGGGGCCTGGCCCTCAGCCATTACAATAGCCGGTGTCAGCAACACAAAATTCATGTGCACACGTTTTCAATTACATTTTAAGAGGATGACTTTGTGTGTGTGTGTGTGGGGGGGCGGCATTCCACTTACAAAGGCCATTGAGCTAGATATTAACTGAGGACACATAAAAACTAATGAACTTTGGAAAACACGAGCAGCGTGATGTCACTGCGAGAGACATAAGAGCACATTGCTTTTTTGGTTAACATTTTGCTGACAGACCATGAGCTAATAATCAGCCTGAACTCAGCAGTGCCCTGTTCCCTTGGGAGACACACACACACACACACACACACACACACACACACGCGTGCCAAGTTGCTGGCCTGTGCCACAGAAGCCACCTGGATTCGTAGGTGGGGAAGCAGCTCGTAAGAAACAAATCAACTGAGAAAACAAAAGGCCTTAGTCGGAGACCAACGGTGACCTAATGCAGTTGTCAGCATCATCGAAACGTCCAGAATGGGCCGAATGTGACAAAGACAACAAATGGGTATCAGATGGTACAAAAGTCCATAGGCGACCAGCAGGGTCAGGCTTGGGCCGGAGCCTGGGCCTGCCGTCGCCCGTGTTCCTGCCATTACGTGGGAAGCCAAGATTCAGGTTGGGCAGTAGAAAGCTCATCCAACAGTGGTAGGCCTGGGCATCTTAGGAGTGCGGGCAAGGCCAGGTAAGGAGGGAGGACTAGCCAATTTGGAAAAGGGAGTAGCCACTGTTCCCTGCTCTCTGGGCTGGCAGCTCCCCCTAACCCCCCAGCCACCCTCCCCTGGCTTGCCGGGTGCCCCAGAACCCTGGTTACGAGCACAGATGCTGGAGCAGACTGCCTGGGTTCAAATCCTCACTCTTTCTACTTATCAGCAGTGTGAGCTCCAGGTGTTCCCCACCCCCTGTGCCTCAGTTTCCTCACCATACAGTGGAAATAATGACAGGGTCTCTTTGGTAGCATTGCTGGGAGTATTAAAGGAATTCACACAAATTAAGACCTTAGCACTGCTCTGTTCCTGCGCGTCCCCCCACAATGACCCCTTTATAAATTATTATTGTGTTAATAAGCCTCCCCTTGAGTTGTCCCAGTCAAAGTGTTTTCTCTTGGGAGATGTCTTCTGTTACAACCTGATGGAGCCCTTTGCCCAACCCAGAGAAAAAGGGATGCTACGTCTCTGCTAAAAACAGGACCAGATAGTGCGTTGGGTAAAGAAGATACCATACAGCAGGGGGTTCAGAAAAGGAGATGGCCAGAGGCACAACACCAACTGGGTCTCTTCCTGCCGGGGTCATCATTCTAGCCAGATCTGGAATGCTAGGCCAGAGCCAGCACCAGATCCTACCCTGCCTCCGTGTAAGTTAGAAGAAGGCGCAGACTCTGGAAGGAAGCGGCCCCCAAACGCAGGGCTCGAAGCGCTGAATGTGGGCTGGCTTTTGGCCACCGAACCAGGCACTCTCTGCTCCAACAAAACCCACAGTCTGAATGCAGCTGGTCTGCGCCGGGCTGAGCAAGGTGGCGGGTCGCTCCGTGTCAGAAATGTGACCAAGTAGGCATGACCCTTGGAGGAAGCCCACGATAGCTCAGATTTTGTGGAAATGCAATATTTTTGTTTGCAGGGTGATCTTTTTCACACGTTTCCTCCTAGTCTCCTGCATGTGGGAGGAGAGCCCTTGCTGGCAATAGTTCACATAGGTAGTGTACTAATCCAGTTGGGCCACAGGATCTCTGGGGCTCAAATGCTTCTTGCAGTTCTGGGTATAATTGTGCCGCCCCTTGAAGCCCATCAGACCCCAGGCTGCAGGGCTTGTGACTTAGAGGGCCAGTGGGCAGCTAGGTCTTTCTGGCCAGAGCTGGGCACCACTCGCAAAGAGGGTGCACTGATCCCTGAGGTGTGTTGGGGAGCAGGGAAGGCATAGTTCAAGGAGCAGGGTGGGGAAACGAGGTGATTTGTCAGTGTGTGATTCAGACCTTCCTGTTGTAGAGAAATGATTTTGTTTGATGTGAATTCCCAGAATGCCTGACACCCCCACATTCCAGCCAGCCCGGACCCATCCTGGAGCCTGTGCTAAACTAGCAGAGAGTTTGCGCCCACTTGTCCACTCAGCACCATTCTGAGGTGTTGAGAGCTTCGGGGATGGGAAAAGGTCAGGGACTTGCATTAAATGGACTCCATGGTTCTCCAGCCCCCGGAGGGAAGTTGATTCAGGAGGATCTGCTTCCTGTCTGCCAGAAGCTTGGCCCATCTCAACTTCTCTTATTTCTTAACCTCCCAAGCAGATCTGTCAACGGCTGGCTTAGTGGTGATGACAGGGTGTTGGTTCTGTAATCAAACCAGAGGTGGAGAGGTTGGGAGGATCTGGGAAAGGCGTCGCTCTTTCTTCTAGAACTGGAGTCAGCACAGAACGTGGTCCCCATGCACTTGGAAATCTGAGACCATGATCTCTTTGTGTGAAGGAGTGGGACACTGAAGCTCAAGGACAGGTATTATTGCTGAGGATGACCCCAGGACATGTCGAAACCAGGGTCAGAACCCAGGTGTGTGGCTGTGAGCCCAACGTGATTTTCTGCTCTGCTGTGCTGCCCAGCCAGTGTGGCTCAGTGGTTGAGCATTGAACTACGATCCAGCAGATCGGGCTCGATCCCCAGCAGGGGGCGTGCAGGAGGCAGCCGATCAATGACTCATCCTTGATGTTTCTCACTCTCCCTCTACCTTCCTCTCTCTGAAATCAATTAAAAATACATTTTTTTAAAAAGTAGCTTTGTTATCACCCACTCCTTCACTTGTTCATCAAAGGCTTGAGGCAGGTCAGAGATGTGGGTTCAAAATAACTGAAAACAGAACCCATGGCCTAGAGTACCAATGGTCAGAAGGAGAGGAGTGTGAAATGGTTTGGGCGGGTGGGCAGAGTCCGATCACTGAGAGCCTCGGAAACCTAGACCTGATCCTGACAGCAGTGGGTAGCCAGCGAAGGGCCTTAAACGTGGAAATGTTATGATCAGATTTTAAAAGATCACGGAGAAGACGGCGCTAGTGGGGAGCAAAAGTGGATGCAGAATGACTTCGCAGGCTGTTGCAACAGCTCGGGTGGGAGCAGACGGTGGCCGGGCCCAGGGCAGGCGTAGTGTGTGTGGAGAGAAGTGAATGGAGCTGGAGGTGGAGCGTTTGTGAAAGTAGGGGGTGTGCAAGAGGAGCAGGCTCCTGGGAGAGGGGAGTTTGCACATGTTATGTTTGAGGGGCCTGGGAGACAAGGGGGAGAAGATCTAGAGAAGGCAGGCAAGCGGTCTGCCCTGGAAATAGAAATTTGGAGGTAATGTCACAGAGACCGCACTTGAAGTTATGGAGATGGCCTAGGAAGAGAGAATTGGCCAAGAAGAAAAGACAAAGGAAATAACCGCAGGGGCAGGGTTTATTCCGTCGCAGGAAGCAATGTGCCCCTGGGAATATATAATGCCTTTATTTTTAAGTTCTGAGCTGGTTCTTAAGCTGTAGTCCCTCAGTCTCGAACCCCCCCTTCTATACTCCCCTTGGGGTGCTGGGGCCACAGACTGTATTTTGTTGGGCCTGCAGGGCAGGAGGGGCCATGTTAAGGGGACAGGAGAGAAGGGAAGGAGGAGAGGGTGTTGGCATTTGGGGACAGCGAGGCTGACGTCTCTGGGGAACGCTGTGAAGCTGGGCCTCAGAGTGTACGTACTGCAAACGGAATCGGCGCTCCGGGACCAGCTGCCACCTGTCACCACAGGGTGCTGATAGCAGGAGGAAGCAAGGACAAGAAAAGAACCAGTCCATCTCTCACCATGTCCCCCAAATGCCAACACTTTCCCCTCAGTGGAGACAAGGTATTTCCCCCACCCCTGCTCCTCCCTCCCATTCCAAAAAAACCCCAAAACCACAAAAGACACCAAACAAACAAAAAAACCCACCAAGCGACAACACTTGGTCGTGGTCACATTGCCTTCGCCCCTATAAGCGCCTTTACCCCGCATTCCTTTTAGAGCTAGCGGACTGCCTTGCACATGGTTGAAACAAAGTAAGTGTTTGTATAATGAAACCATGAGCCTTGTGCAACACACAGGGGACGTGACCGGCCACATGTTCCACGGGGAGGGGTCCGGGAAGCCAGAAAGGCTCAGTCAGGAGCCTTCTGACCACAAACCCATACAATTTCCAGGTGTTCGCACCTTGGTTTGAAAGCCCAAAACAAAAGGCACGAGAGAAATGATTTAGTTGGCCACTAAAACTAGAATCAATAGGTAGGAGTTTTATTATAAGCCAGGGTCCAGACGTGTGAAAATTTTAGCTCTGAACGGTGTCTGGCTGAATTGGCTGCAGCAGATTAATGAGTCAGTTGTTCGCCTCAGCGGGATGGGCCCCGTTTCCTGTGCCTTGTGGGGAGCCCTGTGGTTGTCTGGGCATACGTGGCCACATGCCCATGTGTGCACACTTCAGACAGGGAGAGGCCCTCTCGGCTTCCCTGAGATTTCAGTGAAACTACATCACCTTTCTCACAAGTTCCCTGCAGCCTCTTGCACTGAGGCTGTCTCATGGCTCTGACTTGTGACATGCTGTGTTCACTCGGTGACCACTTACGCTTTCTGTGTCCCAGGTGGGCTGTGTGCTGCAGATAGGAAGGTGATTAAGGGAAGTTTATAATCTAGAAGAGGAGCCAAATAAGAAACCAGCTAGTCATCACCAACAACATAAGCGCTGGAACAGGTAAGGTACAGGGAAGCTGGAGGAGAGGAGAGATTAAATTTAACTTAGGGGACAAGGGAAGGCTTGATAAAAGAGACGGCCTTTGAGAACAGCCCTACGGGAGATGTCGGAACAGAGTAGCATGGAATATGCTATCCCTGGGAATTATTCCACTCGCAGCTTCCTGAAGTTCAAAGTTCTTTCGTACAAGTTGTGATTTCTCCCACTCCTTTCAGGCTGAAGTCGCCCCGTCTTCCAGGAGGCTTGCAGACTCTCACTTCATTCTCATGGTCCTTCACCCGTGTCCCCGCAGGACTCCAAGGCCAAAGTTTTCAACCAATTTTCAGCAGCGCTCCCTTGTCTTCTGACTTATGTGTTTATCTGTCTCGCCCCCGCCCAACCTTGTCTTGCTGAAATCAAGGTCTTTCATCCAGTACGCGGTCCCTCCACATTTCTTTGTCTTCCCCTTTTTCTTCCTGCCTCATCTTTGCTGGAGGGGGAATTTCTTCCCATGAGTAACTCTTCTCCAGTCCTTTCCCTCTTCTTCTAGGACCTAGTTCTATGCCTCAGCTCCCCTCTTGTACCTTTAGTTTTCATTGCCTATGAATTGGTCTAGGTTTTGTAGAGCCTGAAGTTTACTTAATCTTGGGAGCCCTCTTAGGGCTTGGCCCACAGAAGGCGCTCAACAATGATTGTGAAATTTATCTATCATCTATCTATCTATCTATCTATCTATCTATCTATCTATCTATCATCTATCTATCTATCTATCATCTATCTATCTATCTCTATCTCTCTATCTCTATCTAATCTATCATCTATCATCTATCTATCATCTATCTATATCTATCATCTATCATCTATTTATCATTTATCTATATATCATCTATCATCTATCTATCATCTATCATCTATCTATCTATCTATCTATCTATCTATCTATCTATCTATCATCATCTATCTATCTATCATCTATCTATCTATCTATCTATCTATCTATCTATCTATCTATCTATCTCTGTCATCTATCTATCATTTATCTATATATCATCTATCTATCTATCATCTATCTATCTATCTATCTATCTATCTATCTATCTATCTATCATCTATCTATCATCTATCTATCATCTATCCATTTCTGAGATATAACAAGTAGAAGTATTTGCAGTTTATAAAGCTCTTCATATCCTAGCAATGTACAGAAAACAAAATAAGACTTAGATTAAATAACTTGTTCAAGGCATTTTGTTTTCAGCCATACCAAATTCTCAACAGGCTGTTCCACTTAGCCTCAAATCCTTGTCTGTGACTTCCATGCCTGTTAGGATCCCAAGTGGGACTGAAGGCTAAAGAAAGCAGCAAGCCACTCCTGTGCTTAGCCCGGCAACAGTGGCAATACAGCATCCCAGTTACTTCTGTCTTGCCAGTTCAGAGTGGCATTGAGACGGGCTAGAAAGCCAGGACAAACAGAATAGGGAAACCGAGTCAGTTAAATGGCAGTTTGCTGCCATCTGGTAAATCCTGTCTTCCCTAAACCAAGGACACTTAAGAGTAAATGGTTTGCACTTCTCCTACCCAAACAGAGGGTAAATAGCTTAAATCACCCTACTCTGAGACGGCAGAAATCCAATTAGTGCCATTGGCCAACCACACCCAAGGACAGATGAAATTAAGAGAATAAATCTAAGCATCCACCCTTTAAAACCCCTCAAAACAAAGGTCCCAGTGCACACTCTCCTTCCTGGGAGCATGCTCTTCCCCCACAGGCATGCATCTCCTAAACTCTAAGGGACCCCATGAGGCTTGCAACCAGGGCAGCAATGGGCAGCAGAGGTTCGTCCCAAACAAATCCCCTGAACCTGCCCCCAAGCCCCCTTTTCTCTGACTTCTTAGTGAGCCAAAGCAGACCAGCCTAGGCTCATTTCCCCAGCCCTTTCTTGTTTCACTGTCCCCAGCTTTAATGAACGTCCTCTAAAATTCACCTGGACTCGTGCTGTGAAATTTTTCCTGCATGAAGTCAAGAACCCACGCGCTACTGGCTGGCCCTCGGGAGACCTGTTCAGGGCCAGGTCCCCTTTCCAGTAACAGTATCTCTAGTGCCAGAGCTACGAACCCCCATAAATACAGTTTACACGCACAAGCGTTTTTCCTGGGAAGAAAGATCATTGCTTTTCTTAGATTCTCAAAGGGGTCCGTGACTCCCTGAAAGGCTAGAACATGGTATCTCAGAAGTAAATACAAATAAAAGCTTTTAAAAGGTTCCTCATTTGGTGGACTTAACATCTCCTATGTTGTTCTGTATTTTGTCAGCCAAGGGACCCGTAGAGGGGAGATGTTTAGGGGCTAAAGACAGCTAGTCTGGGCCAGTGTAAAAGAAAAATGCAGGGCCCCTTGTTGAAAAATTGAGTTTCAAAATGGTACAGCAGAGCATGAAACCAAGCAGAAGGCCCTTCTCAGTGGGGTCCTGCCTCTAGGACTTATTCCTAAACACACTGTGATTGCAGGCCCGCTTGTGTTGTGCTCCTTTGCACTGCATGCACCCCTTCATCCGGGTGTGGGGCCCCCAGAACGTGCCGGGGGCCGTGCCAATGCCGGGGGGCTGCAGATAGCAGCACCCATTCAGTCGCATTGGTGTAACCATAGTAAAGGGCTTGTTCTAGCTCCCGGGCATGCAGCTCTGTTCAGACATTGGTGTTGGGCAGAAACAATGCACAAGGGAACAGGGAAAAGGTCAGATGGTGCCAGGTGCCCGTGTGATTTAGGGTGACAAGGGGTGGTCAGCGAGGCCTTGTAATGAGATGACCTCTGAACTGGCCCCCACGGGGGGGTGAGAGCGCGACGGCCAGCGTGGGAACCAAGGCAAAGTCTCCCCAGGAGGGCGGGAGCTGCGGGTCCGGGGAGAGCGACCTGACCCGACCAGGGTGTCGCCCCAGGTAGAGGGCGCGGCAGAACCGGGCCAGGCACGGGGCGGGGGCGCGGCTTTGCGACGGGGGCGTGGCTTTGCGACGGGGCGTGGCTTTGCGGCGGGGCGTGGCTTTGCGGCGGGGGCGGGGCGAGGAGCGGGGCGGGCGGCCTCTGCCGGCGGCGGGGCGGTGTCGCGTCGCCCTCCTCAGCCGCGGCTGCCGCCTCCTGCCGGCCGCGTCGGTTACAAAGGCCGCTGTCTGGCCGGCCAGCCTAACCCTCTTCCGGCCGTGACGGCGGCGCGGGCCCGGCTCCCCGCCGGAGATGAGGGAGGATGTCGGTGTCGGGGCTCAAGGCTGAGCTGAAGTTCCTGGCGTCCATCTTCGACAAGAACCACGAGCGGTTCCGCATCGTCAGCTGGAAGCTGGACGAGCTGCACTGCCAGTTCCTGGTGCGGCCGCCGGGCAGCGCGGCCTCGGCGCTCACGCTGCACTGCAACATCACGGTGCGGCGGCCGGGCCGGGCCGGGCGGGGGTTGGGGGCCGGGCCGGGGCCGGGACCGGGACCAGGGGGCGGCCCGGACAAAGACGCCCGGCCGGGGGCCCGGCTGTCGCCCGCGAGGCTCGGGGTGGAAGGCGGCGCTGTTTCGGCGACCCGGGTTGGGCCGCTGCCCCTTCGCGGCCGGGTCGCCGCGGGGCTGAAGGGACCGGGGCTGAGGGGATCGGGGCTGAGGGGACGGCGGCGAGCCGGGTCGCCATGGCCGCGCTGGGCTGCGCGGGCGGCGGGGCGGGTGGGGAGGCCGGGAGTTGTCCGCCTCAGGCCGTCAGGCCGCGCATCCACCCGGCGCCTCTTCACCTCCGCGTTTCGGGAGGAGCTGACCCGAACCCGAGGCGTCCGAGGGAGGTGCCGGCGCGGTGCCGCCGCGCAGGTGCCCTGAGTGAGGACCGTCCGCTTCCTGTCACAGGCCGGAGGGACCCTCACGCTCACTTTCGGGGACCCGAGTGGGGTGGGTGCTCCTGAGAGACCCGGGAGCGGGGGACGGCGGAGGGGCGGACTTTCTCCTCAGAGCGACCCAGCCCGGGTCTCTCCGTGCCTTCCCTGCTGCCAGCGGCCGCTCGGGAGTCGGCCAAGGCCTGGAAGTGACCACGGTTAACCTTAAACTGGGTTCCTGAGCGCGCTCCGGGGGAGCAGGTGTGTATTTCCGGAAAAACCTGTTCAGTCGAGCGCTGTCCTGAGGAGAGAAATCGCTTATTGAGCATCTGCCGCTCTCCGCCCCGGCGCTGCTGAGGGGGCCGAGCAGCCCCTGCCTTCCGAGCACCGTCCTCCTGCGGGGAGGAGGTTTCCACAGCGAGGTGTGACTCAGTGCCGTGGTCTGGTTGTGAAAGCCGGAGCCAGCGCTTAATTCTGGGGGGGGGGGCGCCTCAGGGGCGGCCCTCGGGGGAGCCCGGCAGGGGTTGGGCTTCCACGGATGAGTAGGATTTTGAGGGGAGCCGGAGAGCCTTGCACGCAGAGAAAACTCTATCCAAAAAAAACACCACACAGCACACACACAAACAAACAACACAACAAAAACACACCCCCAAAGCTAGAGAAAGCGTGGTTGGCTTCGGAGTGGAGAAGTGACGGCGGGACTCGAGAAGCCCGGCGGGACAGAGAAAATTGTCCGACGGCGGGAAACAGGAAGTAGCGGGGAGCGCGAAGTAGGTGGTAAAGCAGCAGCCGGGCCTCCGAGGTGAGGGTTCCTGTGGCATCGGGAACGGCCAGGAAGAGGGAGGGCTGGTCTCAATGGCGGGAGACGGAACGTGCAGGCTGTGGGGAGCCGCTGAGGGCTGCCCGCCACTTGGGAAGATGCGTTTGGCGTCCAGGACCAGGAGCGGGTCCCTACGGCGGGTGCATCAGGAGATGCGCGTGTGGCGTCGCTTCTCCCGCCGGGGGTGGGGGGGTGGGGGGGGTGGGGAGTGGCAGCGGGGCTGTGCTGTGCTGTGCTGGCGGTTAGTGCCAGGGGTACAGGGATCCCAAACGAGTTGTGATTCTCAGGCAGTCTGCCACCACAGAGCGTTGTCCCACCCCAGGTGCCAGCAGTGCTCCGCAGACATCCCTCTTGGAGGCCCGCTGCACACAGGTATTTATTGACCGATGACCTGCGTTAGGAAATAGAGCAGGAAGTGTGTGAGACGCCCAGGGAAGAGAGGATTTGGTGGGGACTAGCAGAACGGCACCACCAGCAGGCACGACTCCAATCGGGCTGCTAGGCCCTGTCGTCTCCGTGTTCACCAAGAAGCATCTTTAGGCAGCCTCTGCGATGGTTGAGTTTGTTTCTTACGCAGACGCATGCCCGCTTCTGAGTGCTCCTCTGGAGATACTGTGCCCCTTGTTCCTTCAGGCTTGTGCATCCGCAGTCCGTCCCACGGGGAGCGTGCTCCACTCGCCCCACCCCAGTCTGTCTTTCCAGGTCTGACCATCCTTCAAGGGTCTTCTGGTCAGATTCAGTTCATGCTGATATTTATTTCCCCTTCTTGTTATTCTAGTCCTTACAAGTTGCTGCTTTGGTTATGTTTTCTTGTGTTCCATTGTAATAGTTTTGGATGTTTGTCTTATTTTATTTTTTCATGGTGGTAAGGGAGAACATTCTATAATAAGATGCTCAGTTCTATTGACTATATGGTCACCGTTCTAGCTGTATTCTGTTTGAACAAAAATCTTAACTATCGTGTAAGTTAACTGCCAAGAGTTTGTGTCAAGGATAGTGCATAAATATTTAAAGGGTCACTTAGGGCTTGATAGGAAATCTGTAGTTTGACTTCAAGTTCACATGAAAGACACTTTTAAGAAGTAAAAAACAAAATATAGATGTTTTACTCTCTAGGGCAAGGGAATTGAGCTAAAATAGTTCTCTGTTTTATAAATTTGTCCTAATCTTGAATATGAAGGGCAAGAGTGCTGTTTTCAACTTCAAGGAGTCTTTTTAGTAATAGAAAAAAAGGAAGTTGTGATATGAAAGATTGTCACGTGAACCTAAGCTTTGTTTTCTATTTTCAGTAAACAGATCTAATTGCCAGTCAGTGCTAACATCCAGTTGTTATGATCACACCTAAAGGCAAAGCAGCTTGTTTTAATAACCTGTGCACCCTTATTGGGAGCTAGTATATGGCTTTCCTTTAGTCCTTTTGAAATATTTAACATAACTCGGCAGCTCCATTATTCCTTTTATGGACTTCTTGCTGTCTGGGAACTCTTGGTAGGAAATTGCTGTTTTAGAGAGAAAAGTCCCCCTCAGGAAGTAAATTAACTAGTAAACAAATAAAGCCTTATACTTCATTATGTGTGTAGCATAAATCATTACTCTTTTCTGCATGAGTGACTATTTGCCAAACTACTTGTGGTGGAACTTATTTTTTGTTTAATTAAATTTCTATTCATCATTGCCAGAAAGCCCCCCCACCCAACAGCAAGATACTAAATTTAAAAATGTTAGAGCTCTGAGTTTACAAGAGAGAAAAAGGTTTATTCTTTACTTAGTACCTGGGACCTTAAGTGAAGTAATTTGGACCTTAAGCAAATCACTTCTTGTGTTTTTCTATAAAACAGATCATTCTTTTTACCCCACACGAGAGCATATATAGCAGAGCTCTGTAGCGATGGTAATGTTTTCTACAAATATAAAAGTAATGGTTGAAAGTGCTTTACAATAACTTTTTGTGGGAAATAAATCAGTGCTGCCAATTTTTAATTTTTTGTGTTTCTGGTCTTGACACTGATAAAAAGTAGCCCAGCTAAGGTTATACAAAGGAAATAATGAACGAAACTTGACTAAAGAGCCCAAGACCTTTTCTTTGGTCTCTCCTCCCGGGACAGATTACCTTTCCAAATTAAACTTCTAGAGAATTGTTTGGAAATACCAGAACTGTCATGTTAAACACCTAAGTGGTACTTTCAAGCCAGAGGAGTCATTGTTTTCATTCATCTAACCAACTTATAGAGTCAGATTCCTAGTTGTTATCTGTCTTCCCTCATCCCCCTTTTTATACCCTTCCTTGAAAGGAACAGATATATGAAGAGGAGACTTAGGTTTCCATTTTATGAATGGTGTGTCCCTTAGCAACGTGATTTTTGTGTTAAACTTCCTTAGACCTGGAAAAGGATAGTATTAGATAAATGTCAGTGGGTTGAAGGGGGGCGTTGAATGGAAATAGCCACTGCCAAATGTAATGTATTACTTGGGAGCCAGAGTGATGGAGCAGGGGTCCCTTTCTCCACGGCTGTTGTGACAGTGTTCTGTGCTGTCTTCTAAAAGATCATTCTGACTCAGAACCAAGGGAGCCATCCAGTGGTTCCTGCACATTAGTTAGGTGGTTGGAATCCCCATCAGCCTTTGTCTTCTCTGCCTCAGTTCACCTAGAATGTTTTGATTAGATGTAATTTGGTGCTCAAAACACTTAAGCATTTTCCCGATCACAGGGGTATGTATGCATTTTTCATTTCTGTTAGTGTTTTCACTCTGCTTCTGTGGGCTCTGGTCATGTTAGATACTTAGTTGTTTACTTGTAAAATGATTAGCAGGGAGAAGTTTCTTTCTGTTTTTTTTTGTAACTTTTTTTTTAATGTTGTCAGAGCATTTAGAATTTTATTAAGATACTATATGGTTCTGTGAGTTTATTTCATCTCCACTCCACATTATTGAACAGCAAAGTGTGAAAGTGATGTGTCTTCAGAAGAATTAGAACTGTTACACCTCTGAACCGTCAACAAGAAGTATGTGTATCAGTTTTCAAAAGTTATGAACTCCTTGGAGATGGCCTTGTCCCGTCATTTGGAAAGATACCAGAAACTGAGCATTCTGCAGGCAGTTTGCTGGCTGTTGCTTGATATAGTCTAGAACCACACGTTGGTCTCTTAGGGGATTTATATAGAAAATAAGAACAGAAAGTTATTTCTCGACAAGACAGAAACTCCTTTAAAAACTACATTCCTGCCCTGGCCGGTTGCTCAGTGGTTAGAGCGGTGGCCTGAAGACTGAAGGGTCCTGGGTTTCATTCTGGCCAAGGGCACGCACCTCAATCCCTGGCCCAGGTTGGGGGGTGTGCGGGAGGCAACCAAGTGATGCATCTCTCTCACATTGATGTTTCTCTCTCTCTCCCTTCCACTCTCTGAAAAGCAAGGAAAAAATAGCCTAGGGTGAGGCTTAACCAAAACGAACTAACTACATTCCTCCCTATAATCCAAGGAGTGGAGAATTATTAGGAAAAAGGGATAATTGATGGGATTGATTTTAGCGCTAATTTTCTAATGCAGAAAAATCTCAAAGTAACTTCTATAATTACACTACTCAGAAGCAATGAGTATAGTGAGTAGATTTGTTTTAAAGTCATTTTTAGCATTTAAGGATTTAATAATGTGCTTAGACATGTATTCCTTTGCTTTATTTTTAAAAAATCAGATCTTATCTAGATAGTTTAGAAATATAACTTTATTATATTAAAAAGGCAAAGTTTAAACCTATAGATTGTACTTTAAGGTTAAGTTTTTTGTGTGGTTTTAAAAATTTTTTTTCATTTTAATTTTTCTCCTCTATAGCCTCCTCCACCCACCCCTCGCCCCCCTGCACACTGTTGTCCATGTCTCTGAGTTCTTTCTCTTTTTTTCCAATTTGTTTTTGTTTTTTGAGGGATTTATGGTTCCAGATTTTGAAGCCCTTAAAAAATGTTAAAACTGAGACTCCAAGCCATGATAGACCTTTCTTTGTAAAGGAAGGAAGCCAATCTTTCTTGGTGCTTGAATAGCATTTTTTCTGTTTTTGATAACACAACTTTTGCAGTGTTTCTCTTCTGTTAGTTTTATATCATTGCTTACTGGTAAAGTGTTTTGGGGGTTTTAGACTTATAAATTATGTAACATAGGCTGGCAAGATTAAACCATAAAACTGTTTAAAAAAAAAAATCCATTAAAATAAATTTGTTTTTTCACACATGGATTTTAATGTGTTGTTTTTCTTCCCCCTGATACATTTTACTAAAATCTGGTTATCTTACCATAGAGTGGTGTAGCCTGATTGCATATCCAGGTTAGGCTGTTATAAGTGTTTTAACTAGGTATCTCTGTAACAGGAATCTTATCCATCTTCTTCACCAATATGGTTTGTGGACTCTGATGACCCAAATCTGACATCAGTTCTGGAACGGCTAGAAGATTCTAAGAACAACAGTTCGGTGAGAAAATAAGCCATGCTACTCTCTTTTTTCCTCATGAACATTATATGATAGAATAAATGTTAAGAGGTAACATGTTGTAAAAGCCTGATTAATGATTATTTGATAATCTTAGAGGAGCTAAAGACCAGGTTTTTTATTTGTTTGTTTTTGTCATAATATTTCAAAATGTATTTACTTCCTAGTTTCTCTTTTTTATTTCCCATAAGGTATAGCCTTAATTTGGATCAGAAATTAGGTCTTCTCTTTTCCATGAATTCTAACCATTATTAACTGAGCAAGCATTTTTGGTAGGGACCATTAGCCAAGGTAGGGAGTGGAAAAAGAGGGGAAGACTGCAAGGTAGATGGGAGGGGAAATAATGATAGCACGGCACCAATACTGGTGTTAGGAAATTGCCTTTTCTTCAAGAGTCTATAACTGTAGTAAAAGCCAGAGGTATACAAATAAAAAGGTTCTTTTTATATATATAAAGAAATGTAACTTTCCATTTTATGAAAAATTAATAACCTGTTTTCTTTGATTATAAAACTAATAAGTAACCATTGTCAGAGAACTAGTAAAATTTTAAAAAAGGGAAAATAAAAATATTCTGTAATTTCTCTGCCTGCTATAACTTTTGTTGACATGATGTGTTTTTTTCTTTCAGCATTTTTTCCCTTGTTAGTAAAATACACCTACTCTTATATATGTTTAAATAGTTGAGGTCATATTCTGTATAGTTTTATATTATTATTTTTATTTTTATTATTATTATTTTAAAATATATCTTTATTGATTTCAGAGAGAGGAAGGGAGAGGGAGAGAGATAGAAACATCAATGATGAGAGAGTCATTGATTGGCTTCCTCCTGCATGACCCTGCTGAGATCGAGCCTGAAGCCCGGGCATATGCCCTGACCGAGAATCGAACCACAATCTCCTGGATCATAGGTCAATGTTTAACCACTGAACTACACTGGCCCAGCTATATTATTTTTTAAAGTTAACATTCTCATTGTATTTTTACATGATATTATAAAGCCGTTATAGGAAATACCATTCATGCCCGGGCTGGTTTGGCTCAGTGATTAGAGCATTGGCCCTCGGACTAAAGGGTCCCCCGTTCAGTTTTGGCCAAGGGCACGTACCACAGTTGGGGCGACTTTGGGAGGCACCCAATCAGTGTGTCTTTCTCACATTGATGTTTCTCTTTCTCTCTCTCTCTCTCTCTCTCTTCCTTCCACTCTCTCTGGAAAAGCAATGGAAAAAATATCCTTAGGTGAGGATTATAAAAAAAAGAAAAAAAAGTGCTATTATATAAAAATTAATGGTTCCCCCAAATATCAGCTATAATCAAATAGAAAAATATAGTAGAAAAGTATTTTGTTGACAATTACAGTTAAATATTAAAAAATGAAATACCTAGGAATAAATTTAGATGTATCAAGATAACTACAAAAATATGCTGAGTGGAATGAAAATATGTTCCTAGATGGGCAGACTTCATATTATAAATATGTTAATTATCTCCATAGCTTCATGTTAATTTATAAATTGAATGCAGTTCCAGTAAAAAATCAAACGGACTTATTTTTGGAACTTGACGAAATGAATCTAAAGTTTGTTTTGAAAAGTAAATAATAAAAGATAATAATGAAATTGAAAAAAAAAGTAGTGAAGTGAGACTTGTTCAACTAGACATTAAATACTGAGTACCAGACTGGATGGATAAAGGCAGTAGAAATTTAGAATGTAATTGAGAATTTAGAATAAGTTAAATTGAGTTAAAGTACTCGAAAGGAAAGCATAGAGTATTCTATTAATAGTATTGGGAGAGCCCCACCGGTGTGGTTCAGCGGTTGAGCATTGGCCTAGGATCTAGTAGATCGAGGTTCTATTCCCGGTTAGGGCACATGCCCGCAGGAGGTAGCCAGTCAATGTCTCTCTCATCATTGATGTTTCTATCTCTCTCTCCTTCTCCCTCCCTCTCTCTGAAGTCAACAAAGACATATTAAAAAAAAAAAGTATTGGGAGAAGTGACCATTTGGGGAAGTTAGTCTTAGCATCAGATTTTTGTCAAAATAAGTTATAAGTGGTTTAAACACACTTATTCCTAAAATTAAGAACAGAAGACCATCAGTTTCAAGAGTATCTTAGAAGTAAGGCTCGTCTGGAGAGCCATGAAGGTTAGAGGTAAAAGTTTAAAGCAAGAGGACATATTCACATCTCCATGAGGGGGTGACAGGACAGGGTAGGAGTGACAGCTCCCTTACTGCTGCCTCCTTTTCTAAAGGTACAAGTTTTGTGATGGTAGAAATGAGTGGGGTTATTTTTCAGTGTCTAAAATATTCCATCAGAAAATGCTCAGAAAATGAAATGACACAGGATATAAAATTGAGTCTAATTTTATAAAAAGGTAAATGTATTTACATAAAAGAAAAAAACAACAACCCCCAAATTCACCCTCCACTCTTTCTTACAGTCTCTGCCACTTCTTTCATTAACCTAGTTTATTGACAGAATATGCTATCTTTCCTCACCTTTAATTCACTTAATTCAGTACAGTCTGGATTCTGCCTTCAGCATTTGCACTAAGAATTTTTATCTTTAGTTGCCAAATCCAGGGACTCTTTTTTCAGCCCTAAAATTGACCTGTCTGTAGCATTAGATACTGTTGGTTGTTCCCGTGTTGAAACCTTCCTCCAGTCAACATTTATTACTTAATGTCCACCAATAAAGACCTGGTTAAATAAAAATTGTGTATGGTGTTACAATAGAATATTATGTTGTAGTTACAAAGAATGCAGCCAGTGTTTTCACAGGAGCATGTACAACTTTCCAAGATATTCTAAGGGAAAAACCAAGGCATAGAATATTGTCTACAATCTGGTCACTTGTATACAATGTTGTCACAAATCTGTATCTATGCTGGTCTATACACTTTCTCCCTGGGTGGATACAGGACACTGTTAGTAGCAGAACACAGAAAAGTATATATTTTTAATTTACTGGTTTCTCTGTGAGGCTCTGTGATAAGTGATGGGTACAAAATACAAGTCATATTCTGTCCTCTGGGAACTGATAATCTAATGAGGACTTTTGTCAGGTCACTGTTTCCTGTTTTTATCTCTTATTACCCTGCTTTGGTCTCCTGGAGCCCCTCTTTCTTGGTCTGCTTCTTTCTTTTCATTCTGTGCTTTCTCTGGGTAATGTCTTACACTCCTGTTACTTAAATCATGGCCTACGTTCCAGGGATTCCTAAATCTGTATCTCTAGCTAAAATGTATCTCCTGAGTTTCAAGCCCATGTATGTCTATATATCACATAGATCCAGGGACTCTCAGTTGGCTGTGCGTGCCATGGTTGTTCAACATGATTATATCTAAATTTAAACTCATCTGCCTCCTGGCAGTCCACTACCCCGTCATGTTTCCCCTCAGTAATTCTCTTTGTGACTGTGAGTGGGGAAGAAAATGAAGTAATGAAACTCCTTATCCATGCCCGAACCTGGGAACTAGCTTAGAGTTCTTTTTATCCCAATATTTCCTGACACCTCCTCCCCTCCCCCACCCCAACTATCTAGGAAGTTTCTAAGACCTATCCATTTACCTTCTAAAAGTTTCCCCCTGAGATCTTAGTCGTCCCCCCCCCATCCCTCAAACACTTTTTAGGGGAGTGTAAAGTTGGAAGATGTACTCCTGTTTTTCTTGTTGGGTATGACTCCACCACATGCTGCCTGTCCCACCCCACTCCGGTAGCTCTTCCTGTGCCAGGGGTTGTGTCCAGGCCACCCTGCCTCATCTTTATTGTGTACTTAGCACAGAACAGCTTATTGGGTGGATATCAAATCCACAGTGGGGCTTTGCTGCCTTTTAAGCTTGAGGCTATTTTTTGATCCTGATTTTCAGCTCAGCTTTTCTTGCTCCTGCTTGCTCCATTATCCACTTTGGAAAGGCTTGTTCTGTGCTTTGTTTAACCCTTTGTAATCCTGTGTCTGTTTTCTTAGTCCTTCATAAACCTGCCTCTTTCTCATCTCCTTTCTTGGTCAGACATATCCAGGAAACTTCCTGACCAAGTGAAATAAGTTGCTGACTAGTACTGGTCATAGCTACTGGGTATTGACCATTCTTCTTAAACCATAATTGCTAAACTTATACATTGAAAACAATTTTTTAAACAATGAAAGATGTGTGTGCACATAATATACCTTCCTTAAAGTAAATATGCTCACAAAACAATCTCAATATAAAAATTGAAACTTGTTATTTTTTTGCAGTTTTAGACAAACACTTAAGAGCCTACTAAGTGCCAAGTGTTTCCACAGAAGAGTTCATTTCATCGTTACCATTATGAGGTTTAATTTTTTTTTTTTTTTAAATATATCTTTATTGATTTCAGAGAGAGGAAAGGAGAGGGAGAGAGAGATAGAAACATCAATGATGAGAGAGTCATTGATCGAGCCCACAACGGGGCATGTGCCCTGACTGGGAATCGAACCCCGATCGCCTGTATCCTAGGTCGATGCTCAACCACTGAGCCACGCCCGGCCGGGCTAATTTTCTTGTTTTACAAATGAGAGACTCGAACAAAGGCAGTTAGATACCATATCCCAGGTCATCTAGATCCCAGGACTCTGTCTACTAGACCACATTTGCCCCTGTACTTTTAAATGAATATGACTGTGAAATATATAATTTTATGACCTGTGTGGAATCACACTGCCTCTGCTTTTGTAGCCTCAATATCTTACTAATGTATTCACCTGAAGTTATAAGTTTCTAAGACAAGAAATTAGCAGCTGCAAAGTGGACAATGTCTGCAGCTCCCCTTCCTCTCACTTTTGTTGATGTCATTCTGCTGGAAGTCAGCTATAGAATTGCACTGAAGCCACAGTGACTTTCTTATACTAGCAGCCCCGAACAATATTTCTTTAAATACTGTTATTTTATCTGTAGGCTATAATTGGGCAGTAACAAACTGTTTTCATTTCCTACTGGATTGGTTACAGTAGTAGCATTATTCTTGTCTTCTAAGGGCTCTTTAACATAATGCTTATTTACCGAAATGTGTTTTGTAGCTTCGTCAGCAGTTGAAGTGGTTGATATGTGAACTCTGCAGATTATATAACCTCCCTAAGCACCTGGATGTTGAGCTGCTAGATCAACCACTACCCACGGGTCAGGTAAAGTAAAATATCTCTGGTGATTAAGAGCTGAAATAAATGGTCTCAAGCAAAAGTAAAATTAGGATGCTTTTTCTTCATTGATTGTACAACTTATTTAGAAGGTAGTTTTCGCTGTTGAATTGTTTTGTTTGTTTTGCTGTAGGTACTAAAAGTAGCCTTTTCATTTTTTGGAGCTGCCGGTATTTACTCTGACAGACAAAAAACTGCCCTCTCCCATGCCCACCTTCTGTTGTTGTTAATGCTCTTGGTTCCCTAACTGCTCCTTTGCTCTTTCACTTGTCGCTTGTGCTGATCCACTTCCCTTCACCTGCTGTGCTGTCTCCTTAAGCCCCTCTGGACTTCTTTTTTTAAATATGTCTTTACTGATTTCAGACAGAGGAAACGAGAGGGAGAGAGAGAGAGAGAGAAACATCAATGATGAGAGAGTCATTGATCTGCTGCCCCCTGCACACCCCCTACTGGGGATCAAGCCCACAACTTGGGCATGTGCCCTGACCAGGAATCGAACCTCGATCTCCTGGATCCTAGGTCGATGCTCAACCACTGAGCCACACCGGCTGGGCCATCTGCGCTTCTTAAGGCCTAGCCCATCTGTGCTTTGTAAGGTTTATTCCAAATGTCATCTCCTCCAAGCAAGAGACATTATAAGGAGTTATCAGGATTATAAGGAATGTCTTCCTTATAATAATAATTCTCTGTAATCTCTCCCGTTTCTGTGAGGTTGTCCTCTTCTGGAGCCTTGGTTCTTCTGTACCAGTCTCGGCAGGTTGCTCTCTGAGCTGGCTGTACACCTGTCATCTGGAAATTTTTTTGTCTCCCCTGCTAGAGTAGATCTGTTGTTTCCTGACCTGCGTCATATTTCTCGGCTTACCTTTAACATTTCACCTGAGTACATCCTCAAGTAAAATTCTGGGAAAGTGTGAAGGGGTAGTACATTTTCTGAGTTCTCACTTCTAGAAACATAAAGCCAAACCACACTAGGTTTGACTCTTGGTTCTGCTGCTTATTAGCTGCATTATCTAATTAGCTTGGGCTTATTACCTAGTCACTGTGTGCAGCAACTTCCCTTTTGCAAAACGGGGGAAATATTAGATGTCCATCTGACTCTGTGAAGTTCTCTGCGCGGGTGCTGAGGACCCAGGCGAACACACAGTCAGAGCTCCTGTCCTGATGGAACCACACATGGAATTCTCAGTTCATAATGGAGCCTCTCCTGCATTCTTTACACTTTCATCGTCCAGTTTTGCTTGTTACAAATGAAATATCTCATGCCTACCTGATTCTTACTCTCTATTTTATTTTTTCTTTCTGGAAGTTGGTATGGCTTTTTCTTTAACTGAAGTACAGGGTTTAACCTTTCAATAGTCCTTTGGGGCATTCAGAGCCACTCAGTATTCTGAAGGCAACATTCGTCTCTTTTATTTATTTCCCTCTGTCTTTTGGATACATATTAGATTTCTGCATTTCTACCTTCCATTTCTCTTCACTCTTCTCTTATTTCCATACCCCCCCCCCCCATCTAGGTTTTCTTTACTCTCAGGAAATGTCACAAATGTTTTGTTCATTGAAGTCCATTGTGCTTTCTGGCCCTTCTACTGAGTTGTTGTTGTTGTTGGGGGGGGGTGTCTTTGATCTTTCAGAACTCTCTTGTCATTTGCATAGTAATCTTTTTATATTTTGTGAATGCAACACTTTCTCAGTTACTGCTATACATTCCAATTAGATTTTTAATTTTAGTTCCTTCATTAATAATGCTTCAGGTCTCTTGTTCTGCTTGTTCCACTTGGTGCCTTTCTTTTGATTGCCAGTTTTCTTCACATATCTGGCCATACCTGGTTATCTGCTCATTTATAGATTGGTATACTATCAATCAATATCAATTATTGATAAGAGTGTCCTGAGCAATTATCACTCTTCTCTCCTGGTTTGCACACCTGTGCTCTGCCTGTGGCATGTGGATGGGGAGGTGCTGGAAGAGATTTTATTAGTTACATTAAAAAAATCCTGTCTTTTATCTCTCTGATTCTGCACCCACATAAGACACCGTCAGAGTAGGCCTCCTGTGTAAGAGAGTGATGCTTACTAGCTGTAGTTGGAACAAAAACAGTGAGACATTTCTGGGGTGGGGTGGGGTGGGGTAGGGGGAGTCCTACTAGCTTTATGTACTGTATCTTGGAGAACTATGCTCTGGTCTGGGAACTTGGCCTTTTGAACTCTGCCAAAATTAGGTATGAAGGGCCTTCCTCAAACCTCGTCAGATTCATTGAAAGCCAGCTGTAAACTGTCTTGTAGAGGAGTGTTCTGTAGTAAGTAACATGTTGTCAAAACAAAAACGGCTCTTTAGTGAAATGGTCATTTTATAATTTTCAGTTTTGTGCAGTGTTTATTTCTTTTGAACACATTTGACCTTTTAAAATGTAAGGCATTTGAATTTGTGGAAAGATTCAGGCTTTTCAAAGTTGGAAAGGCAGATATTTCAAGGGATTCATGGCTCAGGACATTTATTTTAAATGAAAGAAGCCAGTGACCTTATATACATGGCCTTATGTGTAAAATGTTTTCTTAATTTTAAATTAGAATTTCTTTACATTTTTTTAGAGTTGCTTTATATTTGACTAATTGCCTTTTTTATTCCTAATGCATCTATTAACTCGAATTGGTCAAAATGTTTCTTTTAAAAAAGCTGATAAATATTTGTCAAATCAAAGCTGGATTTAAAGTAACTGTTTCAACTTGGATCGGTTCTGTGTTGTAGAGCTGCAGTGACAGGTGATTGATAGTTTGGCCCCTGACGTCTTCTGATGTGTTCAGTGTGTGTTGCTTGCTCTGTGGCCCTGGCAAATTCCCCTTCCTTTTCAGAATGGGACAACAGAGGAGGTGACTTCAGAGGAGGAGGAGGAGGAGGAGATGGCTGAGGTAGGTGTTTGCATAAGAACATCATTTTATAAATATCTTCATTTTTGAAAATGTTAGTAATTCCTCTAATCTCTCTTATAAACCAGTGTTGGTGTAGAATCATTAAAAGCACATTGTTTTTGGAATTTAATATAATTTCTAAAATCTGGTTTTACCTCTAATGTATGCTTTTGATTTTGAGCAGATTGCTTATCTGATGTCTTGGATTTGACTTTCTGGAAAATAAGAGCTTTTAACATTTAGCGCTAAAATTATATTTACATTTGATAGTAATCAGTGCTTAACCTGTAATTGGTTATTTTTAAGGAGAACTACTGAGTTTCAAAAGTTCTGTGTTTGAATAAAAGAATTAGAGAACATTTCAGGGACTACTCACTAGAAATAGTAAAATTATCTCATGTTGAAAAATCACCTAAGAATTTCATAGAGCAAATTCCAGACGCATTGAGCTTAGGCCAGTTTAGTTGCCCGTCATTGATAACGATTTGAGAGTTTTCAGGTTCTGAAGCTTTGTGTTTAAATTCAGACTTCGGAATGAAGATCTGCGTGTCTACGTTGATCAGATAAAAAGGTCTTTGAGTTTCATGGTCTTGGTTTTAAAACTTTTTTTTTGTTTTGTATCTTAGAATTAATCGAACTTATTACCTTATTTTCTTGATTTGGAAAATTTTAAATCTAAAACAGACTTCTTAGAGTGCCTTAGAACTAAAGAAGTAGTTGTGGGCTTGTTTTGTTTTGTGTGTCTGGGAGAAAAGTAATTCTTAACCTTGTCTAATTAGAATGACAGTTTTTGGATAGTTTTTAATGTTTTCATGCAGTTTAACTTGGGTGGAAACAGTAAACCTTTTCCCTGGGTCCAGTGTACAATGAAGTAGACATTGTACTCAAAGAGCTTATGTACCTTTCTTTTCCCCTTACAAGGTAATATAAAGAATAGACAGCCACATGTAGGGAAATCTAGAAAGGTAGGAGACCAGACTTTGGAGGTATCAGGTTAGGGTGGATGAAAATAAGATACTTTTATATAGCAACTAAAATAATGTGGCTAAGTAGGGCCCAGAAGTACCCTGGGCATTAGTGTGTTTGGGTGCATTGGATGCTGTCCTTTTGGGAAGAAAAGATTGACTGATGTTTTGGAGTCATAGAGAAAGCAAGGTTGGTTGGCTAGAAAAGGCAGATGCTAAAAGTCTTGAATTTGAGACAGACTGTTTCTGTTTGGTGTGATTGTTGATAGAAAGGCTTTACTTGAGAATAGTGGGCCGAGAATATTGTTTTGAAAAGAATGGCAATGGTGAATTTTGTCCCGTGCTTTTTAGCACTCAAGTGGAGAAGATGTGTGGATAGGCCTGTGGCCGAGGTGGACAGTGTGGGAGCAGAGATTCAGGCTCGGGGCATTTGTGGGAACTCTGAAGACAAGTGTTCGATGGGAGATCAGGGCTGGATAGTGGTGCCAACCAGGGGAAGGGAGCTCCTGAAGCATGAACATGGACAGGGCCTGGATGAGAAGGGAATGTAGTTGGAAAACATGGGGGTCCAATGAGAAGACCATTGCGTGTGGATGGAGGTGGTCATTGACCTGGTCTAGAAATCACAGTGAATTAATCTGCTTAAAAAAATGGAGATAGTAAGCTGAGTTACTAGAACAAAGTATGAACAGTGAAGGTTCTTGATACCTTGATGCTAAACTGTTTCAAATCTCCTCTTAATAGGAGATTTAAAAGATGGTTTATTTGGTAATAGCTATTAAATATGCTATACTCAGATCCTAGTTTTATAACAAAATATAAGATATAAACAGGGAGCCTTTTGAATGGAATGTGAAGGCTTTTTTTACCCCTTCCTGTAGAGTGCATGTATTCTCTCTCTTCTGCTCATTTCAAGTCAAGAGTAATTTAACTTTTGGCGTAAGCTTGAGTAAGCTAATATTTTTCTAATTTTTGCAGGATATAGAAGACTTGGATCACTATGAGATGAAGGAAGAGGAACCTATTAGTGGAAAAAAGTCAGAGGATGAAGGAATTGAAAAAGAAAATTTGGCAATATTAGAGAAAATTAGGAAGACTCAAAGGCAAGACCATCTAAATGTATGTGTAAAAATCTAGAACCTGGACTTACATGGTTAAGTAAAGTAACTATAGGTAATAATGTAAATACAGGGAAATTCATTAAGATGCCAACCTCAGCTGCCCTTCTCCATCCCTGCCTTGTTGACTCAGCCTTATGTGTTGTTGCCGTAGTATTTTTATTTATTTATTTAGTTTAGGTTTCTCATTTATTGATAGCACTTACCACCCTGTTCATCTGCTTTTTACATCCTGGAATCCCCTCCTGTGTCTGCCCCTTTCCAGCCTGTTTATGCTGTTTCCTCTGCTTACCCTCCTCTTACGGGGTCTGTGTATTTTAATTCAGTCTCTCCTACAAAGTACAATTCAAAATCTTCTCCGTGACATGCTACTCTGGCTAAACTGAAAGTAATTTTGTCTTTTGATGTAATATCTCTTTGATGTGAAACAGCATGGTGGCATGAAATGAACACTTTTGTGACTGACACACCTACATGGCTTCAGTTTCCTCAACTCTAAAACATGGACAGTTTGAACCTTTTGGATGATTGCTCTGAAGTATAAATGAGATCATGTCTATAAAATTCCCAGTCAGAATAGGGAAACATTAAATGAAAATTTAGTTGTCTGTTTGAACACTTACTATTTACTTACTTACTGTCTTGTATTAGAGCTGTTTATCAGCCCCATGAAATCTGAGGATCCGTTGCTTTGTCTTGGGCACAGTGTCTCAAACACAGGGGATGAATTGTTATGCAAGGAGATATCAACTGTTGTAAACAAGTAGATTACTCTCCCTCCTTTAGTCTTACTTGCTATATTAATTCAATTCGCAAGTCTTTCTTAGAGCAAAGAAATTTAGCTACTCTATACTATAATGATGGATACATGCCATTTTACATTTGTCTAAACCTATAGAATGTACAATACCGGACCTGAACCTGGACGTAAATTATTGACTATAGGTAATGATGCATCAGCTGTACCCTCTGGTGACGGAAGCTGATAATGAGACTGTACATTGTGGGACTGTCATATGGGAAATCTCTGTATCTTCCTCTTAATTTTCCTGTGAACCTGAAACTACTCTAAAAAATAAATTCTTAAAAAAATTAAGTGGAAAAATTGGTGGAATTTGAAATAGACACATAGTGTGTTCTAGGCTATTTGCAAGGGCCATAGTGACCTGGACATAATGGTTAGACTTTTTTTTTTACAGATGATAAGAAGTAGTAAATGAACCAGACTTGTCCCCAATTTTATAGTCCTGTTGAATCTTTGATTTAATTGAATTAACTTCTTTGACTTCTTAAAATGTTAAGTGGTGACCCATTTTAAAAATTTCATTGTAAACATTTATTTCACGTTCAGATACCAGAGATCTTTAGTTATTTGACTCAATAGACCCTGGTTAACAGCACATTTATGTTTCAGGGTGCGGTATCTGGGTCTGTACAAGCTTCAGACAGACTTATGAAAGAGCTCAGGGACATATACCGGTCACAGAGTTACAAAGCAGGTAAGGCCACTGCATCTCTGCCATCTCTGTTGTCTTTATGCTCTTTTCAATCTTCAGATAGTGAAGTTTATTTCTCATAACTGGAAAAAAACAGAAACATTTATTGACTTTATTTTAGGAATGTGAGATACAAATGTAATCAAGTTATCAAAGATGGGGGGGGTAAAATAGGGTGAGTTTATAGTAGCCCGCCCCCCCATCCACAGTTTCACTTTCCACAATTTCAGTTACCCACAGTCAACTGGGGTCCAAAAATATTAAATGGAAAATTTCAGAAGTAAACAATTCATAAGTTTTACTTATTTATTTTTAAATTTTTTCTTATTGAGAGAAAGAGAAAGAGAAACATTGATTTTTGTTGTTCCACTCATCTATGCATCATTGGTTGATTGTTCTGGGTGCCCTGACTGTGGATCAAACCTGCAACCTTGTCATATCGGGATGACACTCTAACCATCTGAGCTGTCTAGCTAAGGCCAATTCATAAGTTTTAAATTGCACACCTTCTGAGCAGTTAATGGTAAATAGTTTCTCAACTAGTTAAAGAAGCCTCTTCATTAATGGCTTTAATTATCTGTGAAGGGCATTAGATACTCAGCTCTAGTGGCAAAATATTTAGAATATAGCTTTGTTCCATGTTTTAATAGCAACATTTCTAGCTTTTTTCTTTCTTTTCTTTTTGGCCATTTAGTGTATATATTTACACCAGAATAATAGTTACAATATCAAATGAAGAGTAAATAACTGACACTTTCTATCTGCAGGGTTTTATTCCGTGGAACTCATAAATGACAGTTTATATGACTGGCACGTTAAACTGCAGAAGTAAGTGACTTTTCCTGCTAACCCTCTCTTAGTAATGGTTGTAATGGTAGCCCGTCAATGGAGATTTTCCTTTTTAATTTGATACCTTTATAAGCCTATGGTTACTTAGAACTTTAGACCCTGTTTCTGTAATAGTTCTCAGGGTGTTAAAGTGAGCTGTTTCTTGGCTTAATAATAAATAAAGTGAGAAAGAGGAAGGACCAGCTGTGGGATAAAGTGTTTCATGGAGTTAGTAAGACAAATGGGGACTATAGACACAAAAATATTTAATAACTTGGTGGGATTGACTGTGATAGCAACTTATATTTGCAATAAGGGATTTGAGTAAGACCTGACTATATAGAAGAGTTATTAAACAAATTTAGGTTTTGTTAGTGATTTCACTTTTTCTGGTCTCATCCATGGTAATTTATCTCCCTGAACCCCTTGTCTAATGCAGTTTTAGATAAGGAGATTAAATTTTTTTTTTTGAGTCTTTGAGAAAATTATGTACATATGACAATTTCTTCTAGAATGACTGCTAGCTTTGCATCCCCTTAGAATAGATTTAGAATACTGTGATCTCTTTTTGAACATTTAGTCCCAAGGAGTTTGAGGTTATAGTGATTTGTTTTTCCATAGAACAGCTTTAGACCTTGTCTGTTTAGAACTTACCCTAGGGGCTCTGTTTCAGCTCTTGGGCCAGTTCCATTTTGAGGTTAGTAAGAAAATAAATCTGCCCTTTTTTGTTTTTTGTAATTCTTAGGGTTGATCCTGATAGTCCTTTGCACAGTGATCTTCAGATCTTAAAAGAAAAAGAAGGCATAGAATATATTTTGCTTAACTTCTCTTTTAAGGTAAGAAAGCTGTGACGGACTCCATATGCTTCTAGTGGGAATGTATATTTGTACAATTGCTTTGGAAAAGTTTGGTATTTGTTGGTGCAGTGCCCGCGCACTACAGGAATTCTCCTAGGTACATACCCTTCCAGAAATGAGTGCATAGGACACATGTTCAGAACAGCACTGGGCATAGTTGCCCCCAATGGGAAGGGAAACTGGTTTTCATGAAATGGAACAGAGCTGTGGGCAGCAAGATAGATGACTATTAAACATAATGTTGAGCAAAAGAAGCATATTTAGTTTGATTTCATTTCTAAAAGGTGAAAAATAGGTAAAACTAAATTATATTGTTTAGGGCATGCATTCTCAGTGGAGGTGTTACCACCCCTCCAGTGGGGTGAAAATTGGTCCTTGGAACAAAAGAATCCTAGATATTACAATGGAGGTTTTAAGTCTTTTATTAAAAAAAAACAAACAAAAAAACCCAAAAACCCTAAGAAGTATTCCTAAGGAGTTGTGTTTTTGAATTATATAGAGCTTCTTTTTTACCTGTTTTTTAAAATTGAGAGGAAAAATTTGTGAAACAATTGTCTTCCAGATATATATATAAAAATAAGAAGATCTGTTTGTTTTAGCCATCAGAAATGTGCTTTTATCTTCCCCTATTAGGATTGAATTTTCATAGTTTATAGATTCCTCATAATCTTGTGCAAGGATGGGTAGAGGTAGGGAGTTAAAGTAAGTTCCTGGAATTACGCTGCTTACTCTCTTAGTTAAATCTGCATTTTTGTGTTGGGAATAGCTGGGTGCAGCCGATGTCTGTGTGGCTAGCTCCCTGGCCCTCACATGGGTTCCTTAAGAGGCCTTAGTTGTTCCCATCCTGTCATTTGAACACAGACATGGAAGGTAGGCTCCCTGACATGCCTTTGTTAGAGGGACTCTGCTGTCGTCGCTCCCTGCCCCCCCCCCCCGTAGGGAAGTGCGGGGAGGCCGCCGCCTTTGCTTCAGTTCATTAGGACACATACTCCTGCCACATAAGTGTTGCCGTTGTCGTGCATTTTAGTTCTGGATCTAAGACGTGACCCAGCACAGTTATATAGTTTGTTGATACTTATTCTGTTCCCAGGACTCAGAGTCGTGCTTGGCAGCCTGACAATTAGCTGAGTTTTCTTTTCCCTCATCTTCTCTTCGTTTATTTTTATCAGGTCTGGTGCTCTTTGCGGTTTAATTGGAGCACTTTGTTTGCATTTAATGTTTTGATGTCTGGATTTAACTCCACCATCTCAGGTGCTTTCTCTTTGTCCTTCTCGCTGTTTCTTATTACTTTGGATTTTTCCCTTATTACTGCAGTGTGCCACCTCTCTTAGCTTGGTCCTCACATGTTCTTTGCCCCTCTTTACTCCCCTCCAGTCACAAGACATGTCCGTGACCTGTCAGAGTCTAACATAAACTGGTCACTTTATGTTTTCCCTTCTCTTTGTCAACACAAAGACCTTAGAACACATACTCCTGCCACGTAAGTGTTGCCGTTGTCATGCGTTTTAGTTCTGGATCTAAGATGTGACCCAGCACAGTTATACAGTTTGTTGATACTTATTTAAGTCTGCGTGCATATTGGCACTTTTCATGGTCTTTGTTCTCAGGTTTCCATCTAGGAGCAGTTTTCTCTTGCCTGAAGAATAGCCTCTAGTATTTCCTTTAGTGTGGATCTGATGCTAGGAAAACATTCTTATTTTGACTTCATTTTTAGAAAGTATTTTTGCTGCGTCTAGATTTCTAGGTTGGACATTCCTTTTAGCACCTTACAGATACCCTTCCCTTGGCATAGCTTCCATTGTTTGTCTTGAAGTATTTATAGTGCTTATATCTTGCGAAGTTTTTATCAGTTTGGGAAATTTTTCAGACGCTATCTCTTCAAATGTTGCTTCTGTCCCATTGTTTCCCCTCTTCTGGGACTCTGCATATGACCTGCTTTTTTGGTACGTTCCCCTGTGTCTTGTTTTCCACCTTTTTATCTCTCTTGGCTTCACTGTGGATGTTTTTTGACCTATTTCCCAGGACAATGAATTTCTCTTCAGCGGAGTCTTCACTGTGGTTAAACTTGTCCATTAAGTTACTAGTTTCAATTATTGCATTTCTAAGTTTCAGATTTCTGTATAGTTTCTTAATTCTCTGCCAGGGTTTTCAGTCTTTGCTTGCATATATTCATGACAGTTATTTTAAAATCTGTGTCTGATAACTCTATTATCTTGATCCTTCCTGGTTTTATGTCTGTTGTTTGCTCTATTTTCTAATTATGTCATCTTTTGGTCTCATGGAATGGTTATTTTTAGTGACAAACATTGCATAGGAAAGACTAGGGAGCTAATTTGAAGCCTTGGATGAGCCTCTTCTCCGGAGAGGATTTGCCCTGTCGGGGGCTTGGGCACCATCAGCCCAGGGTCACTGAGTCAGTCGGGGTTTGAGATGACTTAAAGCGGGGCCTCCTTCACTGTCAGCCAGGGCACTTTGCAGTTTGCCCTCCAAGGTGCCAACTACAGTGCGTGGGCCAGGTAAAGCCTCTCCTCAGTGGACCCCGAGCTCCAAGTTTTACCTCCCTATACAGTGAGTCTGCGACTTCTGTTCAGCTTCTTAAGCTTTCGTCTTCCTCTGCTGTAATGGGAAGAAAACCTGGGTGGGGGGAGGCCCCACTCTGTGGGGTTACTTTTTCTTCTTGATCTTAGCTCTGTTATGATTTACATTTTGTCCGCTTTTTCCAGTTCCCAGTCAGAAGATTGATCCAAATGACCTAGTTATCATTGGACTGTCCCTTTATATAGCTCTGTTGGAATGCGGACATTTCATAAACTTACCAAACATCGCTCTGCTTGAGCGTGATCTTCATTTTTATTTGCTTTGATTCCATTTTATTTTTTGGTACTATTTTTACTTTTATGACCCTCACTCATCGTCAGATAACAAGTGTACACATTGTTTATAAACTAAAATCTTCTAAATAATATAGTATTGAGGATGTTCTTGAAATTAATTAAATGTGCTTACTTGCTTTTCAGGATAACTTTCCATTTGATCCCCCATTTGTTCGAGTGGTGTTACCTGTTCTCTCAGGAGGGTAAGTGTAAGTGATCTTTTCTTCGATAGTGTGCATTAGAATCTTTTGGAGGGCTAGTTAAATGCTAGGAGGCCAGAATGCTAGGCTTTTCTGCAAAGTTTCTGATTGAGTAGGTCTGGGTGGGGCCTGAGAATTTGCATTTCTAAGGCAGTCTCTGGTCTGGTGAAGCTGATGTTGCTAGTCTGGGGTCCACAGTTTGGGAACCACTGGTACCAACCATTACGTTGTTTAGAGGTAGAGTTTTTCATGGTCCCTATTTATATACATTTCACCATTAAAAACCAGATGTTTCTCAAATATAAATTGTGTGTGTCTAGAGGAAGTTAGGATTAGAGAATGATTCTCATCTGCCTGTGATCCTAGGAAAAATCACAGACATCTCATGGGCCTGTGGAGCTAGCCTTCAAATGTCTTCTAGAGGTGGTTGTTACAGTTTGGTAGAAACAAATGGTAATTGTCATGCATTTTTATTGAAGCTTGGGAGAAGATCAGAGTTTGTATTAGGTTAGTTATGAAGTGTTCTGTAGACCCTCAAAGTAGGAGCAGTTAAACTAATTTGAGAATTCTGAAATGCTTAGCTGACCAATTCACTTTGTGAGATGATCCATTTATGATCAAAGTCTAAAACTATTCAGTCCTTATTTTGCCCATTTCTATGGCTGATATAGTTTCATTGAGATTAAAAATAAGGGTGGCTATAAATGATTAAGGAAAGACTTTGGAAAAATTCTGTAAATTCGGAATAAATGTATAAAAATATTTTTATCAGTTCATTTTAAAATCTGATATAAACTTGACCAGCATAGATTTGTTTCACATTTTTGTTGCAAGAAATGCCAAGAATATTAAGAATTTATGATCTTAAACAGTTTACCACTTAGCTGTGGAGACAGACACACAAAGTTAGGAATACAGTTGTCCCTCGGGTATCTAGGGGGATTGGATTAGGACTCCCGAGGATACCCAAATCCCTGGGTGCTCAAGTTCCTTACATAAAATGGCACAGTATTTGCATGTAACCTGTGTATAACCTTGTGTATACTTAACTCCTCTCTGGGTTCCTTATATTACCTAATACAGTGTAAATGCTGTGTACATAGTTGTTACAGTGTATTATTTAGGGAGTAATGACAAGAAAAGTCTGTCGATGTTCAGTACAGACACAACCACCAACCACTATAAGCCTAACTACATAGTACATGTCAGCAATGATGTAACTTAAAAAATACATATTTTCAATCTGTGATTGTTTGAACAGAGAGCTGACTATAATGCCATTTTCAGTTTTTGAATCTTTTACATAGTTTTTCTTTACTGATTATTTTTTCTACAGTGGGGTTATTATCCCGTTATTCAAATAAATAATTGTTAGATTCCTTACTTTGTAAAGTAATTTGGTTTATTAAACATGAGGATGCATTTGGTTAGCTAGAATCCAAAATTCACAGGCTGGATGGTCTTGGCAGGTTTTATTGGGCGCGGGGCCATAGCATTTGGGAAAGTAGGCAGCAGAACGAATTTCAGGTACAGGCAGGACAAAGTCTCAGAGGACAAAAAAAAATTGTGGTGGACTCAGTTTTCACATGGACCTAATCAGTGGTCTTAGCTTATTTATTTTTAAGGTTACTACAGTTTTTCTTGTATAATCATCATTCCCTTGATTTTATTTGTAGGCATGATATTTAATGCATTTTTGAGTTTAAAATAACATTAAAGGAGGAATTATTTTGTTTGAGAAAGTGTTAAAAGGCTGAAGAATCTTGATCTATACTGGATCTTAGCCAAAAGGCCAAGAAGCGATGTAGAATCTTGATCTAAGTAATGATTTCCTAGGAGAGCTCTGGGAAATCCCCAGAAGTTATCTTTGGCTCAGACAACAGTCCTCAGAACTAGAAAGAGAAATTGAGGAGTCACAGCGAGGGGCTCCAAGGCCAGAACCTCACAACACAATGAATAAAAACAGTTTAAACCGTAATTGCAGATGTTCGTTATTACAGATATGGTAAAGTCATTACTTGTGTTGGAGGGAAAATCCTTGGCTGTGTAACATGGAGGCAGAGAAATTTTCAGCTGAATAGAATACTTGAATGTCTTCTAAGGAAACGGATTCTCCTGCCTCCTTTCTCTGGAATATTTAGGGCTTAGTTCTTAGTTTCTGATATCTGAAAAGTCTATAAGTAATCTGTTACCAAGAACCATTATTTTTAAAAAATTAAGACTGTATTAGATGATATTAGAATTTTTAAATTACTCATAGTCTTGTAACCCTGACAACTGTTTCTGTTTTTCTGTTATCGTCGTATCTCTACATGTATGCATATTTTCTTAGTAATGGTACTTCAAAAATTAAGGAGTACTGAGATCTAGAGAATTTTGTATGATTCCTGTTTTCTTTTAAGGTACGTGTTGGGTGGTGGCGCGTTATGTATGGAACTTCTCACAAAACAGGTGACTCTTTTTTATGGCACTCATGGTCTCCAACCTCTGCGTGGTTTGATTGTGTAAATTAGATTCTGAGTGGAAAAGCTCTGTTGCAGTAGCACCTACTTTGAAATTTTTAAAAATTTTCTTTTAATAGCGGCCACTTTTAATAATGAAAAAGCTATGTAAGGTTAAACCAGTAAAATGACATTGTTTTGGTTGTTTTATCTGTGCTAAGATAGAAAGTAAGTTATATTTAAGGTTATAATTTGCTCGTGTTTGGCATTTAAAACAGGTGTTTTTTGTGTGTGTAAGATTTTGGAAATGGTTCAACTTTTCTTTAACTTCTTGACTACAAACATCTTAATATTAATTTGCTATTGTTGAGTTGTTACAGGCCATTTTGTTAAGTTTTCCTAAGTGGGAATCAGGAATACTGCTGTGTTTTAGAGAAGGCTTTTTTCTCTCTGTAGGGCTGGAGTAGTGCCTACTCGATAGAGTCAGTCATCATGCAGATCAATGCCACCCTAGTCAAAGGCAAAGCCAGAGTGCAGTTTGGAGCAAATAAGGTACTTTTATTAAGAATGTCATATAAACTGTAACATGTATATTTCCTATCTTATGAGGCTTCTTCCTATTCTTTTAGTCTTTGTTATTTTTACTCTAGATAAGCATGTATAATTTTGATCTTGTTATTGGTATGTATATTGCTAATAAATAAAAAATTATATGTACTTTGAACTTGCCCCAAATTGAGATCATGTTATAATAGTTAATTCCCTGTGAGCATTTATGTGCTAAGCTCTAATCTAAACTTTTTACTTGTATTAACTCTTTCAATCCTCTTAATAACCTAAGAGTAGTATACTTTTCTTGTCCTCATTTTGTAGATGAGGAACTTGAAGCCCACAGAGGTTAGGTAACTCGTCTAAGGTGGTAGGTGGCAGAGCAAGGATTGGAACCGGACAGTCTGACATTAGTCTCTGCTTTTAACCACTGAGTTCTGTTCATTTACTTCCTATATCAGAAACATCTTTTCATGTCTAATTGTAGTTATCTATAAACACATGAGTGGACCAAGGATGGGCTGTGAAGTTAGTATGTTTTGGAAAAATATTTGTGGGAGGGAAATCATTCTGACCTAACATTTAAAAACAAATTCAGCTGTTCCTAAAGTTCTGTGTGAATTTTGTGTTAAATGCCTGTCCAAATAGTATTAAATCTAAATATGTTTTTGTAACCATATTGCAGGTCAAAGCATGAGTCCACTAGAATCTTACCTCACAGAGGAAGCAAAAAATGAGTTCTACGTAGGTCGCAATAGCATTCTTTAACTCAATTCATTGTGTTGAGAGGGACACTAGAGCTGTAAGGAGTTGTACTTGTGTAGTGGTAGCAGGACTTACACAGATGAACTGTGAAGGTTGTAGATTTTATTGGAGTACAATTTGGGTTTTCTCATTCTTCTAAAATGGTAGACAATAAAGAAATTGAGAAATGGGGGTATTTGGTTAAAAATCATTTTGAAATGGAAATATAATTGTTTCCTGTGTGGTGACACATCCATAAATTATTTTTCATGATTTTCATCTACTTAGAGTTTTGACTTAAAATGTATAACTCTCTTTCAGAATCAATATAATCTAGCAAGAGCCCAACAATCTTATAATTCCATTGTACAGATACACGAGAAAAATGGTATGTTTAATTCAGTATGTATTTATTGCCATTTATGAGTTTTACCTAATGTACTGTTGATATTTATCCTGTTTTATTTTTGTTTGTGCTTTAATGTCTTATAAAATACAGTTACCACAGTGAAAAAAGTTAACTTGAGGATACACAAACTGTGCTTCATTTAAAGTCTTGGCGTCCTAAATACTTAGCCTGAGAACCTCTGAGTCAGAATGAAGATTTTTTGAGTAGATTAATGAATGAATCATTTTGTTCATTTGAAGATACGCTGTTAGGATAGGAACCGAGTAAGTTACCTTGTTAATACTGAGTAAGTGCAGGCCAGGATCCTGAACCAGCTGTTTCCGAAACAACTTCAGGTGATATAGTGTTTTTTGACAATTGTACACATTTATCTATCCAAGTTAATTTCTAATATCAGTATCCTCTTAAGAGTATTTGAGCTGCATATTTTTAAAAAATCCTAAAATACATTTCATAAACTTCATTGACCTTCCTGAAATTTTGCTTATATTCACAATGCATGTTTTGAGTTTTTATCTCTGACAGTGAGGTAATAAAAGTTGACTTGGTGTTAGAAGACCTATTTTCAGTGCCATTTGTGTCACCCGCCAGCTCTGTGACCCTGAACAAGTCGTGTTACTTCTCAGTCTCCTCATCTCTCAAATTGGCACAATGTCTATCTCGCCAAACTTATGAGGAAAAAAAAGTATCATGCAGCACTTTGTAGCTAAGTGCTGATAAGATATTCATTGCAGCTAGTGAAACTGATGCTTTTTGTGTGCAGAGTAAATAAATAAAAAGAAATACAAAGTAGTTTTCTTTTAGGGAGTATTTATAATAAACCGTTCTCTGCTTTGCTAGAAATATGATGATAGCTTGTGACTTAAGAGTTGTGTTTTGTGCTTGCTTTTATTTTAATGACAAAGGCAACGTCACTTTGTCAGTGACTGCTTGCTTCTGAGAGAATAGTACAGGCATACCTCGGAGGCATCTGTTTGCAGACCACCACAGGAATGCAAATGCCATACTTCAGGGAGTCATAGGGTTTTTGCTGGTGGAGGCTGTGCCTTCGGTTTGTAAAAAATGCAACACTTGTGAAGCCCAGTAAAACGAGGTATGCCTGAATTCAAAACAGTTCTCAAATTTCTGAAGAGGGAAACGCTCAAACTTGAGGGCAAGTGTGGATTTTGATAATAATCCTCTCCAGCCCCCTAAATTAGTAGATCTAGAAACACCCGTATGCCAGTTCGTCACCACATGGAGTGCTACAGCCTTGGTGCGTTTATACTGTTCCAATGGTAGTGTCCTACCAAACAGAATTTAGTCTCCTTTGCTTAGAGCTTAAAGTTTTGTTGAGTCTGGAAACAATCATATTTTATTATTTATTTATTTTTAAAGCAAACATTGTAGTAAGCATTGAAAAATGTTACAGAAAGTGCTGTATTTGGGAAAGTGTGGTTGTGTGTAAGGTCAGCTGTGGTGAGAGAGCAGTAGATTCAGGATCAGGAGTTGGACTCTAGTTTGGTTTCTGCTGCTAATGGATCTTAGGTACAGTCACTTAGTGCACCTGCTGAGATGGCTTCCTCACAGCTGAAGTCACAGCATTTCATTCCACTGATGACAATCCAAGTTCCTCTCGTAATAAAATGCCAGGATTTTGTTTGAGGGTGAGTTATTTTCAGTGAGGTTTACTTTTAAATACAGAATCTAAATGGAAATATAAAGCCTACCTTGTAGTCTAGTATTACATACTCATCTTTAGCTAGAAATGCCATTAATATAGAGATCTTATGTTGAAAACTTATATACAATTTATTCATAAAAAATAACTTTATACAGATAGTCTCCACTTACAGTGGTTTGACCTAGAGGTTTTTGACTTTATGATGATGTGGAAGTGATACGCATTCATAGAAACTGTATTTTGAATTTGAATTCTGATCTTTTCCCCTGCTAGCGATATGTGATATACTTTGTGATGTTGAACAGCAGCATTGAGCTGCAGCTCCCAGTCAGGCAGAGATCATGAGAGTCAACAGCTAGTGCTCCATAGCACGCTCATTGTGAGAGATAATTCTGCCCACTGTGGGCTAACACATGCATAAGGTAGGCACGGAATCCCATTGTCAATCAGGGAGCATCTGCACTGTAAACAGTAAAATGCTATGGTACTAACTCAAGTGTAAGTATAATTTTTACGATAGGTTTAAACATGAAAATTATGAGTAGAGAAAGTAGCTAACCTTAATAAAATGCCATTACTCTTAGTTAAAGAATTACATTATTTTTTTCCATTCTATTTCAGGCTGGTACACCCCTCCGAAGGAAGATGGCTAAATGTATTGACTGTCATATGTTTGGACCAATGTTGCTTTAAAGAAAATCTTCCCACCATGCAGACCAGCTTTGAGTGCCCCTATAACAGCAGTACCGAAGACGTTAGCTCATAGATATTTTAGTGGATAATTTGTCAACTGACATCCTGTATAAGTTTATAGTCTTCTCATTTTGCTCATTTTAGGTATCTTGGACTCAGCAGTGAGTCCTTTACTGTATTTTTCTTGATAAATACACACACTGGCCACTCCTTATATCTCTTTTTCTTGAAAAATGAAATCTGTTAAGCAGGCAAGTCAGCATCAGGTTTCTGAAGTTGCGACTTTAGGGTAACTTTTCCATAATGAGCTCGTGCATTACGAGGACTTGCAGTATCTTATTTCACTTGGAGCCAATAAAGGTTTATTTGGTGTTTAATATTGGTTTAGAAAATGTAAGGTCTAAATCACAGTAGCCTTTTCAGATTAAAACAATTTTATGATTTCGCCAAAATAATGACAGGAGACCTACTCAATAAAATGTTAAACTTTTTTATGGCCATGTAAAGATATGAGCCATCTCCCAGAGGAAGATATGCTCTTACCTAAGTTGTGTTGTAGTTTTTAGGTAAAGTGAAGCACAGGGTTGGGCCAAGTAAGCTAGTAAGGCTTGTAGTAGCAGTTTCCACTGGGGCATCACAGTCTTGCTGGGCTGAATCTGTTTATTGGTTCAATATGTCTTATGAAGATCTGCGGTACAGATCTTGAAGTTATTTAAAATACTAAGTCATTTTACATTTCCATTTTATTAACGGGATGTTGCAATTGTTTGTAAACTAATAAACTTATAAAGTGATTGGCACACAGACTCCTTGAGCAAAAGCTGCACAGTGAAGTACAAAAAGATCCCTAATTTGGAGACTTAAATTTTTTGCTGTAGTCATAACAATGGCTTTTACTTAAAGACTAATAGGAACTCTATACATGTTAATTCTTTTATAAAACCTGACCCAAATCAGTATACTCTCCATTTTATTGCCTTACCTGAATCAGTCCTATTTGATTGGTAATAGATTTTTTATATGCCCACGTTTGATTTAAAAGTAACTTCTAGTTATTAAGCACTTTTAAAATGAAATCCAGAAGCACATTTTTCTGCACAAACCACTTACAAAGTTCAAAAGTGTTTCTTACACATTTGCTTTGAGATTCAGTTTTTAACTTTGTAAACCACATTGGAGAGACTTGGCACTTCTGCATTGTGTGGTTGAGGGGACAGTAGAGAAAGATTTTCTGGCATTCTTGTTCACATGGTTACATTTGTATACAGTTCTGATACAGTTGCTCAGATAAGTGACATGGCAGAATTCTTTAAAGCATTACAGTTCCTTAAACCTAAGGCTAAATCTTGAATACATTATTGAATTCTTTAATATCCTGATGGCTAGCAGATTGACAGCTGCACATTTGGCATGCTTTGTTTTTTTTGGAGTTTATTTTTCATTGCAAATTTATTTGGCAATGTACAGTAAATTTTGTAAACTTGCATCAAGTTTATGAATAAAGAATCATTTAAAAAATAACTCTGTCATTTACCTCATTAGATACTCTTTGCTTCAGGTGTCTGTAGGTTCTATTGAGTTTCTGGAATAGGACTACATGTGGTTCGAGGGGGTGAGGAGAGACTTGAGAGGAAGAGAGCAGATTGATTTAACAAGAGAAAGCTACAGACCCCAGAAGTGGTGTGTACAGATGTGGTATCCTCAGGCTTTCCTCAACCTTTTTGCTTTCCCACACTCATTTAATAGAAATTCTTCATGGCTGTCCCTAGTTCCCCCAGTTCCAATAATCTGCTCCCTCTTTAGTGTACCTATAGCTTCCTTACACACATCTGTCAAGTTATGTCATTTAAAAGAAGTCCAGAGGTAGGAAAACTCCAGGGACAGTACATCTGGGCTCTGCTTTGCTTCTTTGAGATTTTTCTGTGTTGATTTCACCTTTGGATTGATGTGCAATCATGCTACTTCATCCAGAGGTAAATAATGGTCCCCTCTCCCAGTGTCTCCTTAGGAGGTGTGGGATTCTTTAGAAGTCCCCTCTCCCCCCAGCATAGTGCCCCTCACCTTTCCTTGCCTAGAACTGGGGCCACACCTAAACTACTGTCTGCTGGGAAGGGTGAAATCATCATGATTACTTTAGACCATGTTGAGCAGATTGATTTAACAAGAGAAAGCTACAGGTTCTCAACATGTCATTTGGGGAGCCCTGGAGGCCCCATGAGACCCTTTTAGGAGGTTTTGCAGGTCAAAATTATTTTCTTAATAATAAAACATTTGCCATTTTCAGTCTCATTCTCAAGTGTACAGTGGAGTTTTCCAGAGGCCACATGACATGATATTGCCACAGACTGAATTCAAAAGCCAATCCAGCTTGCCTTCTACTAAGCCAGAAGTTATAGAGGTTTGCAAAATGTGAAGATGTCACTATTCACTACTGGGGGGCTGGGCTATTTTTTCATAAAAATGTTATTGTTAATCTGTAATGGATTTATTACTTTAATATTAAAATATTGTACTATGGTAAATGTTAACAGACATAACGCACATAAACAAGCTCTTTGGGGCTGTCAGTATTTCCTAGTGTGAAGGAGTCCTGAGGCCAGAAAGTTTGAGACCCACTAGTTTAGACCAATTACCGGGCATCGAGCCAGGGCTTCGCCAGCAGGGGAGCGGCCGGAGCGCAGGTCAGGCACAGGCGCGTCTGCTGTGCTCCCTTTCCCTGCACCCGTGGTTCTCAGCCCGAGCTTGCATCGGAATTGGGGGGCCGCCCCAGTCCGAGTCAGCATGCCTGGGTGAGCACGAGGCGCGCCGACGCGACGCGGGGACGGCGGCGCAGGTGGTCGCCAAGCGCGGCCACGCGCGGGCGGGAGCAGCGCTCATTCGCACACCCGCGGTGGGCTTCTAAAGCGGATACCGCCCGCTGAGAAACTGGGCTCATGGTGTTACCAGGCGCCGGGGCTGTGGAGACCACCCAGCGTCACGTAGTCTCTGCCTGCAGGGACTTGTCACTTGGAGAAAGAGAAGGCAGCTGGCTGGCTTTGCAGCAACGGCGGGACTGACAGTCGGGAGGGCGACGTTAGAGCCGGCGAGCGCCGACCCACGCCGGAAGCCCACTGCCGGAAGTCCCGGTCCCGGTCCCGCCCCCGGCCGGAAGTGGCTCGCGCCTGCGCATTGCGCACTGGCCAGGGCTGGTGCCGCTGCGTAACCCCTCCGCGCCCCGGTCCTGCGGCCGGAACCGGTGGGGCGGGATGGAGCCGGCGGGCGGTGGCGGTGGCGGTGGCGGCGGCGGGGCCGATCGCGGCTGCCCCGCAGACCCGCAGAGCGCCTTCGTGCTGAGTAACCTGGCGGAGGTGGTGGAGCGAGTGCTCAGCTTCCTGCCCGCCAAGGCGCTGCTGCGGGTGGCCGGGTGAGGCGGGCTGGCCGGGCTTGGTCTCGCCGGGTGTGCGGGGCGCGGGGTCCGAGCGGGAGCGGGAGCGGGAGCGGGAAGGGCGCCGGCTCACAGCCCTTTGTGGTCCCGCCCGCAGCGTGAGCCGCCTGTGGAGGGAGAGCGTGCGCAGGGTGCTGCGCGCCCAGCGCGGGGTGGCCTGGATCTCGGCGGGCCCGGCGGACGGCGGCCACCCGCAGGAGCACTGCCTGGTCCGCGCCGCGGCCGAGCAGCTGGAGGCAAGTGGGGAGGGGCCCGCGCGGGCCTTTGGGGGGGAGGGTCCGTCTGAGAGCTAAATCTGGTTTTGTACCAGTTTCGTACATGGGCTTATTGTTTAGAGTTTAGGGCACATTTTCTCGTGACATGGAAAGGTTTTGTAAATATCAGGTTTAATGATCGTGTATTGTAAGGGCGTGCCATGATTTTATTGGACCATTCCTCAAATGTTGGGCACTTTATGTATCCAGATTTTTTACTCTTAGGATAATGCTGTGCAGAACCTTTCCTTTACCGGCTTCCCTTGAAGCAAGTATTGTCGTCACTGTTTTGCATTAAAGGCAGCTGGGTCTTTTTAGCTTAGTGTCACATAAAAAGGCCAAGAGCTAATCTTAAACCCAAATATTTCAAACCCCGATCCTATGTACTCTTTTGTGCTGTGTTTCTGGGTTCCAATTTCAAATGCTTGGCAATACCTGGGCAGGTAAAAAGTTGAACTGTGGAGGCAGAGAGGCAGCCTGTTGAGCGCAGGTGACAGTGAGGCTGCTCTCACTTGGGAGTGGGGGGGGCCAGTTGAGAGTATTTGCCACCCGGGTGCCCTGTCACTCCCTTTTACTTCAGGATGCGTTACATACAGACAAGGACATAGCATGACCACCACACAACCATCAGAGTCAGGACATTACCACCGATACATTTCTACCATCTGACCCTCATATTCCATTCACATTTTGCCAGTTGC
Source organism: Miniopterus schreibersii (assembly GCF_964146895.1). Lineage (NCBI taxonomy): Eukaryota > Metazoa > Chordata > Mammalia > Chiroptera > Miniopteridae > Miniopterus > Miniopterus schreibersii. The sequence goes on from NC_138124.1 coordinate 5,667,358, forward strand.
CCCAGTGATGTCCTTCAAAGCAAAAGGATTCAGTTTAGAATTTTATGTTGCATTTATTTGTCCCGTTTCTTGAATCTTTGTTCTGGAACCGTTTCTCAAGCTTTCCTTGACTTTGACAACTTTGACATGTATGTAAATTACAGGCCAGTTATTTTGTAAAGCTTATGATGTTTCTTAGGTTGACATTATGTGTCTTTGGCCCGAATATCCCAAGTGATGCTGTGCTTTTCTCATTGCAGGGTATCAGGTGGCATATGGTTTCCATTTGTCCCATCACTGGTGATATTACCTTTGATTTTTTTAGTAACATGGTGTCAGCCAGGTGTTGCTACTGTAAAATTACTCTTTTCCGCTGTAATAAGTATTTGGAGGGGAGATACTTTGAAACTATGTTAACATCGTGTTTCAAACTACTCATTTATTTATGTTTATATAGACTTATAGTCTCTTATTTTATTCAGTGGCACTAAGCTGTCTCTTGGAGGAAACACTGTTTTTTGTTGTTCATCTTCACCCAAGGATATTTTTTCGCATTGATTTTAGAGAGAGTGGAAGGGAGGAGAGAGAGGAGAGAGAGAGAAACATCGGTGTGAGACACATTGGTTGGTTGTCTCCCGCGCTCGCCCCAACAGGGGCCAGGGATTGAATCTGCAACCCAGGTCTGTGCCCTTAACCAGCAATTGAACCTGCATCCCTTTGGTTCGCAGGCCTATGGTCTAACCACTGAGCCACGCCGGCCAGGACCAGGGGGAAACCATCTTAAATCAAGTGGGAAAGGAAAAAGAGCTGCAGGAGAATATGTAAAGAAGTGTGTATGTCTAGATAATTGTAAACAAAAGTTCCTGTAGGACTGTAGTTAGTACAGTGGAAACAAAGACCTGAAATATTTAATTTGACAGGCAGTGAAATGAGGAGTGTGATGCTGTTAATACCTCCCCTCTGTTGCTGAGCTGTTTCGGTCACTGTAATGCCTATTCAAATAAAGCAAGTAGCTTTTTAATTTTTTTAATTTTATTTTTTTTTACTGGTACTTAATGTTTTTAAGAGTTTACATTATTTTGAAAATGAACTTGTTGAGTTAGTCTGGAATGAGTTTGACTTGAAGAAATAACAGATGTTTAACAAATGACTGAGCTGAAAAGGAAAGAGCATGAGTGGAAAATTAATGAGAAGTGGATGGACCTGACAGAGGGGCAGTCAACAGCAGCTTGGACCAGGATGAAACTTTAAGTCACCACAAAAGCCCTCACAGATTCCTGGGCTCTAATCCCAATTCATTTTTTTCTTTGCAGAATGTTCATATCTTACCACAGACAGTTCTTTACATGGCTGATTCTGACACTTTCATTAGTCTGGAAGAGTGTCGAGGCCACAAGAGAGGTGAGTATCAAAAGCAAAAGTTTGGGGTATTTTTGTTTCCTTATGTATCTTCTGTTTGGAGTTAAATATTGTCCTAGTCCCGAGAGTTACTCAGTGTCTGAGGCTCTGGGCCTACTGCCTGTAGAATGAATGAATATATTCTCTTTGAGCCTTGAAGAGCTCTTTTTGCTTTAACGATTGGTTTCTGAACCTTGCAGTACCATTGAAACAAATTCTCTAGGAAGGTATTTTTCTCGTTTTGAAATGCTTGAATCCTCCAGGCACTTCTTGTTATTATTAAAAGAGGATGTGTGTCTTTGGCTATTCAAGCCTTTCATTGTGTGGGATGCTGAGCACCCGTTTACCAAAGATGTGTATAGACACAGTGTCTTGGCTCGAGCAGGGGCCTGTGTCCCAGGAGGGCACACTGAGGCCCAGAGTTAGCCCGAGGCCGTGGATTACCATCCGGCTTGGATCCAGGGGACTGTATGCAAAACCCTTGTGCTGTGGTATCAGCTGAACAGAGGGTAACAGGCCTGAAATCCAGCTGCTGCAGCAAAGTTTGACGTCCTTGGAGCAAGAGCTGTATATGACCAAAGCAGAAGGGCACACTGGCGATGATAAAGGTCAAATTTAGAATTAAAATATAAAACAGGCCCACAACAGGAACACATTTGTTTTATCCAAGTTTTTAGACTTCCTTATAAAGCCTTCTGATGTCAAATGACTTAAACTTTATTTGGTATTTGCCTTTTTTTCCCTCTACACCATCAGATTTGACCTTATGTGAATGACATTTAATAATTTTGCTACTGTGTTGTTACAGCAAGGAAAAGAACTACTATGGAAACAGCAGTTGCCCTTGAGAAGCTATTCCCAAAACAGTGCCAAGTCCTTGGGATTGTGGCCCCGGGGATTGTCGGTGAGAGAAATGCCAACTGGATGTTTTCCTCCCTCACATGCCTGTGGGGGCCGGTTGATGGGTGAACTCCTTTTAGCTTAAAAGCACGTTTATATTTTGGGCCTTCCAGATACATTGAAGGTAGTCATATTTATCAGGAGTAAGTCAGGACTTGTCACCTTGTCTTTTCTGGGACCTACTACTCACCTTTGAGCCAGTTCTACACATATCCCAGCATATCTCCAACTTCCACGAAGGCAGCTGATCAGAATCTTTCCTCTTAGGCCACTGTTTAGTGATTGTTTCCAAAGCAGCTACAATCCACCCTCCTTTTGGTTGGAAAAATTTCAAGTTTGAGAAAATTTGTCCATTCTTACATGGGCAGAGGGCATTTTCTTTCTTCAGGTAAATGTACAGTGAAATGCACAGTCCTGATTGTACAATTAATTTAATGAGTTTTGACAAATGTAAACAACACGCCAGACAAGATACAGAATGTGTCCATCTCCCCGGAAGCTCCCTGGTGCCCTCTCCCCGTCAGTCCCTACCTGCCATGCATGTGTGTCTGTATGAAGAATATAATTCTCTCTAGACTTGTAACTTACTGTATTTGTACTGGTCCGCTAGGGCTGCCATAACAAAATACCAGACAAGGTGGCTTAAACCAGACATTTATTTTCTCGCAGTTCTGGAGGCTGGGAGTCGAAGATCAGGGTGTTGGGAGGTTTGCTTTCTCCTGCGGCCTCTCTGGCTTGCCCGTGGCCACCTTGCCTTCTTGCTGTGTCCCCACATGGCCGTTTCTCTGTGCACATCCCTGGGTTCTCTGCCTCTTCTTGTAAGGACACCAGCCCTGTTTCATGAGAGCCTCACCCTTAGGGTCTCATTTAACCTCACTTACCTCTTTAGAGGCCTTATGTCCAAAAATAGTCACAGTGGGGGTTGGGACTTCATGTGATTTTGGGGGGGAATAACAATTTTGTCTGTAACACCTACCTTCAAAATTCACAACATATTACATACATATTTCCATGCCAATAAATATGTTTGCTGTCATTCTTAATGGCTACATTTGATTGTATAAATGTAACTTTTAATCTAAATACCAGTGTAGGGCATTTCGATTTTTCTTTTTTATTTGTTATAAAAAATTCTCTGATAAAAGTATTTCTCTCTTTCTTTCTCTCTCTCTGTATCTGTGTATATGTATACTTTATTAATGGCCAAATATTTTAGCCCAGGATAAATTTCTTAAAGCGGAATTGCTGTGAAAAAGTATTTACTACCCTCTTCCCCAGCTTTTTATTTAGAAAAACTTCAAACCTGTAGAAAAGTTGAAAGAAGAATAGTACAATAAACACCCACATACCCTTCATCTAGAGTCACCATTTAAAAAAATTTTGCAACATTTGCTTGCTCTGGCTTTACTTATAAACACCTCTCTTTCTGAACCCTCTGAAAGTAAACTGCAGGCATCATGACTCTATGCCCCTAAACATTTCAAAGCTGAAAACTTACTCAGATAGTGGCCGGTTAGCTTGTTGATTATGTGGGTGACCTAGGCGGGCTGGGTATTTACACTGTTATGAAATGAAACTTCAGTTTTTATTGCATCCGGTCACGAAACTGCTTAACTTTTTTCCTAGTGACTCCGATGGGATCGGGTAGCAACCGGCCTCAGGAAATAGAAATTGGAGAATCTGGTTTTGCTCTACTGTTCCCTCAAGTGGAAGGGATAAAAATACAACCCTTTCATTTTGCCAAGGATCCAAAGAATTTAACACTGGAAAGACGCCAGCTCACCGAAGTAGGCAAGTGACTGTTACTTACCGTTCCTTTCCCGTCTTGTTGGTTGATTTTAAGAGTCTGAATAAAGTGCGCGTTACTGGAATGTGGGTAATTGGAACTAGTGATTAACGGGCTAGCGCAGCGCATCCTAAGTTTTAGAAAAGGGGTGAGTTCAGGCAGACTCTGTCGAGCAAGGATGTATCACACAGGAAGCTTGGCTGAAGCAGGCAGGTCCTGAGAGGTCATTTTGAAGAGTTAGCGAATTGGCGTAGTGTCTAAGCTCTGACGAGAAAGCTTAATTCAGCATAGTCTGCGACAAACTAGTTACTCAGGCAGAGCAAGGCCTTTCATCTGCGTCTGCAAATGAACTGATCGGCACTGACTCATGAACAAAATCACTGTTGGCATGAAAAATACTCAGGGGTGACCCCTCGCTTATGCACATGTCAGCCGTCCTACAGAGAGAAGCCTCCCTTATTTGAAAGGGCTCTGAACCGAATGGGAATAAAAAATCGTGTAGCCACAGAGGGAAAATTTGTGAGTGGTTTACTGATCAGAAAAAGAAAGGAGTGCACACGCTGAGCCTGGCTGTGCAGCTGTCCCTCAGCGCACAAAATGAGTGAAAGGGTCGGTGGGGATGGGAGGGCGGCACACGGAGGAGTGGGCAGCCACAGTGGCAGCTGCGGGCTGCAGGCCTCTGGGGCACGCGGGAGAGGCGGAGGGGCCCTGGGGGAGGGTGGGAAGTTCCAGGGCCAGTCTATGGTGTGAGGCAGGAGAGTGGAGCTTGCAGCTGCCCTGGCTTTGCTACTTTGTAGCTTTGGACAAGTTTCCTAACTTTTCTTAGCGCCTGTTTCCCCTGTAAAGTGGAAAGGACTGACTTACAGAGCCGTGAGTATCAAATGAGAAGTCTGAAGTCAAGGCATCGGTGGGGCCACACTCCCTGGGGCCCCAGGGGTGAACCTGTTCTCGTCTCTTCTACCTTCTGGAGCCTTTCGACAGTCTCGCGGCTGCGTCTCTCCCATTTCTGCCTCTCTGGTCACCCTGCCTCCTCTTCTGTCTCTCGTGTCTTCTGTGAGGACAGTTGTCACAGTATTTAGGCTTACCCGATAATCCAGGTACTCTCACATCAGGGTCCTTCATTATAACTTCAAAGACCCTCTTCCCAGTGAGGTCATGTTCCAGGTATTTGATGTGGGTTTATTTTTGGGGAGACCACGTTCACCCCACTCCAGGTGGTTAGTGCCTTTCTCTCCGTTTTCCCTGGATCTTTAAGTTCCCACTGCCGCTCGCTCTGCGCTGTGAACCGGGGTCCCTTTCGGTCCGGCTGGCGGCCTGTGTGGAGACAGTGGCACCGGGGTCCACAGGGTGCTGCTCAGTTACAGCTGCCTCCTTATTTGTGTGGAGTTGTTGTGTTATTTTCAAATAGCCATTTAGTTTTTTGAACGGGGAAAAATGGTGGCATAGGTTTTAAGTAGTGTTTAAGTTTATAAAAGATGGGAAACTTGACGGCTTGAGCACCGACTTGCATGTAACTAGGAGTGCAAGTCATTCGCAGTGATGTTTCATCTTTCAAAACGAAGGAAATAAAGTTTTAATAAAGCAGATTTCTCTCTCATTGCTGCTCTTCATTTCCCGGCAGGCCTTTTAGATAACCCCGAGCTTCGTGTGGTCCTCGTGTTCGGCTATAACTGCTGTAAGGTGGGAGCCAGCAATTACCTGCAGCGAGTGGTCAGCACTTTCTGTGACATGGACGTTGTCGTGGCTGGAGGCCAGGTGGACCACCTGGCGTCGCTGACCTCCGAAAAGTATGTCTGACATGCTTCTGATTTCTGTGGGTGACGGGAAGCTTTCTCAGGTGTTTATTCCTGTGGGTCTTTATTTTTTATTTATTTTTTAATCTTCACCTGAGGATATTTTTTCCATTGCTTTTCAAAGAAAGTGGAAGGGAGAGAAGGTGAGGGAGGAAAGGAAGGAGGGAGGGAACATGGATATGAGAGAGACACATGATTTGTTACCTCCCGCATGCACCCCAGCCGGGGCCGGGGATCGAGCCTGCAACCGAGGTACGTGCCCTTGGCCAGAATCGAACCCGGGACCCTTCAGTCTGCGGGCCAGCGCTCTGACCACTGAGCCAAACCAGCCAGAGCATCATGGGTGTTTTTTATCTTCCTCTTGCTTTATCGTTAGACACACTGTATAAACACAAAACAGGAAACCGCAGGGATCCTCTTGGAAATCAAAAAACCAACAAGGAAGGAAGGGGTTCCGGAAACTTTTCTAAAGTACAAAACCTACTAGTGCCCAGCCCAGAGCTGCACTAAAGGCTCCTCCCCTTTTACACACTGAACGGTTTTAATGCTTCATGATAAATTGCCACCGATCTGATTTTCCAGGCACCCCGTGGATATCGATGCCACCGGTGTGGTCGGGCTGTCGTTTAGCGGTCAGCGCGTCCAGGGCGCCACCGTGCTGCTCACCGAGGACGTGAGCGACGAGAAGACGGCCGAGGCGGCGATGCAGCGCCTCAAGGCGGCCAACATCCCCGAGCAGAACACGGTCGGCTTCATGTTCGCGTGCGTGGGCAGGGGCTTTCAGTACTACAGGGCCAAGGGCAACGTGGAGGCCGATGCCTTCAGGAAGTTGTTTCCCACGGTCCCTTTATTTGGCTTCTTCGGGAACGGAGAGATTGGGTGTGACCGCATAGTCACGGGCAACTTCATATTGAAGAAGTGTAACGAGGTGAAGGACGGCGACCTGTTTCACAGCTACACCACGATAGTGGCGCTGATCCACCTGGGGTCATCGAAATAGAGCCGCCGGCAGAGTGGCTTTCACGGCCTACGCCTTTTGGGTTCTGCCTTTCCAGAAAATGCAAACTTGGGATATATGTACTGCAAACAAAAATGACTTTATACGTATGTGGTTTTGTAGCTTTGATGCTCTGAAGATTTCTTTGGGGGGTGGGCTGGTTTTTAATATAACAGGCGAAGGACGACTATGTGTGCAACTTAACGCAGAGCGAGAGCCGAGAGCTTTCGTGTCGGCCACGAGCAAACCGATTGTGGCCGTGGCGCCAGATTCTGTAGCTGCTGCGCATGTGATTTGAACTTGACTCCTGCACAGGAAGGTGGAGGGCAGGGTTCGTCGATAGGATGGAGATTCCAGACATTCCACGACTACCTCTGAGGTGTGAGATGACCGTTCAGCAGAATCATAAAGACAGTTTCTCCCTTAATATTCAGATGGCTTGCGAGAGCTTTCCCTGCTTTACAGTCTTACTGAGATTTTCAGAAGCTGTAACAAAATCATTACTGACTTTTTACCTATTTGATAAATATTAAAGAACAGCTTTATTTTAGTACTCTATAAAGTCGCTTAGTGAAATAAACGGCCAAGACTAATAAGCTGTATTTTATTATTCTATAAGGAAAAATATTTTCTTTTCCCCGCAGACTGTTTTGCAAGACAGAAATTAGCGTCAGTCTTGTCGAAGCCACTTTCCCCCCCAGGTCTTCATCACGGGATAACTTACCTGTTCCACCTGGTACAGTGTGATGTAACCGTGCATGACACTTTTATCGTAACGCTCAGTGGTTCTGACAGGACAGTAGGAAACTTGTAAGGTAAGTGCAGTCAAGTGTGTGAACGTTCCTGCTTGTCTGTTTTCAGTCACCCTTCTCCCAGTTTTTACCTCAAAAGCTTTTTTTCTCTCCCTGTTTATGTATATGATAAAAATACTTAAAAGTTTCTTGTTTTATAGTTACCCTCGATCTTAGTTTCTGAAAAAAGTACAAAGAAAGTTTGACTGTCATAGAACTTTTGGTCTGTGAATGGCACTTTTTAGCCATTTTTATTTAGCTATTAACTTTTTTTTACTATTTAACATTGGTACCCATTGTCAAGTAGAAAATGCCTCAATTTGAGCGCTTGGATATGGTTACATAGCACATAAGGAAAAGACTTTGTAAATTTTCTTTGTTCTGTGATAGTAATCAGAGTTGGTTAAATAGTAGAGGAAAAGGGAATTTAAAAACTGAAAAAATTTTAAAATATGAGCCTGGGGGTTGAGTGGATTATTTTACTTTTTCAAATTAATATATAAAGTGTTTTGTTACTTCTCAAAGGAGAGTCTGCTGCTGGGTCATTTCATATAATTTAGGTTAATATAGGATTACTTCTGTAGCCAAGCCTTTGGGGCTTATTTGAATAGAAAATTCATTTGGCCACAGGTTGTAACCTTGGTGTGGAAGAGCAGCTGACCCAGTAGAAACCAGAGTGCTACACTAAGTCCTCCCTTAATGTCATCGATAGGTTCTTAGAACTGTGGCGAAATGACATAATGAAACCGATTGTACCATAGGCTGCTTGATTTAAATAAGAGTTTAAGTTCCTAAGGCATCTCAGCAATGTCATAACAAAGCGACATTAAATGCTATGATGTTACTAGAGGACCTGTTGCCCTGACGAAACAAAAGTCATCCCCCTCACCTCTCAATGGCCTTGATAGTGCAGGGAGGGGAACTATAATGTAACCAAAGTTAAACAAAATAAGGTATTACAATTTTGAAAGGCTCGGCTTAAATAAAAGCAGTCATTGAAGGAATAGTTACTGTTTCAAAAACTAAAAACATAAATTCCTAGAAGTGACAGCTGTTATAGCCACTTGTGAAACTGGAAAAATCATCACCTGAAAAAATTGACAAGCGCACAAAAAGACAAAGATGCACTGTTAGCATCTTCACACACTGAACTGCCTGCTCTTGAGTGATGATCAGATTGATAGGATGGTTTATTTCATCAAGACATTTAAAAATATTTATTTCCTTGATATACTTTCAAAGCAAAGTCTTTCTGCAGCTGCAGTTGGTTTGTAAAAGGAATATATTTCCATCCCCTTTATCCAAGTAGAACGAAACTCCTTATGAGCCGGTAGCAATCTAAGGAAGTAAAGGGAAGGCAGACCTTGCGATTCAGACCTGGGAATAGACACCCTGCACCTCGATGTGGTTAATAATCTCTGTGACCTGTTCTCATGGAGAGGGTCCTGTAGGCCACGTCACTGCCGCAATTCCCTCAACTAGGCCTAAACCTGGACGACTGTAAACACACCAACTTCTCAACCGAGTAAGAGAGGCCAGAGGGCAAAAGTTTTGCCATTTATTAATACTGCAAATCTAACACAGTGAACATGCAAAGAATGTAAAATAAACTTCTACAATCCATGTAAAAGTTTTTGAGAAAAAAATAAATCTCTATTTGTCATTCTATGCCCACACAGTACAGCTTAGATGAGCACCACTGTAAGTTAAATTTTAATGGAAACAGAAGACTCTAAATCCTCTTGCTTGGAAATTGTGATTTTTTTTTAGATGACTGACTTGATTTTCATTTGTAGAGACTGGGTATGGGTCTGCTGAATAAAAATCCTAAAATAAAGCACAGTAAGCATTAGTGAGAATGTCTTTGTTAAAAGAACAAACTTAATACCTTTGTAAAGAACTTGTTACCTGAGTTTTTAGTATTGGCACTTTTGAGACATGTTATTTTTGTCATACATATATACTTTTTTGCCCTACAGCACAACTGAGACAGGTAACAAGAATATATGCTACTAGAAAGTAGAGAACATTGGCAGAAGCCGATAAATTTCATTTAAAGTTTTGGTACTAAGTGTGTGTGGAACATTTTCATTTCACAAACAGTTTGTATAAAAGTTACTGTTTTCTTGTGATTGTCATCACAGCCTGCAGAAAAAGCAGGATGCATAATTACAAGAAATTGGAAGAAAACCTGTTCATTAATTTTAAATGCAAATGATCAGAATGAGAAGTCTGAGACCATTTTCTTAACATTTACACAATTTCCAAGTGTGACTACCCAAAATTCAACCACCATACGTGTACCTAAAACATACTCTGTTCCAGGCCTTGTTGTGACATTGGAATTACAGACAGGAATAAAACTGAATTGGCCTGAAATGTCTTCGTAGCGTACCTGTATCTGCAGCTTCCCCAGACAGCTTAACAGGGTGAAAAGTTAGGTGGTTTTTGCAGCCACTAAACCAGCTACTCCTTGCACTTAAAGGATTTCCACCTATTCTCTTTAGTTGTGAGACAGTTGGCCTCTGGCTGCTGAACACATTAGCTTCCTGGGAAAAATCATGCTTAACCCATGCATGTTGTATGTAGGACTGCTACCACTTCCCCATTCCCATTACAGATGCGTTAATAAGACACAAACACACATACCTTGCAGCAGAACAGACCGTCTCTCGGTATGACAACTTAAGTCTTATTTAGGGAACAAAGGATTAAATCTTAATTTCTTTTACCTTGGGGTGGTTCATTTTCTGCCTTAGTAACAAAGCAGCAATGATTTGGTTTACTTTGCTATTTTTTCAGTGTTCTTCATGACCTATGGGAAATGAGAAGGAAGGCGTTTTCTCCCATTTTTCCTTTATATGCATACCCACCTGCACATCTCTTATCATTCCGGTGTACACACCCACGCTTTCTGTTTGTGCTGTGAAAGGCAGCCTAGCACATCCAAACAAGCCAACTCCCCACCCTACATGCTCCTCAGAACGCTGCAGGGTCGTGTCAGCGCCCCCTTCAGGTCATATAAGGAAGTATCCCTGTTTGTTTTCATAATTTTTAAAAATATATCTTTATTGATTTCAGAGAGAGGAAGGGAGAGCGAGAGGAAGAGATAGAAACATCAATGATGAGAGAGCCATTGATTGGCTGCCTCCTGCATGCCCCCAACCAGGGATCGAACCCGCAACCCGGGCATGTGTCCTGACCGGCAATCAAACCGCGATCTCCTGGATCTAGGTCGATGCTCAACCGCTGAGCCACGCCCGGCCAGGCAAAGTATCCCTGTCTTGCTTCACTCCTGTTTGTTACCCAAAGTGCTAACAAGCCTGGTGACCCTTTTTTTTTCTTCCAGATGTTACAAAGGATAAAGCAGCGGGTAAGGGGAAAAGATTACCAGAGTGAGTCACTCGAACAGCAGTGAGAATTATGGATGGCAGGGAAACAGAAGAAGGTATGGAACAGGACTGAAAGAACCTGTGGCTCATGAGGGCTTTTAAATGTGGGGGCAGTTCCCTCTACAGCCCGTGAGCCCTGAGGCTGTCACCCATATCTGTGGAAGCGCTAGTGCAGTATGAAAACCGGGGTTTGGGAGCTGGACTCAGCCTGGGTTTCAGTCCTTGATCTAGATGTGTGACCTTGGTCTTAACCTCTCAGCCTCAGGTTTCTCTTTCATAGAATGAGAATAATAGCACCTGCCTCATGACAGGTGTCGAGACTCGTGAGTGAACGTGTATGAAATATGAACCACAGTGCCTGGCACGAATAGGCATCTGATGTTTGTGATAATAGCGCTGCACGGATTTCTTTCCGTTTGAAGAAATGGGCGTTTTTGCAATAGGGATAATGCGTAATTATAATCCAAATTCACGCTAGGACTTTAGGCTGTGGGTTTATATTCAGAGCATACAAGGTGATGTGAACAAACCTATCAGAAGGTAGGTAGCTAAAGGCGTCACGGTTTGGCAAGGGGAGTTTCTTGGTGAAGAGGTTATTAAATTTAAAGACAGAATATACCATGATGCTGTGATTTTCATAACACAAATATGAGCTAAAATAAGTTGTCAGTGAGCTATGCCCACTACCTTATCCAGATTTTTACCCTTTGTTGTGACATCTTTTTTTACCCTCCATTTAAAAAAGTTGCAACTTAATACCTGAGTTCCAGTTCTTTCCCCAATTAAACCAGAGTACCTCTGTGGGAAGGCTCCAGGGTACTTTCTATTCTATTACAAATGTGTTTTTATAAACAGAAAGGGGTGTGTTTGTTGTTTCGTGTGTGCAGTGGTTTCTAAAAAGTAAGTTCTTACCATCCGATTGAACATTCTGGAAAAAAAATCTAGAGGCAGACCTTTTGAGGAGAGATGCTGTTGGTGAAGGACATGGTACTGTAACAAGCATGGGCAGGCACTTGCGCATTGAAAGCCTTGGGGCAGGTGACTTCCCAAACCTTTTCTTGACCTGGAATCCAACAGGCAACCTTTTGGTGCCCAGGATGACGCTCAACCAACTGAGCCACTCTGGCCGGGCAATAGCATGGGGTTGGGGGGGGGAGAATGACTTGTATCATAACCGCTAATACATGTGAAGAAGTGTGCTTATTTCAAAACCCATAGGAAACTTAGGGTCAACCTTTTTTTGGGTTAGATTCAAATCCCTACATGTAATAACAACAGTCTCATCCAGGGCTTTAAAATAAGCGTTTCATTTGGAAGTTACTTACTGTGGTGGCCACTGCTATGGCCTGTCTCTACCAGGCCGATATCATATGCAACTGAATTGGCCCTCGGGAGGTAATCCTTCCTGACAGTAAGAAGGAAAGACATTGTGTAAGTGGAAAAGCAGAAAGAAAATCTGAACTTGAATGTTTGGAGATTCATTTTCTCCACAACTACCTGAAATTGTCAGGGCTGCCCTAAAACTGGGCCCCGTTATTTAACAAATCTGCCAGGGCAGACAGGTCACCTGTGAGGACTTAGTCTCTTCCTTTAAGACAGCAGAGATGTACTTTAGTGTAATGTTTTTGTGCTGTTTTTAAAGAGGTTCATTTTCATTTGTTGGGACCCTTATGTGACATGGGTAGCTTTAGTCAACTACTGTGTTCAACTCCAGGATTCCATTTTCACAAGTATCTATGATAACATACAGTGTGCATTTAATAATTAATGATGAGACTTGGGGTGGTGAACACACAATACAATGTACAAATGATGTATTACAGAATTGTACACTTAAACACTATATAATTTTAGTAACCAATGCTACTCCCTTAAAAAAGAGAAAAAGAAAGAAAAATGATTAATGATGAGAATTAAGATAATTCCTAAACTTAATACCTATTTTCACAAAATTTCAGGAAAAAAATGGAAGACTAAAACTAATGAAAGTAGTCTTCAGTGCACAGCATTTTTTCACAAGTCATTTTTACTTTTGTCTTATGAGTTACTAGTTGTCTCTCAGACTAATTGCCTGCTTACATGTCTCTCCAAGTTGATTAAATCTCTCTGATATGAAGTTAGGGAACAGCTACCCCGTTCCCAATTCTTCATGGTTGTACAATGCCTAGCACGTAGAAGACACTAACCAAAGAGCTGACCCTAGATAGTAACCCTATGTGTTAAATTTATATTTACAATGTTGCATAAGTTGTTTCTTTTCTTTCACATTCAGAATTGACTTTAAACATACCTAGCCCAAATATTTAGGTGTTTGCGGCATGACTGTTGTAGTGAATGTATGTCTACTAGTTTAGAGAAGTCAAGGTTAATAATGACAGTAACAAAGAACAGACTGCTTAAGAACCTTTCAAAAAAATGACTTACTGATTTAGTAACGATAACTATTAGAGAAACAGAAAACACTATTTTTTCTTTTCAAAAGCACGTATCTCTTTTTGGTTACCTGCAAAGGAAGTAGAGGATTCCAAGGATAAGAGTTATTAAAAAAAAAGCCAATGCCACAGAAGCTGCAAACAGGTCAGTTTTAACTTGGATGCTGGAGCTTGGGAGAAAAACCTCTTCGCAGCGAGCTCCTGTGTAATTTTCAATGCATCTATAGAATAAAACATTAGATAAAGAAATGCGTTCTAGTCAGGGCACATGCCCGGGTTGCGGGCTAGATCCCCAGTGGGGGGCGTGCAGGAGGCAGCCGATCACTCATCATTGATGTTTCTCTCTCTCCCTCTCCCTTCCTCTCTGAAATCAATAAAAACATATATATATAATTTTTATTTTTTTTAAATAATTGCGTTCTATGTTCCATTAACTAATACGGACAACAAACAGTTTCCAGCTGGTGTCAAGAAAAAAGACAAATTTTCAGATTATGAACACAGGCTAGGTAGGCATGTTTTACAGCGCTCACAGAACTACAGTTACTGTAAAACCAATGAGCAGATGCAGTCTAATCCTCGCTGTCTTCCTTTTCAAGCTTTCTAATTGCCTAGAAACCCCATAGAAATTATAGACTATTCCCATTATGTTCCAGGTTTACAGTGATGGAATTATCCACACTTACATTTATCTGAAATTTACTTTGTTAAGTCTGGCGTAGATGTGGGTCTAAATGGTTTTTCCAAACCCAACTTTATTAAATAATCATTCCCTTTCCTATGGTTTAACAGCACCTCCTTTAACATGTTGCATTTGTTTAAGTAACAGCATTTCTCTCTATTACTGATCAATGACCTACACATCTCGTTTTGGGTTCTACCACCTGCTTCAATATTGTTGCTTTATAGTATGTTTTAGTGGCTGGTAGTTCTCCCTACCTCACTACCTTCTTTTCTAGAATTTTTAAATCTCTTCATTTGCCACCAAATATAACTGCCACCATAAGAAAAACTTAATTCTTCATTTTCCTTCTAACATTATCAAATGTAAGTTTTGGTACCAGCACAGTTATCATGTAGCTTAAACACAAAGCAAAATACCTTATGTTGGGCTTTTTTTGCATTAGTGAGTTCTCTAGCTGTTTGGCGAGTAGGATTCAATGTGTAGTCTGTCTTCCCTGAATTGCTAAGATAGAGTTCACTAAAATGGATTCTTTAAAAAGCTGACTAAGCTTGAAACTACCACTACCCATTTTCACAATAAATGCTTTGCGTGAGATTGTGATTTGCCACTGTTTTAAGAGCATAATTCTGTTCTTTGTAAGTGTGAAGAGTTCCTTGAACTTTTTCATCTTACACTTTTTGTTCAGTATCACTTCTCAAATAAGTTAGATGATAAAAAATAAAATTGCCCCTCCCCCCTCCCCCATTCCGCCCCATCGTTGTCACTCACCTACAGAACGGGCTGGGCATGGTAGGTATCACATAACACATCCCCCCATTCAGGCAAAAGGACCTGTGCCTGAGGCCACAGGGCTCTTCATGATCTAAAACACACACATGTAAGCGAAGTACAGAAAGGCATGGGAATGTTCTTCTGCTGAAACAAAGAAATGCAGTAGCCTCTCAGACTGAAGGAGCAATTCTAAAAATCAGAATTGTTTCTCAAAATGAAGGACTTAGTCTTATTCCTTATTTGATAAGTAGGGACTTATGTCCCTTTGATGGAAAAATTAAGCTAAGAGCTTCTCTGTCCTAAGGCTGTGTTTAGATTCTTTTAGGTCTTAAATATATTGAAGTCTGAGGTTGCATTGCCCTCTCCTACCTTACAGCCTCCATCTCCTGTACACTTTAGAAAAAAAAAAATCCCTATCCTTTAACTCCTGGTCACCAAAACCATTATACTGAAAAATTTAGAAGGAGCCATAGTACAATTCATTATACTGCTGTTTACGATTAGGAGAAGAAATGGCTGAATCCTTTATCTCTTGTCCATGAAGGGAGAATTTCATTGTTTAAAATTGTACATTGTTGCTTCCTGCTTCTGTCTAGACAATGACCTGTAAGTTTATGTGAAAGAATACGGCACGACTCCAATTTGGCACTTAAAAAAATAGTATACTGCCCGGCCGGTGTGGCTCAGGGGTTGAGTATAGACCTATGGTCCAGGAGATCACGGTTTGATTCCCAGTCAGGGGACATGCCCGGGTTTCGGGCTCGATCCCCAACAGGGGGCGAGCAGGAGGCAGCCGATCAATGACTCTCATCATTGATGTTCCTCTCTCTCTCCCTCTCCTTTCCTCTCTGAAATCAATGAAGACATATTTTTTTAAAAAAAAAGTATACTAATTTTTAAAAACTGATTGTTTCTTTGCCATTAATATATTAATACCAAGATATCATTGCTATTGAGCCAGATGTTGCCGCCATCAGAATTTGAAATTTTAAAACTTTTCTTCTACTTTTTATTTATTTATTTTTTAATCCTCACCTGAGAATATGTTTCATTGATTTTATTTTTTGAGAGAGGATGTTGGGGGCGGGGGGAGAGAAACATCCGTGTGCGAGAGAAACATTGACTGGTTGTCTCCCGTATGCTCCCGAGCCAGGGATGGAACCCACAACCTAGGTATGTGCCCTGACCTGGAACTGAATCCACAACCTTATGGTGCATAGGATGGCACTCCAACCACTGAGCCACCAGGCCAGGGCTCCTTCTTTTTAGAAATAGGAGAGTTTTACCATCACGTTATAACCTAAAAGTATAAAAACGTAAAGAGAAAAACATAACTACAAAGAATTTAAGTGGAAAAATGAAACCAAACTAGAATTCTTTGATATTTTTTTTTCACATGACCCCATGCTTCTTTACAATCAAACAAGTTTTAATAAGATAGTGCTTACAGTTTTTCTGGAATAATTTGGCAAACAAATAAAATCCCGATTAACAATACATTACATCAGAACTCCAGAATTCATCACATAGGTCTTTCCACTGAGGGTGGAGCATAGCTATCAGAATTTGTCCTATAGCTGAAATTAACTTCCTCGTTTTTAACTGGATTATAATGAGTCAAGTCTCAACACTTGGTATTTTATCAATAGCTGGAATCACTACTTCGGAGTATTTTTATTCTAATTTCATTTACTTATTTGAAAAGTTGATATCTGTTTTAGAGTAAAACTAGAAAGTGTTCGTTTGTGAAAAGCAATAAAATATATGTCTAAAATAATTTCATGTTGTAAAGGAAGGTCTTTTAAAAGCAAAATATTTCAGATTTTTGGATCAACTGCAGATGAAGAAAATATAGCTGTGTTAATATAAAACTATTTTTTTCTATTACTATATGACACACATTGACAAAAATATAAGCTTACAAGAAGTTACCTGTTGGCATGTTAACTTTTAAATAGTTTCATTCTTGGTCAAAAGTTTAGGGTTGAAAAACAGCACCTAAAATTAATAATTTAGGAAAAATTATCTTCTTTTGAGGGCATTATTAAATGTCAAATATTCTAATAGCAATAGTCTTTTAAATTATGAAACTAAGACATATGCTAGTGACAAAAATTCTTTGGTTAGAGTATTTTAAAAAATACTAGATATCAATAAAAAAATCAGCAGATAAAAGTAAAAGGTCAACATTAAACAGTAGTACAAATGCACTAAATAGAAATCATTGCCTAAACAATGTAAGGTAACCTTAAGCCTCTGTCTAGAGAAAACTCTTAATAAACATTGTTAATGTAATAGTATAATATATAAAATTACATATGAAAGATATGTCAGTAAATGAATTTGAATGACCTGAGTTGACTTTTTCATAGTGTATTTTAAATCTGATTTTTAAATAGAATCAATAACTTTTCATTTTTCAGCTTATTGAAAATGGCCAAAAACATACTATAGAAGAAAATCTTTCACAGCATTTGAAAGGTTTGCATTCCTATAGAACCTCAAAACTTTTATAAAAGTACTTTAAAGTTCAGTGTAGATTGTGCATTCACGAATCTCTTTCAAAAATTTCTGACATCTGGCAAAGTAGCTAATAAGACATGCTTACATGTGAATTTATCTGCTATAACAGAAAGAAATTAAATGTATTTTGAAGAGATAAAGGATCTATACTTATGATTACAAACTCTTACTTTCATTTCATAAAGGGGACTTACTCCTGACTTAAGCAGAAAGACTGTAACAGAAATCTCAGCTTCCTATTATCACAAGGTATAATATCAAGGTCTTCTCCCAGAGGCAATCACTCTTTCTTATACAGACAAGCAAGGAGAGAGAGGGATGGGGGGGGAGGAAGTGAGAGAGAAATATCACTGGCTCATTGTATGAATATCTTCTCCCAAACAAACAGGGCTTACCTTGGTGAAAACTTCCATTCATACAAACAACAAATTTTGTTGGATATGCAGTGTTTCAAAAGCCTTTGAATGCGGCCTTGCATTTTCTAACCGGTCAAAAATCTGATTTATATTGCCGCACTGTGCAGTGTGGGCGAGACTGAGACAAAGACTAAGGTGTGCACAGAGGTCAGGCACCAGCCAAGGGAACCACCCAGTTCAGCCCACATGTTCAGAGTTGCAAATAGAGTAGAATTTTATTTAGAAAAGGAGGGGTACTAAGCTGCCCTCTGCAATTACTGTCCAATTTAAAAAGTTATGAACTATACCACATTTTTAGACTCATTTACCTTTGCATGCCTGTGTAATTCAAGAGTGCTGTGTTAGTCTGGAGAAAAGAAATTTTAACGTGGAGCTCATAGACAAGTGTTACAAAGGGTTTCTTAAAAAAGGAATTTCCTTACAAACCATATAACATGTAAATGGTGATTTGAAGAACTTATAGAACTGAAAGAAGGTAATACTCACAGAACACCAAGTTCAATTTGAAATGAATTTAATCACTGAACATTACTTATACTGATGGTGTTATAGCTACCTGCAAACTATAACAAAGCTATAATATATTAAGGAAAGCTACGAGTTTAAAAATCATAAATTTTAAAATATTGAGTAAAACTATAATTTTGTTTAAATGAAGTATAGGGTTCTTCATCATATAATTATCTAAAGTATGCCAGGCATGTTGACAGTTATCTTTTCTAAAACTACAATTGAGAAACGTTACTACGTGATTGATGTAAACCATGGAAATAGTACATTTGGTTTAAGAAAATATTAAATCCATATAACCCTATATTCTGAAAATAAGTCTCTTCATTATTACGTTATCTCCCACATTCAAAGGAAAGTGCTACATAGCTACAATCTTTTTTCCATTTGATTGTTTTATTTAATTAAAAAGTTTTAATTGAGGTATAACTGACACATAACATTTTTAGGGACATGACATAATGATTCCATATTTGTATATATTGCGAAATGATAACCACAATAAGTCTAGTTAACATCCAGCCCCAAAGATAGTTACAACTTTTCCCCTTGTGATGAAGACTTTTAAGATATACTTTCTTACCCTGAATTTTTATGAATTTACTTAGAAAAATACCTGTATAGCCGAGTACATGTTTATTCAAGGCCGGCTGTATAACTGGGAGATCTCTGAATTAACTTCCATGTAGAATATAAGATTTATTAATTAAAGGATAAATAAGATGTGCTAATATGAAGCTTACATATACATTCTAAAACTTACAGTAACTACAGAAATTGTTTAGAACCTAGACTTGAGATTTTTCAGGGAGGAGTGTTTTATCACAGACACTGTTTAGAATTTCTGATACATAACCACTATTGGTAATAAAAAGCAGGCAGAATTTTAGTGGGTTTCTTGTAGTTTGAAATCTCTACAAACAATGAGAATTACTATGGCCTCCACCCAGGTGGTGCTCTTATTGTGTGACGCTTGGTATGCCACTTCTCAAGGTGAAATCTGCCACTAAAGTACCATACTCCGAGACGGGCTTCCTGCATTCAACATATCTAACATGCTTATTAGAAATATTGACTTTTAAAAGTCAATATTAACTGAGGACCTACTGAGTGCTTGGTACTGTGCTTTGTGTTTTGTCCACATAGACTGGATGCCCATGAATTTTACTAATTACGAGTCAATAATATTTATTCATTAACTCCATCTTAGCAGGGTTTTTAAAAGCTCTTTTGTTAGAAGTTATTGTGGGTATTTAAATTTCTAAGTAAATATCACATAGTCACATATATTCCATTTCTCAGGCTTTTCAATAACTCTGATTGGCTTTCTCCTTGTATGTTCCAAATTAGTGAGGTTGCATTATAAATCAACATCGAGAAGGTTAAACATTAACATTTACATAAACATTCACAACTTAAGATCTCTTGGTATTATTTAAATTTCACAAGTCACATAGCATCAGATTCATATGTTATATTTTTACAAGCAGCAAACTGAAGAGAATGAATTTTAACTGAAACCTTTTCCAGACATTCATAGGAGCAACATTATCTCCAATCTGCCCTCTCATCATCTAGCAGCTGCATATATGCACAAATTTTCTGGTTATATGATTCTGGTACTCTTGAAAGACTTTTTTTAAAAAAAAAAACTAAAAGAAAATCTGACTTACCTCAAAAGGCATTTTGGTGTGTGATATCATGCTAGTTGCAGACACATCGGAAGCAGGTGTATGTCTGGCAAGAAAATAACACACAAAACTTAAACATACGGTTAGCCCGGTCAGGAGTGGGTCAGTGGTTGAGCATCTACCTATAATCCAGGAGATCGGGGTTCAATTCCCAGTCAGGGCACATGCCTGGGTCTCGGGCTCCTCGATGCCCAGTAGGGGGTGTGCAGGAGGCAGCCGATCAATGACTCGTCATTGATGTTTCTCTCTCTCTTCCTCTCTCTGAAATCAATAAAGATATATATATATTTTTAAAAAACAAAAACCCACAGTTAATTTTTCCCACTCCTGCTTTATAGCTCCCACTTTCCTACCACCGTGGGCTCCTTCGTCAACCACAAAATACCCTCTCAGTCACCTACAGTCTACTCAAGCAGCCCCTGTTCTACTTACAGCTTATTTCTCTCTGCTGTTGGTAAGAATCACCTGGTGCAGTTAAAAATAAAAACGACCAGCCACTCTCCTGTAGATAAGATTTTAATGGGTTTGAGGTGAGGCTCCAGAGTGTGAATTTAAGCAAGTGTCTCCCAGTAATTCTTACAAGGCAAGTTTAAGAACAAGCAGAAGAGGCCTGCCACAGATCTTCACAGTTCCTCTACCAGGGGTGGGGAACATTTTTTTCTGCCAAGGGCCATTTGGGTATTTATAACATCATTCGTAGGCCATACAAAATTATCAACTTAAAAATTAGCCTGCTATATTTGGTCGAACATTTAATTAACTCACCATGTGATGGCTGGAACTGTGGTTGCCTTGGCAGGGCCAGACCAAATGATTTCAAGGGCTGGAAGTTCCCTACCCCTGCGTAAACTGATCAGCCTCGAGGGCTATCCTCCTGTGGGTGTTAGACTTTAGGATATTTGAAAACAAGAGCAGGACAAGTTTGGAGAAAGCCGAAGGGCATCTTTGTGTACAGCTCTGATTTAGGTTTTCCACACCCTAAAGATGTTATCAGAGGGAAAGGTTTGGGTATGTGCTGTGAAGTACACCACCACCAGAGGGCAGCACGGAGCTGACAGATTCTACAGGTTTGGGGATTTTTTATTTCACATTACCACATAAAATGGTTGCACCTACATTTCTGTGTGAACTCAGATTACAAAGAACAAAACAAAACACAAAAAACCAACAGCACTTAAAAGGCATATGTAAAAAGATGTTAGCATGTATTTTCCATAGTCTCTCTCTAGAGGGTTTTTAAAGGCAGCTATTATACCAAAAAGTTTCCTTAAAGTAGCATTGCACCTGAATCAAAACATTGTATTATTAGACCACAGAGATTCCAGGTAAACAAGTGGTGTCCCAAAGCCTCAGCCTGCAAGTTTCAAAATGCTCGTCCCACTCTTTTAACTAACATTGTAACTGGAGGCTTTTCCATGGTTTTAATCAAATGACGAGAGTTCTAGGTGGGGGGGAAATGGGGTGACAATTTGGGCAAGTGATGACAAAGCTTTTTAAATTTTTTTTTTTTACACTTTTTCAAGTGTAGTTGAAATGTTGCCACCACCTGTCAGAAAACTATACCCCCTTCCCCAATACCCCTGTTCCCCCAAGTATTCTTGGCCCACCCCCACTTTCTCCAGTCCACGTTTCTCGCAGAAACAGAGAAGAAAATTCCTCTGACAACCCATTTGTAGCTTCTACAAATACCACCAAGGGCTTCCCCCCCCCCCGAAATTTCGCCATTAGGTTTGGGTAAGAAACATTGAAAGATATGGAGGAAGGGCCTGAAGAAGAACGCTTATTTTTCAGCTTGCCAAAATATAGGATTCCCCCACCCCCCAAAAATGTATGCGCACACGTTGAATAATTATAAAGGCAGTGCTTATTAAAATACATTTCATTTTCAAGATTGAGCTATCCGCTGTTCAAGTGCGTATACATTTTGGGGGGGGGGGAGACACCCTGTATACCCCATCTAGATATTCCTGTGTCTAAGAAAAGTATGATCCAAGCCTGAGTTCTGAAGTCTGTCTTTAGCCAGAAACGCTGAGGGGCGAGGAGACAAGAGGCCAGAATGACTGACCTTCCTGGGAGGCCAAACGGACCTAACAAACAAAACACCAAATAAACCACAGCCCCCCAAACAGACAAAATCCCGCTTCAGAGGGCCTGTGAGAGGGACGACAATGCTGTCTGCAGAGCCAAAGGCCACCCTGGAACTCGGCGTTCAGAAACGAGGGCTTCCCATCCTTTCCAATATTTCAATGAGAAACGCCGGGCGCCCCTAGGAAAATGGCCATGTTTGCAGGATGGACTGATGGAGGCGACAATCACCAAGCCCCCATGAAGGCCGAGGCTGCTTCAGGGGCTGCGCCCGGGCTCCCGGCGACCGGACCCCGGGACAGCCGCGCGCACCTGCGCCGGGCCCCCGCCGCCCCCGCGCTGCGCGTCCCGCAGCCGCGCACACGCTGCGCCCGTGGTCGCGGGGGGGTGGGGGTGGCGCGGGGGGATTAGCGGACAAAATGTCTAAAAAGGCGGATGAGGCGGTAACGGAAAGGAAGGGCTGAGAAACGTGTCCCCAAAGGTACTGACAGGTACCCAGGGGCCCGGGCCGAGGGGGCGCGTGCTCCTCGGAGAGCTCAGGACGCCGCGCCCGAGCCACGGGGTCCCAGCGGCGCTGGTCCGAAGTCCCGGGGCCTCGCACCTGTTGCCGCCCGGCTCGCGCGCCCCCACCTCGGCCTGCCGCTCGCGACCCTCCCCGGCCGGCCCCCTCCCCGCCCGCCCCCGGCGGCCCCTCACCCGCGCCACGCAGCCGGCGCTCCCCGGAGGCCGCGGATTTCTGGCCAGCGCCTCAGCTGCGCGGCGGGCGGCGGGCGGGCGGGGGCGCGCGCGGACGCGGGGGCGCCGGGGGCTGGGGCCGGGGCGGGGGGGAGGGGGAGTGCGGGGGCGCGCGGGGCCAGGGCGCAGGCGCGAGGGCGCAGGCGCGGGCCCGGGAGAGCCGGTGGCGCGAGGCGCTGAGGAGAGCCCGGGACTCGAGCCGTGGCGGCCGCCGCAGCAACAGAGCGCGCGACGCGGAGCCCGGCGGCAGGTACGTGTCCCCTCAGCTGGCGAGCCCGGTCGCCTCGTCCCGCGGTGCCGGGAGACCGGGGGCCGGGTCGCCTCCTCACGCGTGGCGGGGGGACGGGGCACCTTCCTCCCGCGGTGCCGGGGGACCGGGGGCCGGGTCGCCTCCTCACCCGGGGCCGGGTCGCCTCCTTCCGCGTTGCCGGGGGAGCGGAGGACCGGGGACCGGGGACCGGGTCGCCTCCTCACGCGGGGCCGGGGACCGGGAGTCGCGCTGACCGCTGACCTTCATCCCCCTGGGCCGAGTGCGTGCGGCCGCCCGGGGCTGGGCTGCAGCCGGGGACCCTCCGGTCGCCCGGCGTCCCTGTTTGCTTCTGCAGCCGCCGAGGTCGGTCCGGCCGCCGTGCCTCGCGCGTCCTCGGCCTCCGTGGGCCATGTCGCGTGTTGCCACAGCCCGAGGCCGAGGGGACCCCGCTGCAGGGCGGGCGGCTCTCCGTCGTCAGGCGCGTGTGGAGGGAATCCCCCCGCCCCCCGCCCCGGTGGGCGCTCCCCGCGGGTCGGGCGCCACGCAGGGGACCGGCTGTCCTGGCGCGGGCTCCTGCGTCCCGCTCGGGCACGTCCCCGCTGAGGTCCCCTGCGCCCGAGGGGCCTGGAGAAGCGTCCCCGGCCCGGCCCGCTCCGCTCCTTCAGGTTTCGCCACCTGTTGGAAGGCGGACCCCAGGAGCCCCCTTAACCGGGCCCCGCGCCCCGGCCGCTCTCCCCGAGGCGGCGACGGGCTTGGCTCCGGCTGGTCCCTCAGTGAACCCGCCGGCGACTCGCCGCAGCGCGCGTTACGGATCCAAGGGACGCGGCTGTTTATACCCCGTGCGCTCAGGACGCCACAGCCAACGACTGGATTTCTCCTCGGGATGTATGTTACCCATTTCCCCAGCTTCTCCCCTCGCTCCCAGCAGCGGCCCCGAGACGGAGGTGTATGTAACCGGTTATCTTTTCTTTATCTTTCCCCGAAATACTCCCGTGAAAAGAATCGTAAAAGCTGGAAGCGTAGATTGAAAATGGTTATCCCGAGATGTAGGGAGACGGCAGCAGGACTGTAACTGCTTCTCAAATATAGTCATAGCGCTCACGTCTCATCGTGAGGACACATTTCTCTCTCTTTTTTAAAAAATTTTATTTATTTTTTAAATTTTATTTTATTTTTTTCCCAAGGACGCATTTCTGAAATGCTCATGTGTTCCAGGAGCGTGATCTCATTTCATCCTCACAACCTACTGAAGGAGCTAAGACTTGGAAAGGTCAGCTAACTTGCCCAAGGTCACAGTCAGGGACAGGATAAAGATGCAGAGTCAAGTGCATGTGACTGCTGGGCATCTTGGGGGGCCTCGGGAGACACCTTTAGCCCTGGTGCTGCCACCCCATCCACATTCTCATTAAGATCAAGCTGATGCATGGGTACACAGTCTTGGATTTTCTGTTTCATTGATTCCATGCCAACCTTTGTGGCTTTCTGCTGAGAGAATTGTTTTATAATGGGCCCGTGTGGAATTTTTGGGGGTGGCACCGAGCCTATTTAAAAAAATGGGGTTCAAGAATGCATCCATTTGACTCTTCCAAACAAGCCCGTTAAGTTCAAAAAAGTCACTTCCCTTCGGGTTTAAATCGATAAAACGTATACACATCAGGTAGAACGAATCCTACTCCAGTCTTCCTGCCTCGCCCTGCACATCTCACTGCCAGTCATAGGACCGATGTTGCTGTCATCGGAATTCATGCTAACCGTGGGCCCTCTTTCAGTCTCTCTGCCCTTGTAGCGGTTGTGCATTCGACAATCTTGGAATTTGTGCATTCAACTATGGATGTATATTTAATGTTTTTTTGCAAATGCATTATTGCAATGCAGGTATTGGATTTTGCTACACTTTCCCAGCAGTTCTCATAGACTTAGAAATTGCTGTAGTGACGTTAGTGGAAAATTCACCCAATGGGGCTACAAACTTTTATAGTCAGGTTACATATTTGAGATAGTTGTGAGAAAGGTATAGGGATTGTTTGAAAATTATATTCCATAGAAGTTACAGCTTTTTTTTTTTTTTTAATCCACACCCAAGTATATTTTTCCCATTGCTTTTCAGAAAGAGTGGAAGGGGGGAGAGAGAGAGGGAGAAACACCGATGTGTGAGAGAGACATCAATTGGTTGCCTCCTGTATGGACCCCGCCTAGGGCTGGGGACAAGCCTGAAACTGAGGTACATGGCCTTGGCTAGAATTGATCCAGGACCCTTCAGTCCATGGCTCGAACCACTGAGCCAAACCGGCTAGGGTGGAAGTTACAGCTTTTAATGATAAACTGGTGACAGTAAAGCAACAGAACAGTATAGCTTCTATATGTTTTCCCATATAGAAAACATAAGGGTTCCTAAAGTTAGATCACACAAGGTGGGCCTTGAGTGCAAGGTGTAAAGGAAGCTGCCCCGTTTTGATACAGGAGAGGGCCAGGAAATCACTTCTCCTGCATCAGCAGTAGCCTAGCTTGAGATTTCTGCTTGCAAATGTAGTATGCACTTATTGTAAAATGTTCAAATATCATGTAAATATAGAAGATAGCAGGTCAGTGGTTAGAATCTGGTCATCTTACTCCTCATCATGATCTACATGAATAGTTTAGTGTGGAGTCCTCCAGATTCGGAATGTGGATCCTAAAATGTTACTGTTTGCAAACAATACTATACACACAGTTGCACACTGTTTTTCAGTTTCTCGTCTTGCACTTGGTAACGGACCTCTTGGAGGCCCTTGACTGGCATAGTTTTAGACACCTTTTATTCGACCACAGTGGGAGCCAGATGAGAGAAGCTGTGTAACCAGGAGAGAAGGTGTAACCAGTTGTGTGGTGGGTAGGGACACGGCATGAGCTGTGTCCCATGATAGGTAGTTTCACAATTTGCAACTGCTGTTACCCTTTGTGGTTAGCTGTTTATGGATGAAGAAAGGGGAGCTTGAGGTAAATGATGTTAGGAGCAGAGCTGAGATTCAAGCCTAGGTCAGTGTAACTCAGACTCTGAGCTTTTTCTTTCTAATTGCAGAACAATGAGTGCTTCGTCCCATAGTTCTCTGGCCTCCCATCCAATGCTGCCTCTGCCCATCCACACTGGCCTTCTTGCTGTTCCCCCTGCTCCAGAGCCTCCACACTAGTGGTTCCCTTTCCTGGAATGCTTTTCCTGCAGATACCTGCATGGTTTGCAGTGTCACCTCCTTTTGGCTTTGCTCAAATTCTGACTGCTTCTTTAAAACTACAGGCCTCCCCACAGGTATTTCTATCCCTCTTCCCTGCTTTGCTTTTATTCCTACTCCCTCCTAGCACACTACATAAATTAGTTATGTATGTCATACATCTCCAGGGCACAGGGATTTTGTCTGGTTTGTTCGCTCCCTGCACCCTGGTGTTATGGAAAACAACTGACAAGACACTGTGGCATCCTTAAATCTTTCCAGCCTCTCAGACTTTTTGCTTTTGTTAGCCATTACGGTTTCCCATAGTGAATGGGGACACCTCTGAAATGCAAAGGCTTTCTATGTGTGTGTTTGGGGGAACAGCAAGGAAAATGAACAAGAATCGGAAGAGACTTTGTCTTATGTTGAGCCCGTACTGGGGAAAGAGAAACCTCCCAGGTAGAGTCAGCCCCTATAGAGTGGGAAGAAAGTCACCTGAGGGCTGGGGTATTTGACAAGGCAACAGAAGGTTTGTGGGGAGATGCCCTGCGATAGAGAGGAGACCTGTGGCTTCTCCTCTGTTGGAGTTCAGAATGTTTTGAAGAGTTCAAAGATGCCACCAACTTTCCAAGTTGTCCGAGTCACTAGAAAGGAAAAGGAATCTGTGGACACTCACACAGGCAGGTTAATCACTGCAACCCAGCATCAGCCTGTTGCATTTTTAGAGATGAAATACTTGTTGGTGTCTTTCCTGTTTAAGCCTGGGTGTAAGAGTTCGGTGCCCGAGCGCGTACCAACTACATCACAGCCTGAGATTGTTTTGGCCCAAGCCGTCCTGGACTCCGGTCCTCTCATTCATCTGCTGTTTGTAGTAGTTCTTGAGCTGCAGCAAATGATGGGCATTTGTGGGACTTATACAGCACTTTATTTATTTTTAAAAGACAGAGTATTATTTTATTATTTTATTTTTTTATTCTCACCTGAGGATATTTTTTTCCCATTGCTTTTCAGAGAGAGTGGAAGGGAGAGAGAGAAACATAAATGTGAAAGAGACACATCAATTGGTTGCCTCCTGCACATAGTCCAATTGGGCTGGGGATGGAACCAGCAACCAAGGTACAGTGGCACCTTGGTTTTCCAATGTCTCTGTTGGCAAACATTTCAGTTTACAAAGGCCGTAAACCTGGAAGTAAATGCTTGGTTTTCCAACACGCCCCAGAAGTTGAACATGCCACGCAGCTTCTACTGAGGGCAAGATCCTGAGGCCTAGCCGTTGGCTGTTGATTCCTCGGTTTTCAAATGTTTCAGAACTTGGGCGGTCTTCTGGAATGGATCACATTAGAAAACCGAGGTACCACTGTACATGCCTTTGGCTGGAATCGAACCCGGGCTCCTTCAGCCTGCGGGCCAACGCTCTGACCACTGAGAAACCCGGCTAGGGCTCATACAACACTTTAGAGTTTATTACCTAGATGCTGGAGGGAATTAATGGTTATGGGATGAAGTCTCCCCGAAACTGCTTCTCAGCCACAGGAAGGCCTCCTTCTCCCTCTTCTCTCTTTTTAGCAGCTTTAATTGCTGTTCTAGGCAATCTGAATTATCCACAAGGAGAGAGTACCCCTTCAAAACAACACAACCTTCCTAAAACTGCTTCAGATTTGTTATAGAAACTACTCAGTAGCTAGGACGGGGGCTGATAACTTGAATTCCCACAGCTCATTAAAACAGAATTTTCATCAGCATTTCTGCCCTTTGCAGCCCAGGTATTTGGAAGTCTAGGCTGCAGCTGGGCAGCTGTCCTGTGGGTTTCGGTCGGAAGTCATAACACATACTTTTGACTGCTCTCTCTTAACTCAAAAAACCAAGTCCGAAGCAAGTTATTTCATCCTATTTGCTGAGCCTCCCACCCTGATTCCAGAATTGCCATTTTGTCCAGCCCATGCAGTGTATAAGATCAAGTAACCTTCCCTATAACGGTTTCCCTTAAAATAGTTGTCTTTGTATTTTACCTGAACTTGATGCAGTTTTAAAAAAATAATAATTTCTGTGACATTTGCTAATTCTCAGTTAAACTTGACTACTACAAAGTGTTAATTTTGTCCTTCGAAACAGAAGAACAGGGAGAATCATTGTAATCTCCTGAATAAAGAAGATGTTCCATTGCTTTGGGGCATAGTCTCAGAAGGAAGGCTTGGGAATTTCTCTCCCATCTCTCCCTGTCCTTTCACTGTCAGTGTCTACCTTTGGCGCTCTCTCCTCTCACTGCCTCCTCGATGTCCTACAAGGAACCCCTGTTCCCACCCTTCTACTGAAAAGGAACTCTTGAAGGTCACCTGTGATTGCCTAAACCCAAGTCCATGGCTGTTTCTCAGATTTCGCTCCCGATAGCTCAGCAACATCTGACCCTATTGACTCCTGCTCCTTGAAACGCTCCCTGTCGCAGCTCCTTCCCAGGGCATCTGGTGTCTGTTAGCATCCTTCCTGTGCTATTGAGAGGCGAGAGGCGCTCTGCAGAAGAGGCTGAGTGGGGCTCTATCTCCAGGGTTTGGATGCTGGCTGTAGCACTTGCTAATCGTGTGACTTATTAACTGTGCTTCAGTTTCCTCATCAGCTGTGTCATAGGGCTGTCAGGAGGGAGATTAAGTCAGTGTGCCTAGTCAAGAATTAGGGCTCCGTAAATGTCACCTTTCATCATTGGAACTCCCTTAGATACCTCCAGAGGCTAAAAACCCTAACCTTAGCTCCTAGTTATTTTACTTACTACCCTGACCCTTCCCAGTGCATGCCCACTTCTGTGCCTTTGTCCATGCAGTCCCCACTCTTGGACTACCTTCACACCTTCCTACCCTGCCCCTCCTTCCTGGCCAGAGGAGGGAAAGTGCTGAGAGCTGCTCCTGCCAGAAGACACCAAGCACAGATGTGTAATAAGACATCCTCACTTGGGCACTGAGCCTGTCTCGCTCAGAAAGATTATAAATAAATTACTTCAGGACACCCACTGTGATTTATACTTTTAAAAATATCCTCCTCAGCATTTAACACTATACTTTACACACAGTAGGAATTTAACTCATATCTTTTAGCTGCCACATGTTGTAATTTTTCTTGGCTCGTTCAAACCTTTTTCCCTCCTTGTTATTGACCGGTCCTGAAGTCCACATAAGCTTTATATGGGAAAATTGAGTCAGCCCCAAAGGGAGAGCTGACCACCTCAGAATAAATTTTGGAATGAGGAGAGGTATATAGAAATCATTTTAAAAATAGGAGCGCAGGGAGTAATTTAATGCTTTTAAAAAGGAGTTTGAAACCCTACCAACCTGTGAAGCCGTTAGGATTTTATAAGGTACTTTTTTTCTGTTCTCATGACGTTTCTCCAAATGAAATGAGCTCTGAGGATGTATGTGAGATGTTTTTAAACTCTTCAGACCTTGTTGCAAGCCTGGTCCTCAGCCACTAGGTTCTCATCCAGCCTTCTTTCCCCTCACTACTGGGTGAAAAGGACATTGAAGTTGAATGAAGACCAAACAAGGGACTGCCTAATTTTTTTAAAATGTAGTGTCTATAATCAGTTATAGATTGCATCAGAAATAAGGAGATGTAAACAGTTAAAATAGTTACAAAAATCCAGACCATCTTACTCCTGGAGGTCTCAAATCTGAATCCAACAGCACATTCTGGGTCTGTTAACAGTCATCCTTGGAGTATTTTTTTTTTAAACACGAATTATTTCTTTAAACTTCACAACATCCTAAAAAGATAGATTCTATTTATATCCCCATTTAATAAATAAGGAAACTGAGGCTTTTATCAGTCAGGATTAACTAGATTGTATCTCTATAACCATACCAAATATATTATTGGCTTAAAATAACAGAGATTTAATTATGGCCAAAGTACATGTCCCCTGTGGGTCTCTTCAAGTTTTACTCACTCTGGGACCCAGGCCAATGAGTCAGCCAAAGCAGAGGAAAAGAGGGAAACAGAAAATTCCTCCCTGCCTCTCTCTTTTTTTTTTTAATTTATCTTTATTGTTGAAAGTGTTACAGATGTCCCATTCCCCCCCCGCATTGACCCCTCCACCTTGCTCCAACCCCCTCCCCAAGTAAGTTTTCTGTCATCATTTTTTCAAATAGGTTTTCAATTTCCTGCTCTCTTTCTTCCCCTTCTGGCACCCCATAATGCTCATGTTGAGCTGCTTGAAGTTGTCCCAGAGACTCCTTACACTCTCTTCATATTTCTGGATTCTTTTTTCTTTTTGCTCTTCTGGTTGGGTGTTCTTTGTTTCCTTATGTTCCAAATTGCTGATTTGATTCTCAGCGTCCTCTACTGTTGATTCCCTGTAAATTATTCTTCATTTCAGTTCGTGTACCCTTCATTTCTAATTGGTACTTTTTTATGTCATCGATGGTCTCACTAGTTTCCTTAATAATCTTACTAAGATCCTTGAGCATCCTTATACCCATAATTCTGAACTCTGTATCTAGTAGCTTGCTTGGCTCCATTTCATTTAGTTCATTTTCTGGAGATTTCTTCTGTTCCCTTCTTTGTGATATGTATCTTTGCCTCCACATTTTGGCTGCTTCCTGGTGTTTGCTTCTATGTATTAGGTAGAGCTGCTGTGTCTCCTGGAATCTGTAGAGTGGCTTTGTGTAGTAGGTGTCCTGTAGTGTCCAGCGGCTCAGCCTCCCCAGTCACCCGAGCTGGGCGTTCTAGGTGCTCCCCTGTGTGGGCTGTGTCCACTGTCCTGTTGTACTTGAGCCTTGGTTGCTGTTGGTATCACTGGGAGGAATTGACCCCCAGGCCGGTTGGCTGTGAGGACCAGCTGCAGCTACAGCTGAAGAGTTGCTGTGCTGGAGACATCCCTATGGAGCAGGATTTACTTCAGTGGAGCTTTGGTGTTCACCAAGTGCGCCCCTTGAGTGTGTCACTCGTGGATGTGGTAGGGTTGTAATCCAGCGTGGTCGAGTCTGACCACCAGGTGCACTGTCTCTGGGGCCTCCGGGGAGGTGCCAAGTCAGCCTCTGCCTGTGCCTTGCCCAGGGCCACCCAGCATGAGCTACACAGCAAACCGTAGTTGGCTGCTACTTGTGCTGGGCTTGGAGGTGCCCAGGAGAGGCCAAGCTATGAACCAATGGAGGCTGCTGCTAGTGCCAGGCCTGGGGCCACTTATCAAGCTGTATGGGGCAGTTGCTGCTTGTTCGAAAGATTTTAGGAAAGTCCTAAGCATGGCCTGGAAGAGCCTGCAGGTGGGGAGGGGAGGGGTCTCCAGGAATCACCAGGGCAGGTGAAAAGTGTGAGCCAGGTTGATGGAGATTCAAATATGGCGCCTGCCTGCCAGCTCTGTGCACAGAGGGCTCGCCAAAGCAGCAACGGTCTCTGCCAGCTTCTGTCTGGAAGAAAGCTGCCTCTCCAGCTCTGGGCCTGATTCCAGGCAGGTTAGTCCCTCCCCAAATGTCCCAGGTTCCTTTCAAACTGCTACCTGGCGCTGGGGCCCAGAGGGAGCCGGTCTGAGTGAGTCTGAGCGCGGGCCCTT
The DNA here is from genome assembly GCF_964146895.1 of Miniopterus schreibersii. Lineage (NCBI taxonomy): Eukaryota > Metazoa > Chordata > Mammalia > Chiroptera > Miniopteridae > Miniopterus > Miniopterus schreibersii. The sequence goes on from NC_138124.1 coordinate 5,699,210, forward strand.
TGAGAGGAAAGCCTGGGACTCCCACAGCCTCAGCTGCCCTCTCCTCAATCCCCACTGGTTTTCACAGCCTGAAGTTGTGGAGACTTCTCTTCCTGGCCCTGGAACCCTGGGCTGGGGGGCCTGGTGTGGGGCTGGGACCCCTCGCTCCTCTGGGAAACCTCCACCGCCGAGATGCCCCTCCCTGGTTTAACCCACGGCACCAGGTGTGGGCCTGCAGCTGAGTCTCCGCTATCCAGCCCTGATTTGGCTGCATCTCCGCCCCTCCTACCAGTCTCAATGCTTCTTTAATTCCCTAGTTGTAGGGCTTCTATTCAGCCAGATTTCGGGAGGTTCTGAATGATGGTTCTGTATTTTAGTTTTAATTTTGATGTGGTTGTGGGAGGCGGTGGGGACTGCTGTTACTACGCCGCCATCTTGTTTTCTCCTCCATCCTTGGAGTATTTTTGCTGGAGTTGTGTTTAAGTGTCCAAAATACTTTGACAATCCATGTATTATTCCAAAAGCAATATTTGTGGAGAAATCTTAGTTGGTTACCATTGGAGGAAATTATATGTGACCTGAGGTGGGCCAGGTGTCCCCGTCAGAGGCTCTACTGATGACAGTGGTACCTCAGTTTTCAAACAGTTCCGTGGACTAACATTCAGTTTACTAACACTGTAAACCTGGAAGTAAATGCTTCGGTTTTCCAACGCGCCCTCGAAGTTGAACATGCCACGCAGCTTCCACTGAGGGCAAGATCCTGAGGCCCAGCTGTTGGCTGTGGATCCCTCAGTTTTCGAATGTTTCAGAACTTGGTCTTCCGGAACGGATCACATTTTAAAACCGAGGTACCACGGTACCTGTTACTGTCCTTTTTCAAAGATAACATTCCAAGTTTTGAAAAGAAGCATCACACTAAGGCATCAGGATTCCTGGAGTTCAGCCCCAGCTTTTCTACAGACTAGGAATGTAGCCCTGGACAAGGCACTTCACTCTTCTGGGTCCTGGCATCCTTTCCTGCTGAATGACGGGACCAGGTGTTGTGGTTTAGTGATCCCAGAATAACTTCTCTGCTCTAAGCTATGCAGTGCTTTAAACTAGCAGGGCACAATAATTCACACGGTGAACTTGCTTTACAAATTGTACTTTGGTTACACTTGTTGGAAAAGTCAAGCATAGATGAATGGCATTTGGCAGGAGAAAACCTTAGCACATCCGAAACCCTTAATTATACACTGTAGGCAGCTCTGTAGCTCGGTGTGTGTCAAACTACGTGGTGGTATCAAGTGTCAGTTGTAGAGAGATGCAGAGTTTTTGTGACAGCTTGTTCATCTGTAGCGTGATTGGCCTGTGTCACACAGGTAGCATCCACATTTTCAACTGAGTCTGCATTTGAAAACCTCAGTGCTCCCGTGGATATGAATTCATTGACTATGATGACACTCAGTGGGAAGTTTGGGGCCCATAGCTAGTGATACATACAGTTGTTCCCCCATCCCCAATTTTATATATAAGTAAATACTATCAAACTAGGCGTAACTTTTGTTATGTTTTCATTCCTTATTATATCCCAATATGGCTAACATTTCTCAGTGGGGATGCTATAGTTACTATTGGTGCATAACAAATTATCCCAAAACATAGTAGATAATTTAAATGCCTTAAAACATTCTATTTTGTCCAGACTGGCTGGCTTGAACTTGCGGTGCTGGAAACAGGCAGTTGTGCAAAGGAGGGTCTCTGGGCTTCTCTGTGGCTGGGATGGTGTCCTCTCCTCTTTGCTTGTTGGGTGGTGCCCTGACTCTCTGCAGTGACCCCATATATCTGACAGTTGCTGAGCAGCTCCCTGGTGTGCTGACTTGGGCCCTGGCATTTTGGAGAAGCTTTTTCTCTCTCTCACACAGGCACTGGTGAATACATTTGCAGCGTAATTTTTATTTCTTGTGAGCTTGATTAGCATGATTTAGCTAATCATGCTAAGGTTGACTCAACCTTGAGATTGAGAAAACTCAAGGCCATATCCTGACACTTAGTAAATTTGCTGAGCTAAAGCCGCACAGTGAGCCTTTATGGTAAACAGCCTTAGTCTTCCAAATACTATCTAATGTTATCATTGATTCCTCTCTGCTGCCTTAGGGGACATCATGCTTCCCCCTCCATTTAAAATCTGGGAATGTATTTGTTCAGCACATATTTTTTCTTGACACTTATATATGGGGGGTGAACTCAGGGGCTAGAGAGTGCGTGACATGCCCGTTTAGAGAAAAGGATCTCAGTCCTTGTGTAAGTTCCCTGGGGCTTCTGTAGCAAAGTACCACAAACTGGGCAGTTTTTAAAAATAGAAATTTATTCTCTCACAGTTCTGGAGGCCAGAGGTGTAAGATCAAGGTGTCCGCAGGCCAAACTCCCCCTAAAGGCTCTAGGGGAGAACCCTTCCTCACCTCTTCTGGTGGCCCCAGGTGATGCTTTTGGCAGCATCACTCCAATCAATCTCTGCCTCTGTCTTCACGTGGCCTTTTCCTCTTCTGCCTCTTATGAGGACACTGTCATTGGATTTAGGGCCCACCCTAATCCAGGATGACCTCATCTTAAATAATTACAAAGACCTATTTTTTATGTATTTTTCCCCCATCACCATTTATCCCCCCATACCCTCTTCCACTGCCACCCACCCTTGCCTCTGCAGTCACCACAAAGACTTATTTTCAAATGAAGTCACATTCTGAGGTTCTGCATGAATTTGGGTAGATACTGTTGAGCCCATTGCATCTCCTGAAATTTGAAAAGGTACCCAGGCTGCAGAGTCTTGGACTGTGGTAAATAAGGTGAATCAGCTATAGCACAGATTACGAGGCCCTGGTTTATGAGTGCAAGAGCTGAAAGAAGCATAAAGAAGCTTGGTTATAATCAAGGGATACCTTGTCTGGTGGCAGCAGTGATCACAATTATTTCCTCTGGTACGATCCCTGAAGGCATCATTCCAAACCGGGAACAAATCCCCACCCATTGGGTCTCCTGCCTCCTGTAATTGAGATCACCCCACAGTACTGCTCTCTGCAGATGGGGCTGGTTCCCACAGCCTCTGTTCCCTGCTGGTGTCACCACCTGTCCCCTGGCCCAGGGCCCTCACAGCTTAGTAGCTTCCCATGGACACTGGTGATTCTTCCAAAGGCTGCTTTTCTCCGGTTGGGATAGGCTTCTCTGCTATGGACTGCTCCACCCCAAATTACTCTGGTTACCGCCTAAGTCATTGCCGTCTTGGCCATAGGAAGGCAGGCCTCCATGGTTGGGACACAGTGCTCTCCTGCCACGCCACCAACTATGGACAGGCCACTGACCTTATCTTAGTTAGGTTAACCTGTGACACATTCCTGTGTTGATTTCTTTCTGATCCTCCCATCTCAATCAGAGGGTAACGTACTCTGCCAGAGTAACACATTCTGGTTCCCCAAGCCACCCTCTTAGTTTCCATTCACTCATATGAGACCTTGGGGGACACATTTGCAAAGTAATCCCACCCCATAGGCAGAAACTGCCTGTATCACCTCTCACTGCCCCCTGGGCTCATGGACATCCCAGCTGTATTGGAGCAAATCATCTGAAACAGTGAGAAGGGAAGCCAAGTTGCCTTGGCTCCTTGCAGTGGAGTCAGATACACTTGGGTTCTAATTCCAGCTCAGCTACTCACAGGGTTCTTAACTTCCCTGAACCCACGTTCTGTAAATTGTAAAGTATCTGTAAATTGGGCCTAAAATGATATACTTTGAAAGGTTTTACTGTAAAAACTTAGTGAGAACTTCCAGCACCAGGCCAGTTCTCTGTGATTGTAGGCAGAATCCACAGTACGTGGATAACAAGTGGCTGTCTGATGGCACCGTGTAGATTCAGGAAAATGGCCCTTGAACCTTGTGACCATAATAATGCTTCTCCCAACAGGCAGTGGTTTTCTGTAGAGCATTTCCCATTTTCCTGCCCTTTTTTCTTATCTCAAAGGAAGAACTATTCTTCCTTTCCAAAACTAACAATCTTTGTATTCTTGATTCCATCCCTTCCCATCTACGTAAGAACTTATTTACACGTTTAATCTCTTTATCTCTGTTGGCTTTTCCCCTCAACAAACTTGAGTGGCGCCTTTGCTTAGAAACACCCTTCTCTCAGCTCCCCTTGTAACCTCCTTCAGCTTCACACTTCTCGAACACTTCTAAAATTCATCAATTCAACTAATACCTGCATGTCGGGTACCATGCATGTTGGGTACCATGACGGATGACGGGCAGAGACAACACTACCAGTTCTGCTTTTCTGTCTCAAGCAAGATAGTGGCCATATCCTTAGCAGGTTCTGATCTGGCCATTGCCCAACCCTTGTCTCTCACACGGCGCCCGTTGGTCTCTGATCTCGACTCACCAGCTTCATTTCACTGTTGTCAACAGCCCCAAGTTCTCTCCCATTATATGGAGGAAACATGCTTTACCTAGTTACTTCCTCTGTCTCCTTCACATCCCAGGTCAAGCATCATTTCCTCGGGAAAACCTTCATGCCCCCTTCTCTCCCCATTTGGGACAGAATCCTCTTTTACATCCTGGTAGATTCATCAGTCCCTTTGTTTAGAACACTGACTCAGTTTCTAATTCTGCATTTATGGGTGTAATTAGTTGACTGTCTTTCCACTCTGCCCTAAGCTCCGTCGTGGCAGGGGCTGTGACAGTTTTCACTCATTATTCTGTGCATAGTCCCAGTATCGGACCTATCTGGTGGGAGGAAGGGAGGGAGAGAGTGTCTTGCAGGAGCTGGTCAGTTAGAAGAAAACCTTATATGCTCTAATGGTTGGAGCAGAGTATGATAATGGAGTTATACCGAGTGTATTAGGAGGGCACAGAATCCAGCAGTTAGCTCATAAGGGTGTGGGTGCAGGTGTGAAGTCATCAGCAAACACCTCCAAAAAGATGAGTAGGCATTTGCTATGCAAATGAGGGAGAAAATGGGATTCGGGTGGAGGGAAGGGCTGTGAAAGAAAAGGCAAGTAAGGTTGGTGTGGCTGGAATGAAGGGAGGGAGTGGAGAGGGGCTGGAAGTTGGGACACAGGTAATGGAGGGCTCTGCCCACTTCCTGTGGAATTTGAGCATGTCTGGAAAGAGCCATAGATGGGTTTTAAGTAGGAAACAGTATGACAGATTTGCATTTTAAAAAGACTTCTTTTGGTGACTGGAACTCTCACACGTGACTGGTGGAATTATAATACAGCGTAGCCACTCTGAAAAGCTATTGGGGAGTATCTTATAAAGTTAAACATACACCTATCCTGTGAACTGGCAGTTCTACTCTCAGATATTTACCTAAAATTGAAAATGTACATCCAAAACAGACTTACACAGAAATGTTCATGACAGCTTTTTCATAAGAGCCCAAACTGGAAACAATTCAATTTTCCACAAGAAGTGAATGAAAAAATAAACTGTGGTATTTCCATATAATCTGGTGCTCTTCAGCCACGTAAAGGAGCAAAGTACTGATCAATGCAGACGCCTAGATGAAACTCAAAGACATTATGTCAAACTAAAGAATCCAGACACATACTCCACACAGTATGATTCCATTTATATACAGTTTAAGAGCTAGCAAAGCTGATCTCTGGGAATAAAGGTGAGGAGCCTAGTGACTGGGTCCTCACTGAGAGACCCATCCCAAAGAGGAGGAGAGGAAAAATATATGAGATTTTTTTTTTTTTTAAACATATCTTTATTGATTTCAGAGAAAGGAGAGGAGAGGGAGAGAGAGATAGAAACATCAATGATGAGAGAGTCATTGATCGAGCCCACAACCTGGGCATGTGCCCTGACCGGGAATCGAACCCTGATTGCCTGGATCCCAGGCCGACGCGCAACCGCTGAGCCACGCCCGACCAGGCAATTTTTGAGACAGCCCTTGTACTTGAGATTCCTAAAGCTGAAATATAAAATTACCTGGCTTTCTTAGGCATGTGTAATAGAAAGAGCTTGCGGATTACAAGTCAGAAAGCCTGGGGTCCATCCAGCCTGGCTCTTCCACCATCTATATGTGACACAGAAAAGTCACTTTGCCACTCTGAACCTGTTTTTTCCTCTCTCAGAAAGAGAGAAATTCTGCCTGTTGTCCCCCAGGAGATAATCATAGGAATCTGGTCAGCATTAACGTGAGGAAAAGTGCTCCACGGAGGAAAGTACTGAGGAAATCCTCCTTCTTCTTAGGATGATCTTGGTCTGGCATCTGAGTGTAATAAATTCCTATCAATTATTTGTTTTCAGGGTACCATATGTGTACGCCTGGTGGAACTCACACTCGGAAATGCTGATGACAGGCGTCAAGACAGCTGAGCCCCACTAGACACCAAGAAAGTCCATGGCTCTGGCTGCGTCTCTCAACATGAGCAACCCACAGTAAGTAGCCCTGGGATCTGCTCCCTGGGGGTGCTGAGTTGGAACTCAGAGTCAGAACTGTGGGTAAACAGTAGCTCCTTCCCCAGCCCTGTAGTGATGGAGGAGTTCCACGTGGTTTTGTCCTTGAGCCATACATTAAAATGACTTGCTAAAATCTGCTTTTTCTCTGAGTTGCCTCACTGAAGTCATCTCATTTTTTTAATTCAAAAAAGCAGAGGAATTCTGCAGTCCAAAACAGTTGCTTGACCCTCTCAGGTGTGTGGGGTTCACTACATATGTATTGTTAAATTCGGTGTTTTCTCTTGCTAAAAGAAAACAAAAAGCAAACAACAAAAAAATCACCCTGTTGTTATCAGTCTCCCAGGAGACAAGGGTCTTCCAATGCAGGCAACCACTACACATTTTCTTTAGCAGGAGGCCACAGGCAAGGGGGAAGCCTTTCAAAAGCAAACCTCAAGGCAAGATTAGGAAGTGCTTAAGGTGAATTAATAAACAGGAATTGCAAGGAAAGTTAGAAATCATTACCGGGTTTCTGAAAGCAGGCTTCAGGGAGAATGGTTCACAAACCTGAGATGAGACGTGGACCTAATCTTACCAAGCACTAGCGAAGTGGTCAGTTGTTTTGTGGTTGCAGCTTACTGGCAGAAATACCAAGGTGAGAATAGCACTCCTTCTTTTTCACTGCTCTGCCCTGGCCTGTCCAGCTAGGGGCTGGCTGCTGTCACCTGGAGCATGAACCTGCTGTTGCACAGCAGGGCCATGTGACAGGCAACTACAGAACCTCAGTAGAATACAGCAGTAAGTGCTCATTCCTTCATGTCTGGGGTAGCCAGCTAGACAGCTCTACCAGTCCTGGCTGTCAGCTGATCTAGGTGAGAGTGGACTCTGCTCCGTGTGTCCCTAATCCCTCCTGAGCTGGGCTGCTCACCTTCTAATGGGGATATCTCAGGGACAGCAGCATAACAGAAATTCACAAGTGCCTTTTTGTGCCTCTGCTTGTGTCATGGCTGCTAATTAATATCCCATTGACCCAAACGAGTCACATGACTGAACGCAGACCCAAGGATTTGGAAATGTTCTCTTCATTTGATGGGAGGAGCTGCAGAGTCACATGGCAAAGGGAGGGTGAAGAATGGAGCCATTAATACATGTTGTCCACCATCCAGTTCTTATCCAAGATCCAGGTGTACTCTCAATAGTCAGTCTGTGACCTGTGGGACCTTAACTCCCCCCAGAGGAGGCTTCATCTCCTGCTGAGATGCACGTGTGACCTGAAATAGAGCTGGGCCACTGTGACCACTGGCAGGAGGGGACAAAGGGCAGGAAAGTCAGGAAGGCAGAAGTAGCTTATTCCATGCTTCTCAGAGCCGAATATTGTTAACCTCAGTAACTTATCCAGCCACCCAGGAATACCCCATCTGTCAGAAAACTCTATGTATTGAATTCATAATTTATAGTTTCCTTAGTTCAAAAGGAAAGAATAAATTCAACCCAGCACCTACTTTTTTGACAACATCTGGAGGAGCTGGGATACCCCCGTAAACATCCACACTGTTATTTCAATTATTGAGAAACACAGAGGCCTCCCATCCTGTGGCTGTTCTGTCTGAGGACCTTGAGTCATTTTGTAAATGTCACACAGCCATGAGCACTCTTGCCTGTGCTCGACTGGGAGCAAAACAGAGGTTAAAACAGGCCTACAAAAGAGAATTGGGTATCGGAAATTACTTGGTGAATTCGGGTAGTTTAGGCAGCTAACTTGTGGTGCTCAAATAAAATTTCCACTTTTTCCTCAATTATCTGGATAATTCAAGCAAAAGAGAAATAGGTGGGTTTAGGGCTAAACTTCCTGGATAACTGTCATTGAGTATTATTGGTTAGATTTCAGTGGTGGTTGGAAAAGAGGAACTTTAGAATTCAGAGCTCCCCACCCAGGTGTAGGGACTTGTCATTCTGATGCATCGTCCCTCTTTTTCTTGGGGAGGACATAGTGATTTGCTCGTGAGGGATGACTGTCCTGTTGCCTTCCTCCACAACTCAGGCCTGCCACAGGAGGAGGAATTTCTGAAGTTGAGATCATCTCCCAACAAGTAGAGGAGGAAACCAAGAGCATTGCTCCTGGGCAGCTGGTGAACTTTGCCTATCGGGACTTGCCGCTGGCCGCAGTCGACCTCTCCACGGCAGGCTCGCAGCTCCTGTCAAATCTGGATGAAGATTACCAAAGAGAAGGGTAGGTGCAGGGACTGTCTCTGGCATAACTCCCTGGGTTTCCATGATCCCCTCCCAGGAGGGACACAGAGGTTAGATATGCTGAGTAGGGAGAGACCGGATGTTCCCATCAGGCCACCCAGGCCCCTTTGTCTTCGGACACTGTTTCCTCAGAAAAAGGCTTTGGGCTTAGAAATTACCAGCCGTTGCTAGACACAGCCTCTTACATAGCATTGGCTTGCAAGTCAGTGAATCATAAAATTTAAGGACTGATGAGCTCCATAAGGGCTCATCCAACCCCCCTCTGCACAGTGGGAACCTGGAGACCCACAGGGATCAGGGATCCACCCAAGGTCACAGAGCCCATAAGGAATGGACTTGGACTGCACTCCCCTTGGTCAGGAAAGGGGGCCAGGGGGAAGCGCTCTGCATGTGGTAACTTGCCGAGTATGTTTGAGGATTTAGCAGCAGTGATTTGGGAAGTTTGCTGCCCACTTTTCAGTAAGGACACTTAAGAAGTTCTGGTTCAAAGGTGTGGCCCCTATCTCCTCCTCCTTAGCTTGTCAATCAGATTGGACGCCTTTGTTCCCAGTTAATATCTCATTACCTACTCTGTCTTGCAAATGTACTTTCTGAAGGTGAATGGTAGTGTTAGAACTGGATGGGGCAGAGGAGATGCACAGGTTTGAAGACCAGAGGAGGGCAGGCACAGTGCTAGGGTCACACGGCAGGTCAGACTTTCCCCAGCCCACCTTGCTGTTCCAAGACACAGAAATTTAAACATTGACTAGAAACTTTGGAGCCACTTCTGGGCCACTCTTCTTTCTCAGGGACCTGTAAATATTTTGGAACATGCTGGCTGCTTTGAGTATAAAAATGAAGGGTTGCTGGGTTATTTTAAAAGTTAATGAGAAGTGTTGACTAGAGTTAAATGTTCAGAGCTTGGATCCCTTATGCTTGTTTTCCAAGGGGGCTGCCCCTTTCCCGAGAGAAATTGTCCAACAATTGTGAAACCATACACCTTCTGCGAAAATGTGACCCAGTGGCTTTCTCTGAAAATATAATTTTCTCCAAGTGTTGTGCATAGATTCAGCAGGATATTGGGGGAAAAAGGAGAGGCAAGCAGGTGAGAGAGAGAGAGTTAGGGATGCCTGGCAGTGGTGGGCCACCCTGAGCACTGTCAGCACCCAGGTAGGTGTCCACCAGCTTGAAGGCTGGACTGGAGTTCCTGAGACCTCTAAGCCAGGGCTGGCTTCATGTCTGTGTGGCCTGTGCAGTTGCTGGGTTTGATGCTGTGCTGCTGCCACCTGGAAATTTTGAATAATTTTTTGATGAGGTGCCATGCATTTTTTCTGGGCTCTGCATATTATGTAGCTGGTGGGTCCTTCCCAGAGTACCAGGTCATGATGTCGCTGCACTCTGGTGGTCTAAAGCAGTAGTGCAGCCTCATAATGCCTTTGGCCTCCAAGTTTCTCCCATCTAGAAGGCCTTGAAGGATGATGGTTGGGGCAAGATCCACATCTGTAGCCTGTGGGCGTCCTGCACCGTGGAAGCCACACCCTAGCAGAATGGAAGAAGGCAGACAGGCCCAGCCTTACCATTGCATTTGCTTCTGAATTGGGCCTCTGCAGAGTTTCTTCTATCAGGGAGAATACAAATGAGGGGTCCGCAGGGCAGAGAGGCTCTTGACTTGATTTGGGTGTCCAGGTGTGCCCTGGAAAGCTGCTCCTGGTGGGTGGTAGGAAGCAGTGGGTGAAGGGATTTGCCTCGCTGCAGGTGCTCTCTGTGGGGCTCACTTGGCAACCAGAGGGCTTCCTGGAGGAAGGAAGAGCAGGCCCAGGACAGAAGCCAGGGGAAAGGAAAGCAAAACAAAAGCACACTGCGTGGGGGGGGGGGGGGGGGGAGGCTCTCCTCACAAGGCTGCTTGGCTCTTGCTGAATCTCCTGGGGTGTTCCCAAAATTTCCCACCTGGCCCTTTCTGAAGCAGTACAAAACAACACTATGTACAGTTCTTGTAGGGCTCCAAAAGGCTTCAGTGGAAGTCTTGTCAAACAGACCTTTTCGCGCTAAGGGAAGTATTATATATGGGCTTGGATGTTTGCATTGTCCCCTAAGAGAGCCAAGTCTCCATGCATAGTCTTCGATCCAGAACTAGATCTTCCCTGCTGCCTTTTGAGCCTTCAATTTGGGAAAGATCTGGAACACATCTCAGTCGACATAATTCTCTCATTCTGATGCAGTTTGACTTGTTGTGTTCACTGTCCTGGCTTTTTGTTTTCACATAACCAGAGCTCTCTTTGCCTGGTCCTTATTCTTTGGTTTTGGGCATCACCCCAAAACCGAGGCACAGGACTGCTTCTGAGTGACCCCGCCGTCTACCTTTAGAGGAGGGTCACTCGGTTTGCAGGAGCCTAACTCATGGCACAGACTGGAAGTTCTTCCTTCTCTTAGCCTGGTTGGTTTGCAGGGTCTGGGCTAGACGAGAGGTCACCCAAGTGAAGAGTCATAGAAGGCCAGAGTCTGCCTTAGGGAGCCTCACAGCCATGCGAGAGGTGAGGAAGGCAGGGCAAAGCCAGGGCCCGGTGGCAGCTCTGTGGCCCCCTAGAGAGAGAGAGCTCCAGTGGGTCTTAGAGAGTAGGTACAATAGTCTTTGTCAAAATATAAAAGTAAAGTAAGGAGTGAAAGACATCCAGCCTTTTGTATTATTTATATTTTGGGGTTCTGAAAGGTCTAACCAGGGAGGTCAGGAGAAGCCTGGAGGGAAGCTGAGTAGACAGAAGGGCTGTCACTGGGGGATGATGTCGTTGGACATTCCCTTGAACTTCCCAGCCAAAGGAAGAAGACACAGTGGGGCACAGGGGTGGTTATGAGATGTCAGGCTGGAAAAAGACAGGCCCAATATAGCAACATTTTTAAATAAAGACTAAAGTAATTTTAGTGTTGCCAACAAACAAAGGCTGGAGGTGAAGGGGAAGGAGTGGAGGGACCTACCAAGCTCCCCATACTGTCTTGCTCAAGGACCAACTCCTCCAGACAGTCCTCTGTCCCCCACCCCACCCAGCCTCGGCCTGCCTCTGCCATGGCCTTTGTGACACTGGGGTCTCTGGTCTTTTCCCCAGCCTGTCTCCAGTACTGGCCCAGGGGCTCCCTTAGGATGGGGATCAGCTCCTGTGAGGCTAGAACGGAGGAGGTATTGATGAACGAAGGAATGGCTTGAATAAATGAGTAGGTGGGTGGTGAGGCCGTGTTAAGATGAGGATTGGAAGAGAAAGGAAGCCAGTCCATTTGGGGAAAGCTAGGGACTGGCCCCCAGACCTATGTGGAGTCGAGGAAGAACCACAGGGAAGGAGCAGGCTCTGGACCAGAACTCAAAGCCATGGCCGGCCCACCTCTGAGCTAATTCCACACCCCTCCACAAAGTCATCTTAAAAAAAAATCCATTTGCCTCAGAAACTGCCGACTTCAATCAGTACAATCTTAGCATCTTTTTAGAAGAAGAAAAAGCCTTTTGTGGTTCAGGATTAAAAGGCAGGTTTGTCCCTGCCATGACCTTGCAAGTGTAAAGTTCGAAAGTTCATGCCTTATGAAATCTTTGCATCAGTTTCCCCAAAGGAGAAAAAAGTTAAAAATGAGCTTTATTAATCCATTTTCTCAATGCCAAAGAGATTGATCTGTAGTGAACACAGCCCCTTCCTCTGGCATGCTAGCTACCCTGGACTCCAGGCTGACCCTGTGACCTGCATTCTGTATATTTTTAGTAGACTTAGGCTTCCAGGAGCGTTCTTGATAACTCAAAGAGTGAATAAAGGTTTCATTTAGATCACATTTTTTTTCCTTGTAAGCACAGTTTAGTCTCTTTCCCATAGTCCAAGAACTGCAAAGATTTTTCATTGATTAAGAAGACAGTAAATTCACAGATGCGTTATCCCCTCCGGGCCCCACCTCCTCTCACATCCAGGATGTACAACCCGAAGACACCACTAGGTGGCAGTAGAGCCCCTTTGACCACTCCACGGGGTGCTGGGGTGAGGATGCTGCCTGCAGGAGGGAGAGCAATTTGAACCCAAGGTCAGGTCCCCTAAGTGAGTGGAAATGGAGTGAATGTTGACACTTCCTATATGTAGAGCTGAAGTCATGGGGTTTAGGGTCCTCAGTCATCTGTGGAAGCACCTTGGAGCTGGACTTTGCCCAAACAGGATTTGCCAAACTACAGCTGAGAACAGAGAGAGCTGAACAAAGAAGTGGGGTGTGTCTGAAAACTAGCCCCTGGCTCCCACCTGGTGAGGAAGCTGACGTCATCTAGGCAGCCCTGCCCACGCAGTGTGGCATAAGGGAGACTCAGACTGGTGGCCAGTTCCCAATACTAAGGACTCTCAAGATGGGGGGGGGTGTCTCATGGCCACTTGGTCCAGCAGCACCCACCCCTCTCTTGAGTCAGGCTTGAACCCAAGGCACCCCTTTAGAGAAGTGTGGCCAACGCCCTAACCCACCTCCCACCCCCGCTGTAGAGCAGCCAGTCCATGGTTTGTGTCAGTGATTGTGCCCCTCAGAGGGGTTTTGTGACTTGCTAAGGGGGGTGACAGCTTCTACCTCCTGGCCTGAGCACGTCACCAGCTGGCATTTCTGAGGATGCCAGAAACCTGAGATTCTGGGAGAAGCAAATGTCAGGCTCCCATGACCCCAACAGCATAAGGCTTTGCTGCTCCCTCCTCCTTCCCTGCCCCCCAGGCCACAGAGCTGACCTTTAGCTCTAATTGCAGAACTTAGGCTGCTTGTATAGAAACTTCAATTTCTTCAGTTCCCCCAAAGGGCTGGGAGAGTCACCTCTCACCTCCAGCCTGAGAGTTCTGCTGGGCCAAGCGTGTTGCTGTCTGAATTTCTGGTTTGTGTGTGCTGCTGTGGCTTGCCTCCTGGACTTGGGTATGGGAGCAAAGACAATGCTCAATAGGACTTTTGCTGTGGGTACAGTTCTCCCCGGGAGGGTGAAGCCCCACCACCCATTGCAGACACTCGGCTCAGGGTGACCCTATGGGCGCTGGGTTGATGGTTCTTACGGGTGGATATTTGTCTGTCTGGAGAAGTTCTACACATGCGAGCTCATTTCCCTCTCCTGGTTTCTCCCTCCCTTTATTAGTTTTGCTTTTCACGAGTGGGCTAGGACCAGGAGCTCATTGTACAGTCAGAACCCACTTGCAAGGCCGCAGGCTCCATGAGGGGAATGCCTTGCCACCCTCAGGTGCTCAACATCCAACACAGCTCCTGGCATTTCGTGGGCACGTAATAACTGTATGTGGATGGAGGGAATGTTGACATTTCCCATATTTAGATAATTAATCGCTTTTCTGAGGCCCTTGTACCTAACAGTAGATACATATGGTAGTCCTCACAGTAGATACATAAGGTAGCTGCTAAGTAAGCATTGTGTTATGGGGTTTACATACTTTATTTTTAATACTTTAGAACAACAATCCTGCAAAAGTAGATGACACTTACTCCCACTTGGGGATAGGAAACAGACTCAGAGATTGTGCTCAGAGTTCAGTCCCTGGGGCTACAATTTGGAGACATCAGTTGCCACCAAAACCTAAACAGATGGAAAAGTCTGACTGTTCCCCAGGATGTTTGTCAACAGAAAGAAAAGTTGAAGGAACTGTCTCTTCAAACAACTAGGTTAGTTAACCTTTGTAAAGTGCTCAGAACAGTTCCTGGTCCATTGTAAGCACCTTACAAGTGAGCGTTTCTGAAATCAGTAGAAGTAAAGCCCAGCTCAGTACCAGAGGCTGGATTTGAGTCAGCATCATGGCTCTCTCTCACAATATTTTAATCATCCGGAATAAATACAACAAAGAAAAGTAAAGTGGGGATGCGAGATATTCTGCTCACAGTTGAAACCACCACTAAGTCTGTGATGTCCAGGCCATGTCAGCATCACAGCAGTGGAGAATCTTGGGGACGGGAGGGTCTCAGATTCATATCCCAGGGTTTGAACCTGGGTCCAGGTGTGCTCAGATGACCTCTCAGTGAGGTTCAGGGTTTTCGGAGCCATAACTCCTTGGAACGTTATACACAGTGTTGTGGTTTTGTGCATTTTTGGGGAGGATACATGACTATAGTTTTCATCCCTTGTGGGAAAGCTTTGCAACCCAGAAGGGTTCTGAGCCTCTCGCCCAGCAGTGCCACCCATGGTCAGCTCCAGGCAGTGGGGAGCTGGTGCTCTAGACTTCATTCCACACCTGTGGCCAGACAGCTCTGACTCAGTATGGCCCCTCCCTCCGTTCCTTTCTTTGGGGTCTTGACAGGTGAACATATCAGTGCAGGGCTGACAGAGCCATCTGGCCTGGCTGCCTACAGGGCAGTAAGCTTTGCTGTGGCCCCCTGGGGACTTGTGATTGCACTGCCTGTGAGCACTTTTGAGATCGACTTGAGGTTCTCCACAGTCCCCTAGCTACTGCTCTCTCTCCACATCGCTCATCCTCCTGCCTCACTGGCCTGGCAGCCATAGCAGCCATGTCCGGCAGCACTGCGCAGTGTGGGGAGTCCAGGCCCCACCGGAGCAAACGCAACCCCTGCCATCCAGGCACCACGTCTGCTCCACCTCAGAAAGGGCTAGTTGGGCACCATGCTTAGGGATGCTGCCTGACAGAGCCATGGCCTGGAGCCGCCCTGGGTTTTTGGAGCCACTCCTGTGGCCTTACCTCACATGAAGGATCTGTTGGAAATTTGCCAAAGTTCATTTTAATATTCTAGGAGTTACTCTTTCAAGCTTTTATCAAGACTCCTAATAATATAAAGCCGAAGCAGTCAAGGCCCCTAACCTCCCCTCCCGACCAGGATTTCTCTGCGGCCTCAGGAGTAACTGGTGGAACCTCACAGTGGAACATTCCCTACCTGCCAGGAGATGCCATCTGCTCCTTGTTATTTCGGCCTTGGCGGCCCAAGTGGCCTCCTGGAGCTGCCCCTCCTGTTGCACCAAGATATTAAATTAGGACACGCCTGCCCTCTGGTGGCCATTCTGTGGCTAGCACCACCTGAGAACCAGGCCCCAGGGCTTGGATGGGCTGGATGCTGAAGAGATGGAAGGAAAATACCTTCAAAAATTGAAGAGTCAGCCTGGCCAGGTGACTCAGTTGGCTGGAGCATTGTCCTGTACACCAAAAGGTGTGGATTTGATCCCTGGTTGGGGTGTATGGGAGGCAACAGATAGATGTTTCTCTCTCACATCTATGTTTCTTTTTTTCCCTTCCCCTCTCTCTAAAAATCAATTAGAAAAACAACATTAATCATGCATGAGGATTTATTTTAAAAATTGAAGAGCCAATGCTGATTTCCCTGTTGCCCCACTAAGCTCTTTCTGTTATTATTTAACCACTCAGGGATATTTTGAAACTAGACACATTCCGTTTTTCTGCTAAAACAGTGTCCTAGCCCTGATTGGTGTGGCTCAGTAGTTAGAGCATCGGTCCAAGCACCAAAGGGTCTCAGGTTTGATCCCTGGTCAAGGGCACATAACTGGGTTGCAAGTTCGATCTCCAGCCCCAGTCTGGGCACATGCAGGAGGCAACCAATTGATGTGTCTCACATCAATGTTTTCCACTGTCTCTAAAAAATCAATGGAAAAAATATCCTGGGGTGAGAATTAACAAAAAAACAACAGAAAACACTATAACACTGTCGTCTCCTAGGAATATCTGTCTTCCGAATCTCAGAGGACATTTTATTATCAGTTTGGAATTTTCAAACACCAGGCCAGCCAAAAATTTGGCTCCTTTCACTCAGCTCTGTGCTAGAGCCTTGGGGTCCATGATCCTGCAGCCTAGGGTAGTGCCTCAGAAAACCCTCAGCACCCCAAACTCATACATTGGCTGCTCAACGTGATACCAGCCTGGAAAATGACCTTCACAGCTGCCCTTTTAATAACTGTAAAGATGCTTGGCTCAAACTTCAGGTGGCAGTGAATTGGCATTAGTTTAAGGAGCCACTGACCATTGGACTGGGTTTTAGAGCCTGTGGGGGTGGAGCTGGGTCTCCTTTGAGACCTGCAGTGCTTGTGGCCCTCTGGAGGAGTTAACTGAAAGCAGGAGGGAAGTGTTGAGCTGGGGCAGCTGGGTGAGAGAGGTGTGAAAGATTAAAATAGGGCCTAGGTAGGAGGGCAGGAATTTCACCTCGTGGGAAAAGAGGGAGGGGGAATATGTGAGACACACAGATGGATCAGGAGAGCAGGTCAGCTGAGTAGTGATAGCCAAAATTTTAAAATTCAAGGGTCTTTCATGTACAAAAGCAGTACAGCTGGTAGTACCTGTGGGCAGGCACCTAGGCTTCTCTGGGCCTCTGTCCAGGGGGGCATGGCTGTCCCTCTGAGCTGGAGCTGGAGGCTTCATGCCTAGTCCTTCTTGCCCCTCATGGACAGACACACCTGGCCCCACTGACTGGTGGCCTCTCATGGCCTTCTGTCATGGACACTGCCTCTCACCCCAGGGTGTCCAGGGTTGGTGGAATCCTTCCTGCAACCAGGGTCCTAAGGCTTGGGATTGAACCCTACTCTTTGCATTCCCCCAGAGCTGAGGACAGCACCTTTTATTCCCAGAGATTTTAGAAAACATCCAGAAAGATGTGGGCTAAGCCCATTTCCTGCCAGATTTCTTGAAGAGCCATGAGCTTTGTCCCACAACTGGGGCCTCCTTTAGGCTTTGCTGGATGGTCTGTGAGGAAGACACCTCCTCCAGGAGCCCCTCATAGCAGAGCCCCCTTCCTAATGACACCTTTGGGATCTCGGGGGGGTGGGCACTGAGCTTCATCAGACTACTCCCTTTGGACAAGAAGTACAGGTGGTGGCCCAGTGTTTGGGCCATCAAATATTTTATCAACCTCATCAGTTCACGTCGGCTACAAGACGCATTAGAGATCAGATACATTCTCTCATTTAATTTTCAAATAACACTGGGGTTTTATGAAAGGGGAGGTTGAAGACCAGAGTGCTTAGGCCTGGGAGCTGAAGGCAGAGACGTGAGGCCTCCCTGACTCCTAACCCCTCCTTAGCTAGTGAGTCTGACCTCAGCATCCAGGCTGCCTCACAGGCACCCCGTTTCCCCCAGCATCTTGTGTTTCTAATGGGAGCGGATCAAATGCCTGAAGAGACCCCTCTTTGTAATTCTACTCCGTGGCCTTTTTAATAAGATTATGTTTCTTCGGGAAGCATAGGGTGGGAAGGGTAACGGGGCGGGGGGGTGGTTTGAGAGCAGGGCCTTTGGGATCTCCCCCCTTCAGCACCTCCTCTCCGCTCTCATCCCAACAGGTCCACCTGGCTGAAGCCGTGCTGTGGGAAGAGAGCAGCCGTATGGCAGGTATTTTTGCTCAGTGCCAGTCTCAACAGTTTCCTGGTAGCCTGTGTAATATTGGTGGTGATTCTCCTGACTCTGGAACTTCTAATAGATATAAAGCTTCTCCAGTGTGAGTAGCAAGAGGGATACATATGCAAATACGTATGATGTCAATAATTAATGTGCATCCATCAGGGGTCCCCAACCAGCAATGTGATCTGCCCTGGCCTGATCCCCGGCCCCATGGCCCATGGGATCTCCACCAGGGAGGATACCTGGCAGCTTCTCTCTGTCACCCCAACAGCAGTTTGCCTTCCTGACCCAATGTGGGCGCTCCTGTGCCCTCCCGGCATCCCACCACCCGGAACTGATTAGATCAGAAATGTTGGGGACCCCTGTATGCACTTTTTTTATTGTTCGCATTTGGAATTTTCCAGGTTGGAATTTTCTGTAGCTTAAAGAGAGCCCCACGTGTGGAGGCATATCCCCTTGTAACTAACAACAGCAGCCACAGTGACAATGCGATTCTCTGTATTTTTGTCCAGCGTAAGTGGGGCAGTTTGGAAAGTAATGGACCCTGGCAGCAGCCCTGTGAGATGGACAAGGCTGTCATCCTATTTTATAGACAGGGGATTTAAGATCTGGAGAAGTTAGAACTTCCTCAGGTGAGAAGTCCTGGAGCTGGGACTTCAAGCCACCAGGCCAATTATTGGCAGGGCCAGCTGTCCTCCCACCATAGTCCTTGCTGTGTTTGTTCTGGTTCAGGGTTCATGGAGGCCAATGGGTTGTCTGCTGCCTCTTGTGTCCTTCTAGACATAGTGGCTGCAGGGCTGTCAGGGTAGAGGGCCCACTTGCTCCCCCTAGCCCTGCAGCCCCCTGTTTGGTGGCCTGGTGGAGGGGCGTTGAGACCCTTGGGTTTGCATGAGTGAGTGGTTCTGTACAGCTCCTGGTTACCATATTTCCCCAATTCAGAAGGTGGATCACTCAAGTGCAAATAAAAGAGATGAGATTATTGCCTCCCCCCCACCAGAGGTTCCTTTCCTGCTGTTGGCTACAACCAGGACTGTAGATCTCGCCACCCCAAAGCCATCTGTGGTCTTGAACTTGTTTGACTAGAGCCTCTGATTCAGGGTTCCTTCCCAGTCCCACCAGCTGCCCTGACTCTAAGAGAGGGTGACAGGAGTGTAGGGTAGCTTTTGTCCTAACAGCCTTGCTGGGTCCCAAAGAATCTTTGGTCTTAGGTGACCAGCACTGGTATTGCACTCAGCCTGCCTTCAATTAGACCATGCTGTGTACTTTCCCTCCCACACACCCATCCGTCTGCTTTTTATGAGGTCTGCCCAGAACGGAGTCTTTCTTTCCCTGTGGTGGGCTGCACCGGGCGCTCAGTGCTTTGGGAGTGACAGGCACCGAGTAGGACTGAGAGCCTGGCCTACACTGGAATGTTGCTTAAAATTAAATATCCAGGAGATTGATTTTTGTGGGAGATCCAATAGCAGCTCATAAAAGGCATCTTAAATTCCATAAAACTCACAATCAGAGATTTATTGCTCTTCTAAAGCAACCGTAAAAAAAGGCACAGGAATTCATTTGAGAAATAATGGGGAGAGAGTTTATGTTTTCAGAATCATCTGGAGGTCCTTTCAGTCACAGGCCTCAGCCTCTTGGTTCCCACTAGTCTTTACGTGGCCCAGACCGGAAGAATCATGGCATCTCCTGGCTCGTTTTTTAAGGGTCATATTGGCCCAAGGCCAGGGAACCCGAAGTCCCCCACTCTGCAGCCTTATTCCCACCCCAGTTCCACGCTCCAAACCTGGATTCTGCCACCTCCAGGATCCCCCAATCTCAGAGCTCTGGGGGAGGTTGTCGGATCCAGCCTGGCCCTGTGATGGCTCTGGACATTGTCCTTCAGCCCCCAGGGGACTCTGAGCTGTGTGCTGGCCACGCCCAGCTGTCGCCCAGAAGGGAAGCAGCATGTGTTCCCAGCAGCATTCCTGTGCACTTTTTGGCCCCACTGCCCCAGAATGTCCCGCCAATATCTTTTTTATGCCTGTCCTCCGGGGAGCATCTCCTGCCACCCACAGTCTCCATCAGAGCCCATCTGGCCCTTGCCCTGGGCCCTTGCATCCTGCTTTGGGCCTTCCACCTGATAAATTGTTCCCTGCACGGGTCGGAGGCTGACCTGGCTCTTGTATTTAAATTGCCTTCTGGAGCTAGTGCCCGGTGGGAGTGGGTGGGAGCTGTCGGTGACTGACTGCTTCTGCTGCTGATACCCTGGCTTGTAGAATGCCAGGGGGGCAACTGAGAAGCGTAGCATACCCAGCCACTTGCTCTGTGTCTTTTGGGAGGCTGGCATCCCCTGACCCCTGGTTCCCTTTTCCAGTCCTCATTCCAGCCTCTTCTCTGAAACATCCTGGCTGACACTACCATCTCCACCACTCAGTGCAGAATGAAAAGTTAAAATGAGCTTGCCTCAGTCCCCCACTCACATGCCTGGCACTCTGGGACTGAATTGTGGTGGAGATTTCTGACAGCTCATCTAAACCTGACAAGCTGCCCACAGGTCCGAAAGCCCAATGTTTCCCTAAGCCCCTCAGGAGATCTCCTTTCCAGGAGGACAGAGTCCATCGAGACTGCAGGGCAGGCTAGAACTCCAAGAGGTGGCCTTTAGGGGAGACAGAGGAAAGGATGGCCTCACAGCCCACCCACCTCCCCCACCTCTGTCTCAGCTACCACTTGCTGGTCTTTGGCCTGATTTCATCCAGATCTAAGCATTCGTGCAAGCAGCTGGGTCCCAGAGGTTGTTCCCAGGCTGGGAAGCCCTTCACCTGATGCATCTAAGTCCTTCCTGCTAAAACTGGCCCCTGTTAATTGTGTTTGTTGCAGTTTCTAGTGCATTCCACTTTGCTGGTGTCATTCACTGGATCAGTCTGGTCATTCTCTCCGTGTTCTTCTCAGAGGTGGGTAAAGGCTGGGCCCTGTGACCACTTCTTTAGGACAGCTCCTGTCCTGGGGAGATTGGGCTTTATCCTGTAAACATTTACAAGTGTAAGGCCCTCTGTGTGCCCTTGAGGCTGCAATGAGGGAGACGCAGTTCAGGGAATGACTTCTGTGTTTGAGAAATTCACAGGGAGCAGGTAGCCCCTGAGCTGAATCCCAGCAGATGAGCAGGTGTGGTCCAGGTGTGGGTGGGCCATGTCACAATGAAGGTAGGACTGAGCAGGACATCGTTGAGGGAGAGCAAGTAGTTTGTGTGGCCTGTGAGGAGCAGGCAAAGAGCCCAGTGGCACTGACATGTGTGAGAGCTATGATCCCAGCACATCCCTCTGCCTTCACATGGCGTAAGTGACACTTCTGGGCGATTCCCAGCCTGTCATCATGACACCCTGGCCTGCATTTCAGGGGGCTGCTGCTGGCAGGGTCTCCCAGGAAAGCCGAGAAGACTGGACTTCATGCTGTGGGCAGTGGTGGGTCACTGAAGGCCTGGGGTGTTTTATGTGGAAATCTAGTTCTTCCTAACAGAATGGACGAGTGGCCCAAGTCAGCTTGCCACTGTCACTCTGCACCCATTGCCCCACCTGCACTGCCACAGTTGACTCTAGCCCACATGGCCCTTCCCTCCCACAAACATGTGGGCCATGGCCAGATGTTCCCTTGATGCAAACCTTGGAAAATATGCCATGTGTCTGTGACTGCCAACAAAAATGTTTAATCAGTTGCTGAGGTTCTTCCCGAGGTCCCTCTGCTTTGGTTTTATTGGCTTTGCAGAATTTATTACCCGGCGTTAATTCAGCATTCTCCTCCTTTCTCTGCTGGAGACAAGCCACTTGAAATAGACAAGCCCTGCGCAGAGTCATGTCAGCTTCAAACTCCACCCGCTTCCACATACAACCAGTGGGGCAAGGGCTGGGGTTTCCAGGGGCTAAGCAGGGAGAGCTGAGGGGCTGGGAGGATGGTGGTGCCCCTGACCTTGGAACTGGTAGAAGATAGGGTGGGGTGCAGCAGTAACAAGAATAACGGGGGGGTAACAGAGTATCGGAGGAGCCCTGCCCCCTGTACACCATGTCCTGCATGAGCAGAGGGACTGGTGTACAGAGATCCACGTCTCATGAATGCCTAGGACCTGGAACTATAGCAGTCTCATGGAGGTCCCTTCACTGTGCTCCCCAGAGGGTCTGAGAATGCACGATGGTATTAGTGCTGCTCACAGTGACCGGGGCTCCGCTAGTGAGAAGGGCCAGGGATCGGTGTTGTGGGAGGGTGGTGATGTTCCTGGGCCTTGTAGGGACACTGAGGAAAGAGGCACTGAGCCTGAGGACTGTGGAAAAGCTTCATGAAGGTGAGATTGGAGCCGAGGCCAGAGAGACAGAAAGGCCTTTACCAGGTAGAGAAAGGGAAGAGGCCTGGCTGGTCAGCACACAGGCTGAGCTGCTGTGACCAGAAGCCAACACAAAAGCAGGCGGGGCTCCTCTGCCTCTCCTGAAAAGACCGGTTGGGTGCTCAGATGATGCTAACAAGGTGGCTTGGGGCTGGTGGGGACCCAGCACGCTCCCATCTTGCTGCCCAGTCCCCTTATGGGAGACATGTTAGCACCAAAGCTACGTACTCACAGCCTAGTGTTTGGGGAGAGGAAAAGAGGAGGAAGAGTCTGACCCCTGAGGGGCACAGCCCAGAACTTGTACACAGAACATGGTTGCATGGCCACTGCTGGGCATGGGGAAGGCTGGGAAGTGTGGTCTCCAGCCGAAACCTCAGTTACTGCATAAGGAGAGATGGGGGAGGGAGTCACAGGCAGGCTGACCCCACAAGAGGTCGGGGCAAAAGGAGAAAGAATTTGCAAGTTTGCCGATTTGCAGGTGGCATGACAGGTGCAGGAGCTGACCCTGGAGAGGGAGGCTGGGTGTGAGCATCATTCCTGGGGCTTTGGAATTTATTCTGTGGGCCTGGGAGCATTGAGGACATGGAGCAAAGGGCTGGCACACTCATGGGCACTCAGAGTCTGAGAGGGCACCAAGGGTGGTGGAGCCAGTTTCCCATGTTGGGCTAGAACCTGAGCTCTGAAACCTCCTCCTTGGGGACAGGGCAGTAACCCCAACTTCCTGTGTCACTTCCTCTCCTCAGACTGTTCTCCGGATTGTGGTGCTTGGAATCTGGGATTACATCGAGAACAAAATAGAGGTAAAAACCAACGTCCACCCCCCAAGTCAGCCCCCTGGGTGCTGGGAGATGTCACCATCCCCACCATCCTAGTCTGGGAGCCAGTGAGAAAATTTGGCTCCTTCCCACAGTGGATGTAGGGTTCCCCGGCACGGGGCAGGTGGGGAGGGAACACTGAGAAAGTTCCCAGTAAAGGGGCATCTAAACAGCCCTCATAATGTTCTGCAAAATTTAACTTATTCTTGAATTGTTTTGGAAAGCTTTCGAAATGTGTTTTAAACCAAGAAGTGCCATCTACAATGGCTCTGTGGTGGGAGAGCTGAGCTGAAATGGGTTTCTGAGCCTGGTCTGCCTCTGAGCAGTGAATGGGGGGAAGCAGGGAGGCCTGGCTGTCGCACAGCACTGGCCAAGGCGGGCCGTGTCTGCTGCCCACTCCTGCCTTGCTTCCCACCCATTTTTAGCCTCTTTAGCTGCACAGACAGAGGCCTGACCATGGAGGTCTCAGGAAGGCCAGGTTGAAACAGCAGGTGGCAGGTCAGGGCCCAGGTCTGAGTCACACAGGCTAGGCCCCTTCTGTTCTGGTCCTGCCTCCCTGTGGATAGAGATGAGAGGCAGGCTCTGGGCTCCTGCTACCCAGGTCGAAGTGAGGGGCCATTGAGGCTATAGGCCCATCCCGAGAAGGGACAAAGATTCTTGAGACAGTCTCTGGGAAAAGATGCTTGCTTGGGGCAGCCGCAGGTTGTGGGAGTGGAGGCTGGAGATGGGTGGAGGTCACTCGGAGGAAGCATGCTTAGTAGCACCTCTGGTGGGGGAGGTCCCGAAACACTGAGCGGAGTCAGGGGAAACAGCCAGGAGTGGGGGGCCTTTTATAGATGGAGAGAAGGAGGAGTTGACCAGATACAGGTGCTTTGCCTGGTGTGCACTCTGGTTGGAATGGCCAGGGCACTGAAATCCGCTCCTCCCCCAGGTGTTTGATGGGGCTGTGATCATCCTGTCCTTGGCCCCAATGGTGGCGTCTACTGTGGCCAACGGGCCCCGGAGCCCCTGGGACGCCATCAGCCTCATCATCTTGCTCCGAATCTGGCGGGTGAAGAGGGTCCTTGATGGTGAGTGGCCTGGAAGGGCTCAGTGGGGCTGGCAGGGTGACAGATGGCATCTCCAGAAACTAGAGCTCTCAGTTGAGAGCAGAGAGACCGTGTGATGAGGGTGGGGGGTTGCCCAGCCAGCATCAGGGGTGGTAGGTGGAGACTCAGGTGGGAGAGGACAAGCCTGTCACTGCTCATGCGGTGTTGAGTTCAGGAACCGCTCACAGGCTGCCCCAACAGCACATGCAGACACTTGAGTTCAGAGGTCACGCAGTCATCAACATGACTGTTTCTTTCACCTGTCAGCTGATAGTCAGGCCTGCCATCCAAAAGACTAGCTCCTCACAACCCAAGTGCCACCTGAGGGCTCCCACTGCTTTGTTCAGGTCACTGGTTGAAGTTTTGCTCCTGCAGGGTCCGTTTCACCTCTCTGTCCACCAAGGACAAGCTGGGTTCCCCCAAGCCTTTTGACTTGCAAATAGCCATTTTATATGGGAGCTATTGGCCTGGGTGGGGTTTTGGATCTGGCTTCCATCAGCTCTGGAGACACACACTCCTATCTCTGGGTCCTCACTCCCAGACCTATTCTGCCTTCCCATGGCCTGTGCTGCCCTCCGCTGTGAGCCACCTCACCCAAACGCTGGGTCCTGACCTGGTGGCTCCCTTTTTTCCAAAAGGTGGTGATAGACCAGACTGTGCCCCCCAAAGGAGGGAGGCATGGGTGGGGAGGGGACTGGGACCCTCATCCCTGAGAGCAAGGTGGGGTCCCGAGGTAGGCACACAGCACCGCATATGGGCTGGTTCACTTCTCATGACATGGAAATCATATAAATGATTCCCAAGCTGTTTATATTTTGGTTTTGTTTCTTTTTTTTCTTGTTTGTTTGGTTTTTGTTTTGTTTGTGTTTTTTAGTAGCAAAGCCCTTCTGCAAAATCATGTGCAAATACTCAGTGTGAAAATAGATTGACAGTGGAGTTGCTTTGGTTGACGGGGAGTGGGGGGCTCCAGGCCACCTCCTGCCTTCCCCCTTCTCCCCTGAAGTATCTCTAAGCACTTTCTAGGTTCCTGGAGCAGCTTCAAAATCACTCGGGTAGACCGTGTATGTGTAGACTATACCTGTGTGTATATACTCTGTGCTGAATAGATTTATATGGTATAGAGACTCCAAGGTCACTCCAGCCCTGAATTTTGGTTGCAAATGACAGAAATTGTGGCCATGAGAACATCCCAACAGCATTTTCCCAGTGGGTACAAGAGGGGAAGGACAGCCTCTGGGGTTTCCCATAACCTGGGCTGGGCACCGTCTTCCTGGTCCTCAACCCCACGTCCCGCCTGTGAGCACGGTGGATTTGGTGGTGTCAGGGAGTGCCTGATCCAGATTCTCCATCACACTGAAATATTGTTGGGTCCAGCTTCGGAAGGAAGGCCTGAGCTGGGAGGCCCTGGGAGATCATCTAGTCCATTCTCCCATTTGACAGATGGGGAAACTGAGGCAAAGGGGGCTGAGGATCCCTCAGCAAGGGTCCCACCCCACACCCATTTGCAGTCACTCTGCACTCACCCTGAGGCCAGGCGACCACTAATCTTTCTGCCTTGTCAGTTTGCCTCTGGACTTATCATATACGTGGAATCACATAATTTGTGGTCTGTTGTGTCTGGCTTCCTTCACTTTGCGTGATGTTGTCCAGGGTGATCATGTTGTAGCTTGTATCAGAGCAGTCCTCCACTGGATGGATGGGCCACACTTTATTTATTATCAGTGGTAGACATTTAGGTGAACATGCATGTACACGTTTTTGTGTAGACATATGTTAGGTGTGCCTATGAATGGAAGTGCTGGGCCATGAGGTCACCATTCAGCATTTTGAAGAACTGCTAGAGTAGTTTCCAAGGTGGCTGTGCATTTCACATTCCCGCCAGCGGTTCCCCACCAACCCCAGCCGCCTTCAAAGGACGCTTGCGCTTGATTCATTGTCCAGCATGTGGTCCAGTGGCTGCCACACAGACTGAAAAGTAGAGTCCTTAGTCCCAGCTCAAGGGTTCTGTCACTGTGGAGAAGGAGGAAGACATCTCTCAGTCACCACGGGGCAGAGGTCGCCCTGCTACACTCTCTGGTTGCTGTTAGGCCCCTGCCCCCACGTCCTCTGGGAACTGTGCCTCGGCTGGAGCCTGCAGCTGGTGGAACGCTGGCCCCATCCCCTCCCTGCCCGAGCCCAGCGCTGCCTAGCCTCAAGGCCTTCTCTGTCTTGCAGCTTATGTCCTGCCTGTGAAGGTGGAGATGGAGATGGTCATCCAGCAGTACGAGAAGGCCAAGGTCATCCAGGACGAGCAGCTGGAGAGGCTGACGCAGATCTGCCAGGAGCAAGGGGTTAGTAACTGCCGCCATGTCGGGTTCTGTCCAGGGCTCAGGGTGCTGGTGGTGCCCAAAGCCACAGGGGCCCCCGAAATCAGAGGCCCAGAGCAGGGGAGATGCATTTTGTCACTCGCGCCCAGCCTGAGGTTCTTTTCATTGACCCGTGGCAACCGGTCAGCTCTCCAACCTGAACCAGCTGAGTCACCAGCTCAGTTCTTGAGTCATCTTGGCACAGCAGCTTCTGACAGGGGTTGAATTCTGTCTGTTGAGTCTGCTGGGCCGCCCACCACCCAGGACCCGCAGACACTCCAAGAGGGGTCAGCAGTACTCTCTGCCCTCCAGGGTTCATGGTAAAGACTCAGAGACAGGGCAACAGGCCCTGTGAGGCCTTGCCGGGCAGTCACGGGGGCCAGGGAGAGGGCCTGTCCCCTGCTCCGTCCCCTAGAACTTTAGCCTAATCATGCCCCCCCCCCCCCATTTCCTTAATCTGTAGGATGTGATTGTGCAGGTAGCTCCTTCTGTAGGAGTTTAGGGGAGGGGACGACGGTGTTCAGCAGGTGCGGGTTTGCAGCAAGTCTGCACTGCTCTTTAGAAACAGCCCCCTGTACAAGACATTTGGTACCAGGTGTGCAGGGTGGGAGCGCACAGAGGGGACAAGCCAGCAAGGAAGGGGAACCTCACTGTCGGCCTCCACAGGCACTGTGGTTCCCTGCCCCCTGGGCAGCTGCTCCCAAGGGCAGGCCTGGGCCCCCAGCCCCAACCCCAGCCGAGCACCCGCACTGTTGGCCCCTGGCTCCTCAACCCCAGCCCCTCACAGCTGGATAAGGAGCTGGAGTGGGTGGGAAATCCGTGGAATGTCCCCAAAGGAGCACATACGCAGTCTCCCTACAGATTGTGCCCTCGGAATGTCTGTCACGGAACCAAATCTTTTTGTCCACTTCAGGAACACTGTGGCCTTTCATTTCAGCACAAGATGCTTACAGGTGCTGAGAGGGGACATCAGGGACACAGCTCTCAGGAGCACCTTGTCCAGGGGTTCCTGGGAGTGGCTGTTTGTGCAGGGTACTAGGCTGGGAAGACAAGTGTCCCAGCCCCTAGGAGGTGGGCACCAGCTGCATTCTCACCCATGCATCTGGGCAACCAGCAGCATTGAGTGCCCACTCTGGGCCCAGCCTCTACTGGGCACTGGGGACTGCGTCGTGGGCAGGATTTGACTCCTGCTGTGGCAAGGCTCTGGGTGGCTCTGGGTGACTCAGGGAGTTGGCAGGCCCATAAATAGATGGTGCCAGTCTGGCACTATGCCTGCTTTAGCAGGGACATGTAGGAGCTCTGCGTGCTGGGGGGCATGGGCCTCAGAGGTAGACTGGTGTCCAGAGGAGCTGACATTGAGTGGGGCCACCTGGGTAGAGAGGCTGTAGCTGCTACCCAGGGGAGGGAGGCCTGGGTTTGGGGCACAGGGATAAGCAGGAGAATGGGAAGCAGGACTGTCCTGGGTGTCATGCAGGACCTGGCTAGAGCTTGGTAAGGCAGCTGTCAGTCTAATACAGGTGTGGGGAACATCCGGCCCTGCCAAGGCAACCGCAGGCAGGACTTGAAATTCAATAAATCTAGGAGCTTTCTTCATAGCTAAATTTTAAGTTGATAGTTTTGTATGGCACATGAATGATGTTATAAATATCCAACTGGCTCTTGGCAGAAAAAAGTTTCCCCATCCCTGGTCTAATAGGAAAGCGAATGCTGTCCTCACACAGTTGGCCACATCAGAGACAGACACAAACACAGCGGCCCATCCACCCTCTTAAATTCACAGCCTCCCAGTCCTGCTGAGAGCAAGCTGACCCTCCCACTCGATTCACATTAACAGCACATGTGCCACATGGCTGAGAGCAAACCCTGGCGGCAACCCACCTCCTCAGTCTCCACTGTGACCCCATCTGAGCTCCAGGGGACCTGGTTCAAGTCACCCCCACATGCAGCCTCCTTCCCAGGGGTTCTAGGCCGGAGAGAGATTCTGCACAGGAAAGAGCCAGTAAATAAAGACGGATTCCCTCTAGGTAGTGACATCTGGAAAAGAGATGAACAGAAACAAACCACTTTAATTTAAAAAACATCTGAAGCCTGTCACCTTAGTTAAGACAGCAAAAAGGGCCAGATGGCTGGAATCCTGGGGATCACCAGGAAGCTGGGAGGAGCTGGTCAGAGCAGCCAGGATGCTGCTCTCCCAAAGCTTGGGGGTGCCCACTCCAAAGGCCGAGCAAACAGATGCCTCATTTTTAGCTGTATTTTAAGACCAGGTTTGAGACTTGACTGGGCAACAAATACCCTTAAGGCCATGAGAGTGTGGCTCAGGGGATGTCAGGAGTGGCCAGACCTTTTGGGAGAATAGCACCAGGATGGGTAAGAATAGGCTTTAGGAACAGAGTGCACAGCCAGCTCAGACACTTCCACCTGGAGCTTGAGCTGCAGACGGCCTGGTCGCTCTGGGCACTGATGGGGCCTCTGTGGGCCTTGGTTCTCCTAATCTGAAAACGGGGGATGGAAATGAAATCCATGAAGGATGGCTGTGAGATTGCTCAGCCTGAAGCCTGGCACAAATGGTGACCTGTGAGAGCTGACCCGAGCCAGTCTATGCCCCACCCCCAAACACACTCATGTTACAGATAAGAAAGCTGAGGCCTGGGGACTTGACCAAGAGCGCACATTGAGTTGGGGCCATTTAGAGGCAGGAATGGAGCCAGGCGTCCTACCTGTGAACACTGCCTTCCCAGCCTGCCTTGCTTAGGGGCATTTTCCACGTCGCTTTCCACCCACATCACTTCTCAGCTCTCAGTGAAAACTGTGTACGGCTCCCTCACAGGCACAGTCTCCTGCCCAGCCCCACTTCCAGGCCATTCTCATCACCTTTGCCATAGACGCTTGCTCTCCCTTCTGTCATTCTCAGAGTTCAGTGAAGCAATTTCCAAACCGAACTCGTATATGCTGCGTAAGAAACTGAAATTCACCAGAGTCCCAAGGAAATGTGTAGAATCTTAGTGTAAATGAAGTGTCCACTTTGCATTCACCCAGCTCTCTCTTGGGATGTGTTTGTATAAATATTTGCAGAAACTTCACTCCTCTTAGCTCTTTTTAAAATAAACTTTATTTTTTAGATTAGGTTTAGATTTATAGGAAAATGGTGAAGATCATTCCCATATCGTCCCCCACTGTTTTCTATACAATACCGTCTCGCAGTGTCACACGTGTTACAATGAATGGACAAGTACTGATATGTTACTCTTATAGCCCACACATTGTTCAGAGTTTCTTAGTGTTTGTTTAATGTCCTCCTTCTGCCTAGGGTCCTGTCCAGGGGTCCACACTGCCTTTAGCCTCCTTGTGTTCTGGGCTCCTCTTGTCTATAAGGTCCTCAGACTGTCCTTGTTTTCGGTGACCTGGACGGTTTGCAGGGGGACAGCTCAGTGTATTGCAGGCTGCCCTCTATTGGGATTTGTCTGATGTTTCTCATGATTAGGTTGCCGTTATGGGTTTTGGGAGGAAGACCCCAGAGGTGGTGTCCTTCTCACTGTGTCACATCCAGGGTGCACACTGTTGATGTGACATCACTATTGATCCTGACCATGGTCACCTGGCCAAGGCATGTTTGTTAGATCTCTCCACTGTAAAGTCTTTTTCACTCATCGTAGTTTTTTAGAAAGCGGAAATTGCTTCTTCCTGTGGCCCTGGAAACTCAGGTGACATGGTTTGCCAGTTTCTTGCATAAATATCTTGTGCATTTCATCTTCTGTGCCACATGGCCACTCATTTCTTACCACAGGCCACATCCTAGATGCCCCAGAACCACCTGTGTCACAGGTGAAAGGCCCCTTGCAGGGCATCTCCACCCCATGCCCTGGACTTGGCAGGTGGGGGAACCTGAGTCCCAAAGAAGGGGGAAGGTGAGCCCAACACTGCAAAGCAGTTAGGAGATTGGAAAGAGGGTCCCTTCTAGCTGATCCCAGTGTTTCCCCCAGGACAACACTGGCCTCCAGTCTTCACAGGGAGACAGGACTCGATGCCACCGTCATTCTGTCACCCCTTTTGAGCTCTGGGCTTACCACTCCTTAACAGATTCCTTCTGGAAAGGGGATTTTCAAGGGGCCAATGAGGAGGAGGAGAGGCCAGTCTGCCTCTCCTGAGCCATGGCTGGTCTGCAGCCAGCTTCTGGACTCCTCACTTCTGTGATGGAAGCAGGTAGCCTCAGACCCCTGATTTCAACAGTCCCTCAGCTGGAGGTCCCTTCCTGTTTGCTTTTATTTTGCTCTCTGTCTGGATCCCAGCCAGAATTTTCTTAGGAGTTAATCTCACGGGTGTACAGATGGGTTCCAGAGGCAGGAGGCCAGTTACTGTCCTACAGAGAGATGGTGGGAACATTCCATCTCTCTCTCTGCACTGTCTACTCCAAAGCTGTTTTAGCTGCAGTGATCAAGTGAATGCAATGATACGTTCTTCCAGCTCGACTTAGAAAAACACTTCTGAGGTTTTGTGTACCTTGTGCCCAGCCTCTTGCTCTAATTTCAAAACATGTTCTGAAGGCCCCATTGTACCTGCTCTTTGCCCTGGAAGCCTTGCAACAGCCTTTGGCCAAAATAGTACAGCCGGGCCCACAGTTGGAGTTTGTTTCTCTTCCCTGCTTGGTCCTGTGGGAAGGACAGAAGAAGTGAAGTATTCGTTCCTCAGCACCTTTTACCCTGAGATCGTTGGGGCTCAATCCAGGTGACTCAAGGCCCAATCTTCAAGGAGGACTTGTGGACCCCTGAGGGTGGCCATGAGCCCTGGGCTGGCCATGAGCCCTGGGCAGGCATCAGCCCCTGAAAGAGGATCCTGTGTGGGCAGCAGGGTTCTTTTTTTTACAGAAAGAAAGTTTATTTTACTTTCCCTCTGAAGGGAAAGGGCCAATGCATTACTAATCAATACAAGGGCCAGCAGGGTTCTAACTTCAGCTCCACCAGCAACTAGTTGTCTCCCTTGAATCTGTGGGCTCAGGTTCCTAACTGGAAAAAGTGATGCTGTAAGGATAGATTAAAGCAAGTGATGTGTGTGTGTATATGTATATATAAAGTCTGGCTCACTGTAGTCTGTCAGCAAATGTAAACAGAGAGAGAAAATGCCAAGTCACTTGTATAATGGTGACCATTTACAAAAGCACTGTCTCTGTCGTTGCTCATTCTGACTTTGATGGTCCAAGTTGGTAGGCTCCGTATTAGCAATCCCTTTAGAGATGGAGAGGCTGAGGCAGTGAGAGGCTGTTGCTCCGCCAGTGTCTCACGGCTGGGGGTGGAGCTCAGGGCTATAGAAGCAGGCCATCTGTACAAATTGCTGTTGGATGAGCAATGCCAGCAGCTCAGTCAGACAATCCAGAAATCTCAGTGGCTCGACACACGGAGTGTTTGTCACTCATGTTACAGCCGAGTGCACGCTGCAGGGGGAAAGGAATGGGGTAAGAGGCCCTGTTTCTGTAGTCACTGGCCTCCAAGCTCCCCCCATACAGTGGCTTCTCCCAATTACAGGTCCTTGGCATTTTCTTCCTTAACCCAGGGGATAGAAATGGGGTGGAGAATTGTGCACAGGTTTTTATTGGCCAGGCCTGAAAGTGGTGACTTTGCTTCTGCCACCACTTTGTGGGCAGGACTCAGTCTCACAGTCACACCTAAAGCACCAGGTGCTGACAGAGTGGTCTGTGTGCCCAAGGAGAAAACTGTCACCTGCACAGTGCCCAATCCATAAAATGAGGCCAGTGGGCTCATGACAGGTCCTGCCCTTTCCCCTCCCCATAATCACAACGATTGATTCTCCCTGCATAAGTGCCCGTCTCCTGGCCTGTTTCTTTAAGAAACAGGTGATAATCTTAACCCCAAGCTACAGACATTTCTGGTGGAGGCAGTTGGGGTGAGGGGAATGTCCTGCTCCTCTCCCTCCACTCACTTCAACCTCTCATGTTCTGGGGTCATGCCCGCTTGTTAGGGAACCTGGGACCATGTGCTCCATCCATGCGCCTTGCTGTGGATGCCCGGCACCCCCGAGAAAATATTCGCCTTCAAGGCTGGGCCACTGGGGCTTGAGGGTCAACAGAGCCTTGGGTGGGTCAGAAACAGCAGGAAAGAGGTTCTATCTGGACTCTGGGAGTAACACTTGATGCTGGCTCATTACAGAGAACCCCCCGGTTTGCTGCAGAGGCACAAGCTCCCAGCTCAGCACCATAGTCTTTGTTACTTGGTTTATTCAAGATTGCCACTGTGGGATGTCAAGTGTGTGTTTTTTTAGAACATGGAAAGTGATTTGTAAAACAGCCGATAGTTTTAATGACAAACCTATTTAGCTGATAAAATTAGCCATCATAGGAATAACTTATGTTATCCTTTTGCCATAATTTAAATTGATGGCCAGCTACCAGTCATCTTTAACGGTGGATGGAAAGGGGCCAAGTGTGAATTCGGCTTCACCCTGCTCGTAAATCATAAGTTTGCAACTGTCTCCTGATTTTTATTATTACCAACAATGGCAAAACTAATGGAAATAAACATTGGATGCCATCCCAATAGCAGATGGGTCTGAAGGCAGGGCAGTCTGTGCAGACAGCACTAATAGGATGGAAGAAAATTATTGGTATTGCATTAGAAACCATCGAGCTCTGGCCAAAGTGTGCATCGATCAGGCCAAGGTGTGTCAATTGCATTCCACAACCCAGACCATTGAAGGCAGAGATGCACTGGGGTTGCCACCCCAAGGGGGGTCCGCCCTGCCCGGCATGCATTTAAGCCCAGTCCAGCAGAAGGGGCCCACTTGCTCCAGTAATGCATGCTGGCTTCCCTGTGGGGCTGGCGGATCTTGTCAGGTTATTGGATGAGCAATACTTAGCTAATGACAAGCATTAAGTAGGGCGGTGACTGCACTTTCTTTCTCCGCAAGTCACAGGATGGGCTTTTTTCCCACTGGGCCAGTTTGCCATGGAAAACTCAAAGCCACCAGGCGCCTTCCCTCCCAGGGCCCAGGCCCCAGGAACCCCACAAACCTCAGTATGGGGTGGTTCTCATGCGTTTTTAGCAGTCTGACTGCGGGGCGTTTAGGTGTGGGGTCTTTGTATTTACCCTGCTTGGAATTCTCTGAGTTTCCTGAACTTGTGGGTTAATGTGTTTCATTAGATTTGGAAATTTCTTGGCCACAGTTCCTTTACTTATTGCTTCTGTCCCATCTTTCATCCTGCTGGAGTTCAGCTGCAGGTGGCTGGCCTGTGACCCTGCCTCACGTCTCCCCTACACCCTATTTTCCCCCCATCCTCCTCTCTCTCCTTTTTCTGGATGTAAGTTTTGTTTTTAAATATATTTTTATTGATTTTAGAGAGAGGAAGGCAGAGGTAGAGAGAGAGAGAGAAACATCAATGATGAGAGAGTCATTGTTCGTCTGCCCCCTGCACGCCCCCTGCTGGGGATCAAACCCAAAACCCGGGCATGTGCCCTGACTGGGAATCGAACCGTGACCTCCTGGTTCATAGGTTGACACTCAACCACTGAGCCACGCCAGCTGAGCTCTGGATGTAAATTTTTACATCTTTCTGTATAGACCAATCCTCAGGCTGTCTGGCCTGCATTCCCATGGAACACTCATGGGCAGCTTATCGATTACAAGTTATCAATAATGCATTTGTTCAGAGTGGCCTGGGAGGCCATTAGCTGGGTCTTCCGCCCTGATGAGCAGCCTTGGAGAAAGGGGGCTGGATATGCCCATGGGAAGTTCTGATCGGCCTGGGCAGGAGGGGTGGGTGCCCAGCCCCAGTAGCAGAGAGGGCTGTCTCATGGGCCCCTGTGACCTCTGAGATCTTGCTGCCAGAGGAGTGGCTTGAACCCTTTCCCCTGCACAGGCTACCCTATAATAATACAGCCCCAATTTCTTACCCTTTGAGGCCAACTGCCCCATTTGAGTACTGGGTTGTTGAGGTCCGGAGTGTAAGCCTAGTCTGAGACCAGAGTTAGAGCTCAGTCTGTGACTAGGGCTGGGGCTCAGTGTCAGGGCTCAGGTTTTGTTTCAGCTTTGGGCTAGGGTTGGGGCCCGGTTCCTGGCTGGTGCAGAGATTACAGTTTGGGGGGGTGGTAGGATGGCGGTGGTGTGCTGGGCTTCTTGCTGGCTGAGAGCCAGTGGCGCACACTTCTTCCCAGTTCTGCATGACCTTGTGCTGGTCATTTGAAATCGGCCATGGTGGGAGTATTTACACCACAGAGATTACCATACACTACAAATTAGGCCTTTTTTTTTTTTAAGGAAAAATTCTGATCTCCTTCCCCAGATTCCACTTGAAATCATCATAGTAAAGAAAAAGCTCAAACACGTGAGAATTAAGAAACTCTTCTTAAATCCTGCCCACAGGACAACAAGGATAGAGATTTCCGTGGATTTGGGAGTGGGGAGAGTGGATGAGGAAGTGCTGGCTAGTGTAGCAGTGGAGTAGGAGTGGAGTATTTGTACCTGAAGTGCCTGCGGAGGAAGAGGGGAAGGGAAAGGCGCTAATTCCACCCTCGGAACCCTGAGGCAGTTTGGGAGGAAGGGGGTGAGTGTGAAGCTGACCACAGGGGAGGGCTGGCTAAAGTTCTGTGTGTGTAATATTGGAACCCCCAGGCCCTTCGTCAAATCCTGCACGGCCAGGAGGCCATGCTCTACAAGAGCCACGTGCTTGTTCTCTGAAGAAATTGAACCAGAGGGCTCTGTGGGTGGGCACTGGGTTAGGCAGGGGCCTAGGGAAAGGGGCAGGGCTGAAAATGAGTAAGTGAAAGTCCTTCCATCCAGATGGGAGGGACCCTCTGCCCCTCTCCTGTCCTGCTCCCAGCACAGAGGCAGCCAGAGGTGTCCCCAGGCAGCAGGCTGAGGAACCTGCTGAAAAACTCCGTGGTCCCAGAGACAAAACCTGTGCACACTGACACTGGGGAGTTGCCCCGATGCCAGTTTGCTGCCGGGCTACCCTAGTGTTAGTGAATGCTTTGATTGTGTGTTTCACTATCAAAAGAAAAATAAAACATTAAAATAAATAAACAGAAAGATTGGAAGGTGCTAAATGCAATGCAGAGGATTCTAACGGGCTGATGTAATGGCGTGCCTGGCTGGCTGCCTCAGGTGGAGCGGGCCGCGTGATCTGGGCGCACAGGTGAACCCAGCGCCGGCTTAATGGATTCCAGGAACCACAGGAAGGCCGGCGTTGTGCAGGGAGGTAGCATGAGCACCAGCTTCCTCAGCCAAGAGTAAGGAGCTTGGGTTTTCTCCCACTGAGGTGTATGGACAAAGGGGTGACCTGAGGGTCCCCGTGACTCCTGTTGGAGTACACCGGCACAGGGCCGTAGAAGCTGCAGAGTGGTCCAGGTGAGAGCTGGCAGTGGGGCTGGACTGGGGCAGATGGTGGGGTGAGGGAAAGCCGGGAAGCAAGGGAAGTGACTGTGTTTGCTCCCCTAAAATGAGATGAAAACACCCGAGGAACAGGGTTAGGAACCTAGGAGGGGGCATAGTCCTGCAAGGAGACCCCACCTGCTCCTGGTGTTTGGGGGTTTATGGGAGTTTGTAAGAAGCCCTGCAGTGTGCTCTGAATGCTGGGTTGTAGTGAAAGGCTCTGTTCCACTGAGCCCCAAACTTGGCCTCTGACCAGGCACCTGGGAAGCCCCAGCATGTGAACGGCCATATCAGCCACCAACCCGAGACATCTGCAAGCCCCTCTGTAAGTTTTCCCCAACAAGAACATTAAACCAACCTCAGAGTGTGGGCAGCTTTTTGCAAAGTCTTATTGAAGCACCCGGGTAGTTCTGTGGGCTGAAACGCCCATTCTGTCGGTAAGGAAACGAGGCCACGTGTCAGTAAGTGCTAGAACCCTAGCCTGTTGCCTGGAGTGTCTGCAGTCCTCAGGACCCCTCCTGGACAAGCCATACGGGTGTCGCTAGAGGACGGATAGGTCAGTGGGTGCCCAGAGGGAACTTGGGGGGTGCCAGCTGGTAGCACCCTGGGTAGTCCCCTCTGTACGTCTTCAGTGCAAACACCTGAAGGGGCTTCAAACCCGGTCTCCCTGATGCCCCCAGTGTGCTTCCCACAAAGCACATCTGTTTCCTCCCCCACTTCACCAGGGGCTACAGGTGAGACATGGGACACACTTTATTACCTGGAGGGGGCTCTTGTGGCTCTAGGCCTTTGGGTGCTCAGAACCCCCAGGAGCAGTGTCCCAGACCACTGGTCCACACCCCACCTGCTTCTGCACGAACTCTACCCATGCCCCCACCCAGGTCCCCTCAGTGTGGCCCCCAACCCTTTCCTCTTGCAGTTCGAGATCCGGCAGCTGCGGGCACACCTGGCACAGCAGGACCTGGACCTGGCAGCGGAACGGGAGGAGGCGCTGAGGGCCCCACAGGTGCTCCACAGGCCATGCAGCCGTTACCATGTGGTAGAGGAGACGGCAGCTGAGGGCATTGAGGGTATTGTGGAGCAGCTGCAGCCCTCACCAGGTGAGTTGCCCATGGCCTCCCCTAGTTCCACCTTGGGGGCACCCCTCGCCTCTGAGATCTCAGGGTATGCACCCAGCTTCCTGGAGCTGGAGCCTGTCACCAAGGACTGAGTCCCATCCTTGGCCCATGATTTGGGAAGTAACTTCAGATCAGGACCACCTCTTTGAACCCAGGAGACACCGGTTTAGCCAAACCTCCTTGACTGACCTTGACATGATCTCGGTGTGTTGTATTGTCTCCTGCCTGTGGGCTCTGTGCT
Organism: Miniopterus schreibersii; assembly: GCF_964146895.1. NCBI lineage: Eukaryota > Metazoa > Chordata > Mammalia > Chiroptera > Miniopteridae > Miniopterus > Miniopterus schreibersii. The sequence continues at coordinate 5,736,490 of NC_138124.1, forward strand.
TTGTGTGCATGGTCCCCCAGTCCTCACACGACCCCTGAAGGAAGTGCGACGTCTACTTTATGGACGAGAACACTGAGCCCCAGGAAAGTCATCCAAAGCCACTTTCCTATCGGGCTGTCCAGCCCACCAGGGCTGGGATAGTAAGTCCAGGCCTGGGGCCAGAGCAGCCAGATTCTAAGCTCAGGGTACAGAAGGCCAGCTGTGTCACCTCGTACAGGGCCTTAATTTTACTAGCTGTTAAGTGGGAACATGCTGACCCTCCAGGGAATGCTCAGGGCAGGGGCTGCAAATGGCCTCCAAAGCTGCACATCAGTCCTTGTAGGTGTCAGGTGGTAGTGTGTTGTCATTGGGTGGAAGTACCCTCATCTGGTGACCTTGCCCTGTCAGGTTTGGGCTGTGTCAGGGTTTAAGGAGGCTGTGTTCTGATGGACTCAGGCCAAGGACCGGCCTCAGCTTAGGGGCCTCAGCAAAGCCCAGACAGCAGATCTCTGTCCCAGGTACTTTTCCTGCCCAGGTCTGAGTCCTAACTTGCACCTGAAAATGTGATCAGGTGGCGTTTTGTACCCCTCTGCAGAACTTTACATTCATCTGTGTTCAGCCAGAGATCAGGTTTTTAAAAAATATTTCCTTATAGGTCACATACATTATTAGTTTCAGGTTACAACATCCTTGAGTGGGCCAGGGAGACAGGGTGTCCCCGAGCTGATCTCACTCTGCCCAGGAGCTGTGTCGAGGGAGAGATCTACATGACATTGGAAATTATGGCTGGACAAGCTGGGGGTACTCTCGGCCACTCTGGAGATGGGGAAAGGGCAGCGTGTGTTGCTAACGTTGACCTTCAGGCCAATGAGGGCTCTGAGGCTGACCATGTCACAACTGTACACACACCACACCATCCAGGGATTAACCTGCAGACACGAGCGATAAGTCACAGGAGCACGGGGAGGTCAGCCCGGCAGTGTGGGAGTGCCAGCCCCTGCCCAGGCTGGAGGAAGCAGTGCCTGCGGTCACAATGCCAATCAGCTTGTGTTTAGGCTTCTCTGGCACAAATCATTTTTATAACCCGGGCTGCAAAGTTACAGGCATTGGGGCCTGCCAAGTTCACGGTGTAGTCGATAAAACTTTCCTCCCAAATTTATTGGTCTTTAAGCTTCCCCATAACTCACGAGTTACAGCCCCTGGTGGGACTGCCATGGTCTTAACCATATATCACAGTGACCCTCGGCAACCCACCACAGAGCTACAGCAGGCCAGCAGGTCCGGGCCTTCCCTCTGCCGAGCAGAGCTTCACTTGGAGACGACTGTGGCAATGAAGGCAAGTCCGGCTAGAGGAGGAGCTTGAGGGTCAAGCCAGAGTGGGCAACTCTGGGGCAGGCTAGGTGGGTGAGCTAGGGGGGCAACCTAAGAGCCAGATGGGGAGCTAGGGGCTGGGTGCTAGAGTGGTAACCTAGAGTGGGGTATTAGTGGGGCAAACTAGAGTGTGCAGTGAGATCGCAGAGATAGCCTGGGGAGCTATGGGCCCAGCTGGGGGGAGGAGGGGAGATAAAGTGGGGAGCTAGTGTGGGGTGCTAGGGGTCCAGCTCAGGGGCAAGCTACAGTGGGGAGATAGGGGCATGCTAGTTAGGGTCAAAGGTCACAGACTGGGCGGAGATAGAGGGGCTGCCTAGAGGGTTGAAGTACAGGGGGCACCAAGGTGGCCCAGCTAGTGTGTGGATCTAGCAGTCAGACTAGAGTGGGGAGCTAGGGGGACAAGTTACGGGTTCAGTCCAGTGGGGGGAGTTATAGGGGCTTATAGATGTGAGCTGGAGGGGCAAATGGGGGTTCGAGTTAGAGTGGGGAGCTGAAATAAGAAGCCAGGGCACAAGATAAAGTAGGAGCTAGGGAGGGGAGGTCAGGGGAGAGTTATGGGACAAGCAAGAGTGTAAAAGCTAAAGTGGGTAGAAAGGGTGGGGTGCTTGAGTGGGAGCTATAGGGGAAGCTAGAGGGGCGGGATGAAGTGGGGTGCCAGGGGTACCAGCTAGAGTGGGGATCTGGGAAGAACTTAGAGAGTCAAGCTAGGGAGGTGAGCAAGTGTGGGAATATAGGGGAGACAGTCTAAGGGGGGGGAACCAGGGGGGTTAGCTAGAACAGGGAGCTAGGTGGGGGGGGCTAGTTGGGGATCAAGGGTGGGTGGGAGCTAGAGGAGTGAGGTAGAGGGGTGAGTATGAGTGAGTATCCAGGGTGGGGAGTGCCTGTTAGAGGACCAAGCTAGTGGGAGCTAGTGCAGGGTGCTAGGGGGGATAGGTAGAGGCCAGCCAAGAGTGGGGAGCTAGAGGGTGAGATAGATTGAAGAGCTGAGGGGCTCCCTAGAGTTTAATACTGGGGGCAAGCTAACGGGGGAGTTTGGAAGTGGGGAAATGGAAGAATGAGGTGTTAGCATGTTTAGCTAAGTGGGGTGCTAGAGTAGGGACCTGGGGGTAGAGCTGGTGGGGTGAGCTAGAGTATTGATCTAAAGTGGGGTCTCAGGATGAGCGAGGGGTAAGCTAGAATGGAGTGCTAGGAGGACAATCTAGAGGGTCAACGTAGAGGAGTTCAAGGGGGCAAATGAGTGGGATGCTAGGTGGGCGAGCTAGTGTGAACCAGGGCGGGGACGTAGCATGGTGAGCCGAGGGGGGCTAGGTACCATGGGGGGGCTAGAGTGAGATAGAGGAGCAAGTTAAAGGCATGAGTTTGAGTATCGAGAATGGGGAACCAGAGTGGGGAGTTTGTGGGTCAGGCTAGGGTGGCCAGCTACAGTGGGGAGCTAGGGGACACACTACTTTGGGATCAAGGGTGGCAGGTTGGGGGGAGCTAGAGGACCAAGATAGAGTGGGGGACCAGATTGGGTAGATAGGGGGTGAGCTAGAGAGGCAAGCTGGGGAGACAAGTTGGTAGCTAGAGAGGCGACCAGCTCTTGGTGTGAGCTGAAGTAGGGTGCCAGGGGCTTGAGCTACAGGGGGGAGCGGGGGGGGAGGGCAAAATAGAGCAGTGAGCTGGGGTGGCATCTAGAGGGATGGTGGCCAGATTGTATGGTATCAAATAGTAGTTACTGTGTGTGTCTAGACATGTATACACATCTGCCCTCATCGGGACCCACAGGGGTAGAGGGTGACCTGTTACTGGCGCCTCTCCTTTCTTTGCAGACACTGGAGTCCCAGATCCAGCCGTGTGTGTGGTCACCACGGCTGCCATAGACGTCCACCAGCCCAACGTCTCCTCTGACCTCTTCTCGGTGGACGTGCCCCTGAAGCTGGGCAGCAAGGGCACCTGCGTGAGCTCCACCTCTGAGAGCGCCTCCTGCTCCACTGGCAGCTCCGTCACTGGGGTCCAGAGCGACAGCAGCCAGACACTGTGCTCCTCCAGGGACTGCAGCACCGCCCGCGAGTTGTCCTCTGAGCCCAGCCCCTCTCCCTTGCCACTGCCACCACCCCCCCAGCAGCAACATGCGGAGACCACAGTCCAGGACCTGCTGTCCTCCCTGTCAGAGGACCCCTGCCCATCCCAGGGGGTCTTGGACACAGACCCCTTTGTCCAGCCCAGCCCAGCCGGCTCCGCCCCAACCAGCCCCGAGCTGGAACACAGGGTCAGTCTGTTCAACCAGAAGAATCAGGAGGGCTTCGCTGCCTTTCCGATCCAGCCCGTCATCCACTTCCAGCCTGCTGCACCCACGCTGCAGAAGCTCAGATCTTTGGAATCCAAAGAGTAGACACTGCACAGGGTTCCTGAAGCCTAGAGCCTCCAGCAGGCTGGGTGGGAGAAGGGCAGACAGTCGGGGCCCCAGAGGCCATCAAGGGTCACATGAGGGACCCAGGAGCCCACCTGGCCTCTCTCAGGGTGCTGCCTGCCTCCAGGGAGGTGATTCCAGGACAGGAGGACACACGCCTCAGACCTCAAAGCCCGGAGCTGGTGCCTCCTCTGGCAGTGATCAGGGGAAGGCAGTGCTCACGGCTGGGGTTTTTTAAACCATTTTTACAAAAACCCGCCTGTGGCCCAGCTTCAGCAGGGTGTAGAGTCCAGGCCCAGCTCAGCCTCTGCCGTTGCCTTTGTTCCTGGTGCCCACCCTGGACCCTCGGGAACAGCACTGTGAGCAGGGGCTGTCCAGCCCCACCCCCCAAGCCCTCTAGTCCAGGAATCCTGGGTGGAGCCCACACAATCACAGAGACCGCCATCTGAGCCTATTTCGTTCCTCCTCATTCTCTCATTTCCGCATGAGCCTTTCTGAGTATTTTTAAGACAAACCCTAGTTTTCACCTTCACAGGACATAAAGGGATGAATTTGGAGGTGGGTGGGGGTGTTCTTGGGGGAGGGGACAGTCATTTTGCAAACTCAGCTTTAATAATAAAAACCAGCTGCACTGAGACTTAGGGTGGGCAGTTTTCCTTTGGTCGCTGGCTTAGGGGAAGAGTGCGGTGCCTCACTAGGGTGGGGTTCGCCTGGTGAAAACCAGTCTAGGGGCCCCAACCCCTCTGTGGTAGCCCTGAGGCCTTTTCAGAATGGAGGGCACCCTGGGCCCAGGCAGGAAGCACGCACATGGCCCGGGTGTGCGACTCTGGACTAGTCCCTTCCCTCCCCTCATCCCCCCACCTAAGTGGAGGTCAGAATTCCACCTTTCTTGCTGACAACTGCCTAACCCAGCCCCCCCACCTGGGATTTCGAACTCGGCAGGTGCACAGCTGAGCACCATCCTGACACCCGCTTCTGCCTGGCATCAGTGGCTCCCTTCTCTTCCTCCACAAGCCGGCAGGAACCCTGGCCATTCTGCCCTCCGGACCACCTGCCCAGGCCCAACCTCTGGCTCCCGTCTCCTTCAGTGCACCCTCCAGGCTGCTGAGCCTGATCCATCTCCCTCGCTGAAAAGCTTCCAAGGTGTCGGGTTGATAACCACATTTAGTTTTACGTACCCCAAAAAAAGGGAGGTGGGGGGATTGGACTCCCACTGTCTCACCTGAACTCCTTGGCATGGTCAGTCCCTTCACGAACTGGCTTACCTGCCACTCTGGCCACCCCTTCTCCCTTCGGTCTCGGTCTAGGTGCTCAGTGTGTGAATGTCTCAGGCAGGCACCTGTGGCACCACGGAATCACATGAAGGCAGTGATCCCATGGCTGTCAGCACCTGCTTCCCTGCCTGTCTCCCTTCAGTTCTGAGCCCAGAATCCTGCATGAGGCACAGGCATGGGAAGTCACTGGGGACAGCTGGCTGCGCTGGAAGAAAGGGAGGAAAATTAGCACATGCAAACCCAAGATCAACCCCCTGATTCACAGGGAGATTAGCAGCTGTTTAAAGTGGTAAAGGAATCACTGTCTAACTGAGCTGGTCTGGGGATGTCATCGGAGGCATTCTGGGTCCCTAACAGCAGAATCACAGCTTCCACTGCCGAGCAGTCTACTAAGGCCTCTCCTGGGCTGCTTTAATCCCCAATGACCCTGTGAGGTGGGTGTCACTATCTCCATTTTACACAGGAAGAGCCTGAGGCTCAGAGAGACTTCAGAACTCTCCTAAGGTCAAACACTAATGAGAGGCACTGAAACTGGATCCCAGATCCACCTTGCAGTGTGCTAGGTACAGTGCTCCCAGGCTTTACAAAGCAAAATAGTCACGCTCAGCTTCTGTCACATGAAGGGCTAGAGGGCATCTCATGATTTAAGATCTCTAGGGCAAGAGCCAGCAGGGTCCTTGATTAGTGTTCTGCAGGCTTGACACGAAACAACCACCGTCCTCCTCAGCCAGTCCCCGCTGGCTGAGCGCCCATCGACCAAGCTGGGTAGTGTTGGCCGCCCCAATGGGTAAAAGGGCCTGTCCTGAGACAGAGGTGAGACCCAACTACTAGCCAGCACTTGCCTCTGCTGTGGACTTCTACTCCAGAGAAACCGGAAGACCGAAAGGACAGCAATGGGGGACAATGCTAGGCAAGTGTCTCTTGCTCTGTGCCTCAGTTTTCCCACCTAGAAATGGGGTCTGCAGAACAGCTTCCGTTTAAAAGCTGGTCTCAGGATAGTTACAAATCACTGTGAGGTGAAATTCTGCCTGAGCAGTTCTACCTGTGTTAGAACTGCTGCACAGCCAGATTAAGACGGGAGGGAAAGATAGTAAGAGGTGGTCCCCGCCTCTGCAAGGACAGTCCACTGTCACAGCTTTAGAGGGTGCACACTTACATGCCAGGACACAGGCACAGAGTACAGGAGGTGAGAGTAAAAGCTTTGGCTCTCACGGCTCCCCTGGGAGGGCCCATAGCCCAGAATCTGGCTGGTTGGCAGCTGGGGGGCAGGTGGAGATGGAGCAGAGCACTCCTGGGAGGCCTGCAGTTCTGGGCAATGACTCTCCTTTCAGAGAGCCCCTTTGGTGCTCCCCCTGAAGGGAGAGGGTCTGGATAACAGCAGTTGTCTCCTGGAAGTCAACAAGAGGGTGATAACAATAATGGCTTCCATTCATTCACTTCCTACTGTGACAGGCTCTTTATCATAGCCCTGCAGAGTGGGTGCTGTTTTCCCTGCTTTAGAAGAAAAAACAGGCACAGAATGATTGATGAAATGACCTGCCCAAGAGCACACAGCTAACTAGTAAGCTAGTGGGAGGGTTCAAATCCAGGTCTGTCCAGGTTAGATGTCATACTGGAGATGGAAAAATGATCCACCTGGAAGGGGACACAGCCAGAGACAGAAGTCAGGCCTCCGGTCCCCAGGCAGTTGCCATCCCTCAGCCACCCTCTTTGCGGAGCCCTGTGGGCCCTCCTGCAGGGCCAACCTCCCTGCTCAGCCTCACCACCAGGGCTGGAGAGAAGCCAATCTTGTGGCCAGGGCGCCACCCTGACAATGCCAGCCCTGGCAGCAGGGGTAAGGCTCAGAGCCAACAGTGCTGTTGGCCAGCCCCCAAGAGAGCTGGGCCACAGCCAGGCAGGCCTGGCCCACAGTCCACTTTCCCTGAATGACTCAATGGCCCCTCTGCAGCCAGCCCTGGGCAAGGCATCTAACCCAACCTTGCCTTTTCAGACCGTCACACAGACACGGGCTTTCACAGACCAAGCAGTTAGAGGCGTGGCTGTTTTCATTCCCTCCGTGACCTTCAGCTCAGAAATGCCTGATCTTGTCCTGGTGCTCCATCCACAGTCCACTGTGATGCGATTTCCTGGTCTCTAAAGAAGACTAAGCAGGGCTGTGGAAAGCTCACTAAGCTAATAGGACACTTGTTCTTAACAAGGACACTGACAGCAGCTCTGGGGGTGACATAGATAACCCCAGGTTTCAAAAGACATGTCAGGGCTGGAGAGATGTCTGGACCTCTCTACCTCAAATGCTGCTGGGCATATAGGGTGTGTCAGTGCCCAGGCACCTGTACTCTGAGCCCAGCTGTTTCTGGTTTGCTATATGACCCCATTCCCCCCAAACACACCCCAAGAGGAATAACAACCCCCCCCCCCCCCGAGGGCTGCTGGGATGGCTAATGACATAATGGAGGAAAAGCCCTTTGAGAATGTTTCAAGGGAGACACAGCAGAAACTATCCTCATTAACAATAGATGCCTGGGATGTTCACTGCCTGCCCAGGCTCAGCACTTCCATGGATGGCTGCCCAGGAGATGCTCAGTTATTTCGCCAGCTGCTGCTGAAAGTTTGGGGTGGGAAGGGTGGTAATGGGGTGTAAAGGTACTGAGAGGCTGAGAAGACATGTGCCCTGTCCCTAGCCCAGGCACTGCCTGCCCTTCCAAGCTCATCCCTGCTCACACATCCTCGTTGGTGCCCCTATAGATATTGTCCTGGAGTCCCCAGTTAGGTAAGAGCACGCTGCTGTTTCCCTGACAGGAGGTACCTTACCTGTCTTCCTTTGCCTTTTCCAGTATAAGTCAAATACCTACATTTCCCTGACATGACTGCGCAAGGAATTCATAACTACTATGGATTTTTTTTGGGGGGGGTGCTGAAAAGTTTGGTACTGTTTCCTAGCAAATAATTTAATTATCCAAAGAAAATGATGGGACATTTGCCTCTGAATTCATTGCAAGCTACCAAAGAGACACGCTGGCATCATGTCATTCAGAGCGCCAGGCTGCAGCACGGGGACAGGCTGCCTACTCGGCCTGAAACAAGCAAATGAATTAAATTCACCACCCTGGAGATCAATCAGGGCATTAAACACTGGGATGAATGTAGTAAACCTCTTCAGTGCCTGAGATTTACGGGGTATCTTTCACCAAGCATTCTAGGACCCTCCCCAACACCAATTAGGCCTTATAACTAGGTAGACTCTCTACCTCCACTGTATAAAGAAGGGGCGTGGGTTCTGGGGCTGGGGTATGTTAAATGCCACAAGGGACAGCCAGTGTGCAGACCAGTTCCAGAGTGTAGTACAGAGCCCTGCATCCCTGGGCAGAGTAGCTCAGAATGGAGGGATGCCAGGCTGGGACTCGGGATCGGGGCCCAGAGTCCATCATGTTCCTCATGCTTCTGGACTTCGTCTACACTGGCCTTCTGCCTGGGACACACTTCCTCACTGGCTGATTTTGTGCCCCTTCTGCATTCAGCTCAGCTCTCACCTAGCTCCTTCCACTGCGCCCGGCCCACCCAGGCCACGTTAGGTGCCTCCCCTCTTCTCCCCAAAAGGGAGATATGACATGTGGTTAAGAGCAGACTTTGGCCTAAGGTCATTGTCATTTTCTCATATGGACAGTGGGGAATAACACTACACCTTGCAGGGTTATGAGGCTTATAGAGGATAACGTATATAAAGGGCTCAGCACAGAATCTTGGGCGTAAAAAGCTCTCAAAAATAATTACCATCACCATCTACCTAGCTGTCTGAGATCTGCCAGCACATTCACAGGTTAAAGCTTGAAGATACCTTGAAAGACAACCAAGTTCAATTTGTCATTTTACACATGAAAATGATGCATAAAAGGAGATGGAACATGACACCAGGCTGTGTCTGTGGCAATAAGAGAACCAGGACAAGAACCTAAGTATCCTGGTGACCAGCCCGCTCTGTGCTCAGCCTTCCCTGTGGTCCCAGGTCCCAGCCCCAATGTCCCCCTGCAGCGCCACTCTGGGAAGGGGAAGAGCCCTGCAAGCGGGAGATGAGTGCACAGAAGGGCAGCAGGAACCTGCCTTTAACCATGTGACCAGTGGTGGGAGGCAAAGGCGGTGAAGCCCAGAGAAGCTTCACCAGGGCCTGAGCACTCCACAATCCAGGCGCTCCAGAAAGGAAATGCCAGCTTTCTTCCCAACAAAGTCCTCCTTGCATCACTGCTCCATGCTCCTAATGACAAATCAGAGGAGTCCTGCAGAAGCTGGAAGGTGTGGGAGGGGAGCCTGGCATAGTGGAAAAGCCAAGTCCCCAGACCTGGAGTCCAGTTCAGGGTCCACATCTCACTGACTGCTATCTCTCGTCAGTCACCTCTCAGCCAATTTCTTCATCCAGAAAGTAGAGGTAGTAACACCGCATGCATTACTGTATTAGAGAAGGACATGTAATGCACCTAGTAGGTTCTCAATAAGTAATACTGGCCATAAGTGCTGGTTTGTGTTCCAGTTCTACCACTTGCTTTATGACTGAGGCAAATCACCTTTTTTACCCAAGAGCCTGATTTCTTCACAGTTTCTTACCCTTGCCACCTCTGATGTAGCACTTTAAATGAAATTACTTTATAAACCAAGGATTATCAACAACTCTTCTTCATTTGGGTTTCCCACAACTGTTTTTAAACCCAGGGGTATACTAAATTGTGGCAGTATATCACCTTAATGGGCTTCCTATAAGGTTCTTAGTCAAGTCACCTTTAGCTAACCAATTCTATGTTATAATCAGGAGTGTCCTCTGGGTTACCCAGCCTCTTAAGGCCACTTTTCTGTATAACAAAACAACAACCCTTCAAGAGAGACAGTGTGAAATGCAACCTAGCCAACCCTTCCTTTCAGAAAGAGAGAAAAAAGAGCACTTACAGCTGGGGTTTCAAACCCCCCAGCACCGACACGCCCAGGCTCTGCCAGCAGCACACTCCCACTAGCCTGGAAGAGCCCCACACTCTGCCAGCCTCGCCCACAGCTCTGGACCATTTCCAGTCTCTGGGGACCCATTCTGTAACCAAAGAGCTTTCAGCCAAACCCACCCAGGGCACAAGGCCGTAAGATTCCTGCAACAGCCTCCTAGTCACTTCCATCTCCTCCCTCCATCCTTCCTGAACACACCACTGGGTTAGGTTCCTTCTCCAGGTTAGGTCACGGGCCTTCCTCACAAAATGTCAGTGGCCCCCCTGTTGCCAGGAGGGAGGCAGGACCTCAGAAAGTGACACAGCTCTTTGTGGAACATTCTTGATATGCTGGCATATTTAATTCCAATATTACAAACAAGGAACAAAGACCAACTAATAGAGAGTATTTCTAAGTATTCAACACATGTCCACTAAACAAGCTGTGGTGGGTCCATGGCTGCTGGCTGCCTCACTTCATATGCATTTGCTACTCGTCCATTCGCTTTGCTATCTGCTTACATTCCTAAGGAGTAACAGCCATCAAAGTTTTAGAAAAATGTAAGACAGACCTACAACTGGGAAAATTCTATTAATTTTTCCTGCAAATCAGGAAAAGATATATACCTTTCACAGTACCAGCCCTGGTCCAGCTCCTGAAATGGTATTACTTGAGGGCAAACTTTGAGAACCACTGACCTATGAGGAAAAAGGCCAAACTCCTCAGCCCATCAATCAATCTCTTCCAAAACCCCTTCCCTGGCATGCACACCCCCATGTTTCTGCCCTTCACTGCCTCAATCATCTATATGAGCTCTGATCTCAGTTTCCCCTTCTGCTCCAACACGCTAATACTGGAGCCTCCCCGCCAGGATGACAGGGCAGGCTCACAGAGGGAGACCTCTCTGATACGTTCTTGCTGACTTTTAGGCCGTCTGCTTTTCTAATCACTGGGTCTCACCTCATCTTTCCTGGTAACTGCAAAATCTTGAGCGTTGGGCCCCAGTGGCCCGTATTCGCAGAGCCCAGTGGGGTGCTGTTCTTCCAGACCACAAGCTCTCCATTCAGGACAGGCTGGGCCACTCTCTCCTGGGTGTTTGCTCCAGAACCTGCATAGCACAGCTGGTGAGCCAGGGAGCCCAGCAGGCACATTCTGCACAGAACTGCTGAGCCCGCAGGGCTGGGGAGAAACTGGACCCTGTGTTTTCTCAACCACTGAAAAGCTGAGTGAGGGGCCATCCTCCTGATCCAGATGCCCTCTCAGGGATGCCCTTCTACGTGAATATTTCTGCCCAAGTAACCAGGCCATCAAATTCCCAGGGGCTATATGAGGTGGACCAACGACCTTAAATGACTCGGGAGAAAGGCAGGAAAAGCACACACACCAAGGAAAGCTGTCCGTAACACCTTTCACCCACACTGCTTTCAGGGCCACAGCTCTGGGCCCTCAAGCCAGATGCAGGGCAGTCATTGGAAGCTGACAGCTTGTTTCCACTAAAACACATAGATAAAGGGCACGTCAAACCTTCTGGCATATGTAATGTCGTAACAACTTGTCCCCACCTCACTCAACTGCCTTCTAAAGGTAAAGTCTAAGTGGGTACTCAGAGGGTCTTCGGAGTTGAATAAAATGCTGCTGGAAAGACAAACCCAGAATACCATCTCTCCTCCTTGCTGAGGACCCTGCGTGTGCCCACCCCACCCCTCAGCACTCAGTGCCCTTTACCTGAGGGTGCTGTGCAGCAAGTCTCCCTGTTCCTGCAGCCGAGGCAAGACAGAAGCACACCCTGGTGATGCCACCGCTCTGAAGCCAGACTTCCTGGTTTCAAATCCTAGCTCTCATTTATAAGCTGAATTTGGCAAGTTATATTACCTCTTTGAACCTCAGTTTCCTCATCTGTAAAATAGTAATATTAACAGCATCTATTTTACAGGGTGGTATGAGAACTAAGGGGTTTAAAGTGTATGAACTGTTACAATGGTGCCTGGCATACAGTAAGAACCATACTTACGCTATTATGATGGTGATGAGTTGCAGCCAGTAAACGTAAGTGAACAGCTGCTTGGGGTGGAGCAGTCACGACTGCAAGAAGCCAAAGGGAGACAGACCCAGCAGCTCAACTCTGAGGCTAGGAACCACGCCAGGGTACAACCTGAGACAGTCCTCCCTTTGCTGTCTCTCCTGTCCCAAGTTATTGTCTCCAACAGGCATGAGGGGTAAATGGAGACACCCCTGAGCAAGGCCAGCTCCCCGGGGAAGAGCCTCAAAGACAGCAACAAAACATGGGAGTTAGCTGGGCCGGCGTGGCTCAGCGGTTGAGCATCGACCTATGAACCAGGAAATCGGGGCACGTGCTGGGTTACCGGCTCCATCCCTAGCAGGACACATGCAGGAGGCAGCCGATCAATCTCTCTCACTGATGCTTCTCTCTCTCCCTTCCTCTCTCTGAAATCAATAAAATATTAAAAACAAACAAACAACAACAACAAAAAAACCATGGCAATTACTTTCCCAAAAATGATTCAAGCATGTGACCTTGGACAGGTCACTTTACCTTCTTCACTTCTTCCACAGTGTCCCCATCCATACAAGGGGCTGGACGGATGACTGCGCAGCTCGGACACATTAGGACCTATGGCTGACACAGAGCATCACTTCACTCCTTTCCTCTTGCCTCGTTAGCAGAGGTTGAAATGCCAGAGACATTTAACTTCTAGAAGTGTTTCACAGCAAATGATTATGACACAAATCAAAAAGGTTCAGCTAGTCAACTCTAGGCTGGCCCCTCCGTTCCTCCCACATGTATCACTGGTGACTTCCCATCTCTTCCGTGCTGTTTCCCTTGTTCTGTTAACTCCTATTACTACTGCAGAGCTGCTTCAAAGTGGCAGCTCTGTCACAACTTACCTGCTACTCCTGGCCCTCCTATGGCCCCAGAAACCTGTCCATGCTGTCTTACAGGCCTGGCCAGAGCCTCCCCAACCTGTTCTGGGCATGCACTCACACAGCTTCTAGCTCCGTGTGACACTCTCAACCTCGGCCATGCCCTAGGACAGCAGAGTGAGTGCCGGAACTAACCACAAGTATGGTGACTCACACGCCTGGCCGCTTTCTGAGAGAGCTCAAAGGAAGCCATCAGGAGGGCAAACGAACAGCCAGAGCATTCTCTGAGTGAGATTTTAAGCATTCATAATAATATCAAACTATCTGCCCGCAGACTAGGCCATACTGTCTAAAAGCAGCTCCTCCTTCTCCGCTCCCCTCTCCTTTACAGACTCAAAGTCCTACAAGCGGACAAGACCTTAAAACAAAATGGGATACAATCTAACTTCAACCAACAAGTACATTGAGCAGGGTAAGGCTGAAGTCAGCACTGCTACTGTCACATTAGTTATGATTTTCTGAAGCCTGTTATATTTTAGATAAAGCTCACGCTGTGTGGCTGTGCTTTCTTAACTCTGAATTTGCCAATCCAGTTCCCTTCTCTTAACTACTAGATTAGGTGGAGTATGATGACAGCAACATGCATGTTTACAATCTTGCCTCAAACACATTAGAAAATCAGGCAAAGGAAAAAAATGAAATTTTACTACCTTTCTTCAATTTTCTCTCTTTACAAAGCTAGGCATATTTCTGGTTGTAGTTCTAAAGCTGTGGAAAATTTTTATTATATATTTTATTACAGAATTAGAAAATTTCAAAAATAATTGTTTGCAACCACATTTAAAAAGAAACATAATAGTCCCATAAAAAAAGCATTTGGCATCTGTTAGAATTTTTCCTCAAGTTATGAAATGCAGCTTTCCAGTGATTGTTATAATAGCCATGAATATCTATGATTTCAGCAGAATACTCTCATAATTTTTCTTCTTAACATATATGATCATGACTCATTTTTTCTTCAATAGCTCAGTCATTTCAGGAACTACCTGCAAATTAAAAAAAAAAAAAAAGCCACTTGAGCCATTGCTGTGATACGGTCACCACTCCTTAAGAAATCCTTGGAGGCCAAAGGAGAGATTGTGAGTCCCTCCTCAGGCACACGTGCCTCTCCCCCCTCCCGGGAACTCTGCTCACCTCATCTGTCCTCCCATCGTGGGAGAGACCCCCTGGACATAAGCCTCAGAAAGGCTCCACATAAAACAGGAAGTCCAGTGTTTCCTGTCTGTGCCCAGAGTGCCTCTGAGTTTCTGGCATTCTTCCTTCCCTACTGCGCTCCTGGCCTTTCCTTCACAGGCCACATGAAGTCTTTGCTCAGTCATGACCCCTGTCAATCTCCTTCAACTCTTCTCCCTGTTTGTTCATTCCCTCACAGTTCATTTTTCAAACATCGCTGATGCTTTGCGGCACACATTACTTTCTTCTGGCACATAAAAATGAGCTGCATGCTGAACACTGAAGGTCATTACTCTATTAAAACCAAGGCCTTCTGCTAACGCAGTGCCTGGCCAGCAGACAGAGTAAGGAAACACAGTGAGGGGAGCTGGTCCCCAGGTTAAAAAGGATTATTTACTAATCCTTGAGTCTTCACAGTTCAGTGGCTGCAACTGGAGCTTTCACTGTGAAGCTGCCTTGTGACAGCCTGGGCAATGACAGCCGCTGTGTATGGAAACTGCAGGGGGACATCACACGCAGCCCACATGAACACCGGCTGAGCTACTTGTGTAAAATATCAATTACCCAGGCTTCCAAGGGGCTGCCCACTGCCACAGCACAGCACCAAGATCCCAGCCGCAGCCCACTGATGAATACAGCCTCTCAATTATTTAAGAGAGCTACATTTCCATTAGGTGGAAATAATGTGTTCGTACAAAATTTATTAAGGAGATTGTCAACATGTTGTTTCTTCCGAATGTCACTTTGTCTGCAGCCTATTGAAAGGCCCATGTTTACCATGGAGCCAGCAGGCATTAGCTCAGGGGCAGCATCAAGTGCTGGCACCACTTCTCCCACTTTCCTCGGTGGACAGGCCATGAGTTCATGCCAGTCACTCACACGACATGCCCACGTGGGACAGATGTTGTTTCATGAGAAACAGGCTAGAGCCCAACTTCTTTGAAAGGAAACATGAATTGGGTTTAGAACACAGTTTTCCTTACAGAATGTCCCCCTGCCACACTCCCCAAAAAAGGGCTGAGGGGCACTGCCCAGGCACAGCACACAATGCCTAGTCAGGGAAAAGAAAACGATTCTTCAGGTTCACAGGGTGTGTGGAGGCCTGAGCACACGGAAAGACCTGGATTCTTATTTTTCTTGTTTTCGACACTGCAGAGCAGCTCCCGGTCAGAAAGGCCAATGAGAATGAAGCTGTTGTTTTATCCTCATGCAAGGGTATTTTTTCCACTGATTTTTTGAGAGAGAGTGGAGGGGAGGGAAGGGGGGGGAGAGAGAGACAGACATGGACTGGTTGCCTCCCACGCGCGCCCAACTGGGATCGAGTCTGCAACCGAGGTACGACATGCCCTTGACCAGGAATCGAACTAGAGACCCTTTGGTCCCTTGGCTGACACTCTAACTACTGAGCCAAACTGGCCAGGGAGAGAATGAACTTACATTTAAAACAAGACCACGTGCTGCTGTAATCAAATACAGTTACATTTTACTGATCTACACAATGCTTCATCACGCTATGCCGTGTGGAGGACAGACAAATCTGTGCTGATTCCTGCCCAAAAGGAGTGGGCCCCTACCTGGGGAGACCAGACAGAGCCCGCAAGCCACCCACTCAGAAATATGCTCGTCTGACCCTTTATGTAAGAGGCTGAGAAGAGTGGCACCGAATACTCCAAATTCAGGAGCCCGCAGGAGGAGAGGTTAGTATGGACTAGAAGTCAGAGCATTAACATGGAGAAGAAACAAGGATCTTGGGGGTGCGGGAATGGATCATACACAGCGCTGGTAAAGCCACAAGAACGTGCCAACCCTCTTGCTGGGTGGACCACCTCTGGCTCTGTCCTTAGGCTGCAGAGTCTCTATTAAGGCCCACACAGCTCTCTAGTGAGGGGTTCCTCACTCCAGCACACCCACTTCTCCAGGGTGGGATGCTACTTTCAGAGCCTCCATTGCTGCACGAGAATTTTCTGCACAAGGTAACCTAGAAGCTTGCAGGCAGGCCCTGAGGGACAAAAGGAGGCTAGGTCATGCATAAACTGTAACCTTTACATGTGGCCAAATGACTCTCAGGTGCTCATCAATACCACTCAGTAATTTCTTTCCCAGGGAGGACAAATACGGCTAGCAGCAGAGCAGAAAGACCACCAGGAAAGTGAAGAGTATGCCAGCGGGAAGCAGCGTTCCCCCACACCTATCACGCCAGGAAGGCTCTAATTCTCAAGCACAGCTACCAGAGTGCACTTGTTCAGTCAGATAAGCTGGGCCTGAGTGCCCACACCCCCCAGAAAAGCTATAGCATCACTGGCAAATCTCCACATGAGAGGGTTTGATGTGAATTACCTTTTTTTTTTTAATTCGTTATTGTTGAAAGCATTACAGATGTCGCCCCTTTTCCTCCATTGACCCCCTCCACGGCCCTCCTACCCCCACCCTAGGCCTTCACCACACTATTGTCTGTGTCCGTGGGTTATGCATATATGCATATAAAGTCTTTGGTTAATTACTACCCCCCCACACACACCCTCTAAAAAAAACACCTCTCTCTTGCATGCTTCAATGTCTCTGGGTCTATTTTGCTTGGCAGTTTATTTTGTTCATTAGCTTCTTCTTAAAGAAGACCCTTCAACATTTCATGTAATACTGGTTTGGTGGTGATGAACTCCTTTAGCTTTTTCTCGTCTGTGAAGCTCTTTATCTGACCTTCAATTCTAAATGATGTGACTTTCTTTACAGTAACTGCCAAATATGATTTGAGGTTCACACAGTATATTAACTCAGCACATAAGATGCCAAGAGCCATATGGATATTATAAAGACAGTATAGACTCCTTAAAGGGAAAGTTATAATGCTCTATATAAACATCATGTATTTATTAGGACAACTTCACCTTAAGTAGTTCAAAATTGTGTATATGTATTAATATATACATACACAGAAATACACACAGATACATAAACACACAATGCCTCCCTATAACAGCTTCCTCCCTGATCAACTCTGAGAGGTGCTCAGATGAAATCTAGGTAATAGCCATCATGCTCAATGCCAGCTTACCTTGAATAAATCTGCAACTATTCCATAATCTGCCACTTGAAAAATTGGAGCTTCTGGGTCTTTGTTAATTGCCACAATTGTCTGTGAAATAGAAACAAGGAATTTGGCCTTTGTCAAGAAAATATACTACATAAATTGACAGTTCTCTTTTAACTTCCCTAATAACAAATTTGTAGTGTTAAAAATGTCTACCAATTAAGACTCATTTGTGCCAATACTGTAAATTTAGAATTTTCTGTGTTGGAATATAAAGTTATCTCCCACCCCCACCACAAGCCCATCATAGTAATAAAATGGTTTTAAATTACTATTTTTTAGAGTTCTTTTTTGACTTATAAACAAACGTTTATTTTAGATAAGTAACAAATCAGAGGAGAGGACTATGGGAAGCAACAAAAATCTGTCTCCTCACCTACACAACAACTACCCTGGCAGAATCTGTCTGATGTAACCATCTGAGAACTCTGGAGACTATTGAAGGCTTTCAACTTCCAGGGGAAGGCCTGCAGGGTAAACTGCAGCTCTTAATGCAGGGAGCTAGCCATCCTGTCTCCCCACCCAACTCCAGTAGCAGGTCACTGTGCACATGTTCCTGGAGCAGCTTGCACACAGCTCGCAGGAGCCAGAGTCAGCAAAAAGGAACCTGTCCTCCAAATACTGGGGGTCTGTGCTTTCATCACTGACAGCTGTTTCAGATCACAGAAGGGCAGCCACTGCTGCTGCACCTCCCCCATTGTTGCAAGCCCCTCACCCTCTGGCTAAAGTTATTTGCAGAAGATTTAAAGGGACACTGTGCTTTTTCTGGCCACTTCATGTTTGGTTTTCTCCCCTTTTCAGAACCAGACTAGGAAATTCAAAAGCAACTGCATACATGGGGAAATTACAGTGACTATACATGCCCAGGGAAAGGTGTAGGTTCAGAAAAATCTGGAGAAGACCTTATGCTCACACATCAGGTTAATCTTCAATACAGACATCTACAACCATCAAAATAACAAGAATAAACAAACACAATAACAAAATAATAGCAAATCCTAGAGGAGAATCTGAGGTGAGTAATACCACATTATTAGATTCACATGTCCAGTTAAAAAAAAAAAAAAAATCACAAGGCATACAAAGAAACAGGAAAGTATCGTCCACACAAAGGAAAAAATTCAACAGAAGCTGTCCCTGAAAAAGACCTGATGGCCAATCTACTAGACAAAGACTTTAAAACAACAATCTTAAAGATGCTCAAAGAACTAAAGAAAGATGTGGAGAAAGTCAAGAAAATGATGTCTGAACAAAATAAAAAGATAAAAAACCTAAAAAGAGGCCAAAAGGAAATTCTGGAGCTGAAAAGTGCAAAAACAAGTGAAATTCACTAGAGGAATTCAAAGGTAGATTTGAGCAGGCAGAAGAATGAATCAGCAAACATACACATCGGACCACTGAAATTATCGAATCTGAAGAAGAGAAAGAAAACAGATGAAGGAAAAGTGAACAGTGACTAAGGGACCCATGGGCTACCGTCACGCAGACCAAAATACATTATTTGGGAGTCCCAGAAAAAAAGAGAGAGAAAGGACGGGGCAGAGAGAATATCTGAAAAAATACTTTGCAAATTTGATGAAACACAAAAATGTAAAAATCCAAGAAGCTTAACAAACTCTAAGAAAGATGAACTCAGAGCCCCACACTGAGACACACTATAATTAAACTTTTGAAAGTCAAATATAAAGGGAAAATCTTGAAAATAGGGAGAGAGAAGTGACTCAGTACATACAAGGAATGCTCAATAAGATTATACCAGATTTCTCATCAGAAACTATGGAGGCCAGAAGGAAATGAGCTCATATATTCAATGTTCTAAAAGAAAAAAACTGTTGGCCAAGAATCCTATATCTACCAAAACTGTCCTTCCAATGATAGTTTTTCAGAAATTAAAAAACCCTTCCAAAAATTCACATAGAATATCAAGGAACAAACAATAGCTAAAACAATCTAGAAAAAGAATAACAAAGCTGGAGGACTCACATTCCTAATTTTAAAACTTACTACAGAGCTACAGTAATTAAAACAGTGTGGTATTGGCATAAAGACAGATATATACACCAACATCATAGACAATTTTTGATAAGGGTATCAGAACCATTCAATGGGGAAAGGACAACGTTTTCAACCAACAGTGCCAGGAAAACTGGATATCCACGTACAAAAGAATAAAGTTTCACCCTTACTTAACACGTTATACAAAAATTAACTCAAAATGGATCAAAGATTTAAATGTAAGACCTAAAACTCTTAGATGAACACATAAGGCAAAAGCTGCATGACGCTGGTTTCGGCAATAATTTCTTAAACATGACGTTAAAGGTACAGGCAATACGAGAAAAAAAATAGGCAAACTGAACTCCGAAATTTAAAATTTTTGTGGATGAAAAGGCACTGTCAAAAGAACAAAAAAGCAACCCCCCAAAATGGGAGAAAATATCTGCAAATCATATATCTGATAAGGGATTAATATACAGAATATATTTTAAAATAAAACTCTAAAACTCAACAACAAAAACCCTGATTCAAAAAGGTGGCAAATGACTTGAATAGCTACTTCTCCAAAAAAAGATATACAAATGGCCAATAAGCACATGAAAAGATGTTCAACATCACTGATCATTAGGGAAATGCAAAACAAAACTACAATAAGATATCACCTCACAGACATTAGGATGTTACTATCAAAAAGATAACAAGTGCTGGTGAGGATGTGGAATAATTAGAACCCTTGTGAATGACTGCTGGGAACGTAAAGTGGTACAGCCACTGGGGAAAATATGGCAGTTCCTCAAAAAATTAATAATAGAATTACTATATGAACCAGCAATTCCATTTCTGGGTATATACCCGTAAGATTTGAAAACTGGGTCTCAAAGGCATATTTGTACACTCATGTTCATAGCAGCACTGTTCACAACAGCTAAAATGTGGGAGCAACCCAGTGTCCATCAACGGATGAATGAATAAACGAAATGTGACGTGCGTATATACATATGGTGGAATAGTATTCAGCCTGAAAAGGAAAGACATGAAAGAAGGAAATTCTGACATAGCCTACACAACATGGATGAACCTTGAGGACATATGCTAAGTGAAATAAAAGTCACAAAAAGAAAAATACTGTACAATGATTCCACTTACATGAGGTACTCATAGTAGTCAAAATTTGAGAGACAGAAAGTAAAATGGTGGTTGCCTGGGGGAATGGGGAGTTATTATTTAATGAGGAATTATTGTTTCAGTTTTACAGGATGAAGAGTTCTGGAGATAAATGGTGGTGGTTGCACAACATTGTGAAGGTACTTTAATTAATACCGCTGACACTGTGTACACAAATTTTAATTATACACTTAAAATGGTTACGATGGTAAATTTTACATGTATTTTAATAGAAAACAATTTTTAAGTTGAGTATGCTAAAAAAAGTTTAATTTTACTGTAATTTATACCTTAATAATCTGACTTAAACAAAATATAACTGGGAAGTTTTGCAGGTCAATGAAAAATTTTAGATACACTGAATAAACCATTTGAGCACCCCCAGAATGTAGTACGAGTTCATACTGAATACATATTTGTTGACTGTGCGGACAGATGAAGTCTTGGCTCAAGGCTATTCTTATAGACTGTTCCCCAACACTGGTCTTCTCACTTTAGTTGCTCCCTTTTTGCTTTGACGTATACTATCTAGCCCACCTCTCTCACAATCTAGCCCTGTTGGCATGGAACGAGAATTTTCACCAGGATTATCTTGGCAGGCAGAATCTTTAATTTTCAAGAAGCAGTATTCTAGATATGTCTGAACTGGCCCAGCTAAAAATATTTTTTAAGATTGCTGGTGTTGGAGTGTTTTTCCCCCTTTAACACAGCAATAACATTTTCCCCACTGGCACTGCTGTTTTCAGAACTCAGTAAAGAAACCTGTCACCCAACTGTGAAATCTGATTGGTTTTGAGGCAATTCATTTGAAGTTACAAGGAGGTAGTGTATGCATCTTTTCAAGGCAGAAGTTAAACCTATTAAAAGTTTTATTGCCTTTTATATCAAACTTCCATCTGAATGGATAAAAGCAGAAGTGTCAGAAGCATCTCTGACTTTATGAAAGACTAAGTTCAAAATTCAAACTGTACACTGTTATGCATGGATTAATGTGTCATACTCTGAAATATGTCCAGAGTCATTACACAGGACTTCCAGATACAGTCCAAGCAGCAAGTTAAAAGCAATGTTTCTTCTGTACACTGTATTTTTTTAAAATTACTAAAGTACTAAGACACTAACTCAAAATGAGTCAGTCACACTTTAGTAACAACCCAAGAAGAGGGGCCTTTCTGGCATATGAGGGGGGACTGTTAGGGAACCAGGGTGAGGCAGACAGAAAATGAGGGGTCAGAACCTCAAGTTGTTTTCACCCCACATTTTCTATCCACAGATTGTCAGAGCTGAAAGGGACCTCAACACTTGCATGGGGCAGGCAAGGAACTGAGGTGCACACAGGGCATGCCATGAGGTAAGCTAGCACTGGAGCTGGGACTTGGGGTCAGGCCTTTCTCCATGGCACAGCACTGCCTCTCTTATATCTTCAGGCAGGGAACAGAACATATGCCTTCCAATTCCCAGTACTACATGAACGGTTGAACTTCACACTGAAACATACAGTGAAACCAAAAATTATAAAGATGAAAATTTCTCCACTTAGCATCACTACTGTTGTGTAATTACCTTGCTGTCTTTCATCCCAGCTAAATGTTGGATGGCTCCAGATATTCCTACAGCAATATACAGTTCCTGAAATAAAAGAGAGCATATCATTAATATGTATCTATATAATACCTTCCAAAGTATTTGTTATTAGCAATTCAAGTCTTATGCAAAAGATATCGAAATAATATAGATGCAATAAGTATCATCTAAATCATGCCTATCCTCCTTCCCTGATCTCCCTAACCCAGAGTCATCTTTTCCCTCTGAATTCCTATAGTCGTGGTGGTGTAAGAAGTGTGGATCATGAGAATATCTGAGCATTAACTATGTGTAAACCAACATGCTAAGAATTTCACATCAACTGTTTCACTTAATCTCACAATGTCCTCTGAGGTAGCACTTTTGTCTGTGATACTCATCATTGTGTACCTATTTATTCACAATATACACACAATGTATTGTAACACATACACAGACTCACACATTAAAATTACTTTGACTTAGTTGTTTGCCTTCTCATAAAGGATTATTTGTTAAAATGGTAGTCAGGATATATTTATTAAACTTCCTATTTAGAAAAGTCAAAAATACAAATTAGTCTCAAGATGTAAGCCATCCACCTTTTCTTCCTTTTCTCCCTCCCTCGGAAATAACAATAAACTTCTCAAAGGCATAGGCTCAACGTTTTATTTCCAACACCCAATAAAAGGGCCCCAAGCTATAGTTTCTAAGTAAACATTGATGATATTTGCACCTCTTTCTATCCCTCTGCCCCAATAATTACAAAGGAAATGACAACTGAATGCTGCTCTCTGTTTGCTTATCTAAAAACTTTAAAGTATCCACATCTGAAAATTAAAATTCACTATCATCGTTGGGTGCTGGAATATCGGGGGAACACTTTGTAAAGTATATGACTGTCAAACCACTATGTTGTACACCTGAAACCAATACAAAATAGTATTGGTCCTGGCTTGGGTAAGGGTTGTACCTACCATGTAACCGAACTGTCACAACAAAGTCTCTCCTCAGTATGAAGAACGTGGAAGGCACTGAAGGTGGCTCTGTCACCCTCAGTCTTACTACACAGCAGATCCTTCAAAGTCAGTGACAGTGTCCAGTGTCCCACCTTGTTTTCTGCACTGCTCATAATTTAACAACTGCTCAGTCCAAATTCAAAGGGCATTTCAACTGAGATCCATCACTGCCACCTAATGCTATGATTTTCATAACACTGAAGTGTGCGTGCCCATAAATGAGTCATTCCCCCACTGTTTCTCCAGTTGTAAACTGGGGTACAGCTCTGGCACTGGAGCTTTTTACAAAGGTTCCCAGGACGCTCTAAAGTGCAGCAAGAGCTACGAGAACAGGGTATCCCTCAGCCTCAGACCTGTAACTCTATCTAGCACACTGATGGGCTATCTATTCCTGGGCCTTATCTTTAAATGCACAGTGTACCCAACTGCTTCTAGAGTAGCAAGGTACCATTGGGTGCTCTGGAAAAGGAAAAAACCTAGTTCCCAAAGGGAGTTAATCATCTAAAAATGACCTGTGCTTGTTTTCTGATTGAACTTGCTCTACAGTGATCATCAAAAGCCTAAAGGTAAATAAATAAGACACTGGGCCTTAGGGTTGGGAGGCGCACTCCAGAAATGTGTGGGTGAGGATAGAAAGCAGTCCCATGCCCTGCAAGTCCGTCTCAAACACATCAGCTGCATCAGTTATGGCCATACAGAGTTGAGCGCTGCAACCAGGCCCTGTCATTGTACTGTCTCATCAGACACGAACACTTGAGAAAAAAAAGCTCCTTTTCTTTGAAAAAGCATGACTATTTTCTATTGAAGAACTGCAAGTAACTTCAATTGATAAAAGTTTAACATCATTTCCGTTTATTCTGAGTAACATTTCTTTCATAAAATTATTAATTTCATTAAATTATTAATCAAAATATACTTAGTAAATCTCACATTAAGAATACAGGAACTTTACAAGTTCTCATACAAAAATTTTTATTTATTTATTAAATTGATTTTAGAGAGAGAGGAAGGGAGAGGAATAGAGAGACAGAAACATTGATGAGAGACATCGATCAGCTGCCTCCTGCACGCTCCCTACTGGGGATCGAGCCCCCAACCCGGGCATGCCCTTGACCGTGAATAGAACCCGGGACCTCCTGGTTCATGGGTCCACACTGGCCAGGCATCATGTAAAGATTTTTAATGCAAGAAACTGTCTCACTAACGACTCTTCTAAGTATATTCTCAAAGTCAGCATTGGAAGTGTTCATAGTTCTGTAACAAGTCCTGACACGCACATCCACATTAAAATTCAACAATTCTTAAAAGACTTTCCATCTGCATCATAAAATGCTAATAAAATTGTTGATTCATTCTGAGAGTAAACATCCACATAAATATAACATAAATGAAATTTACTTTAAATCCCCTGAGAAATGAATACTGTGTGTTGACTTTAACCATGTCCCTGAGGAAATAACAGATTCTGGGCCAAAGAAAACCAAGGCAGGTGGTTCCGGGGCCATTCTGCCTTTCTGACCACCAGCACAAATAGTCCAAATAGGTCCACATGAGCAACAGGACCTTACCTACTGTCTTGCAAACAAGAGTGTCTGAATAAAAGCATTAAAACAATAGCTGAGAATGGGTCCTGGATTCTGGCTGCTTTCTAAGATCTGATAGGTCTCTCAGGCAGAAAGGGAGGCTTTCTTCTTTTTTTAAAGGACATGTACAGGCAATTAGACTCCTACATGAGATGCTTCCTCATGGTTAAGGAAGCATTTTTGTATTTCAATAATAATAATCAGTAAGTACAAAACCCTCCAAAGATGCTAATTTATGGAGCACTCTAGACACTCATAAACAAAAGGCAATCCCTGCCCTGAGGCAATTTTCTTCTAAATCAGATAGTAAGTGGTGAGATTAAAGAAGGGAATAGGCACAGAAAGGAGGACAGTCCTGGTGAGTTAGAACCCCAGCAGCCTTAGGAAATGAGGGAACCCAGGAGAGTGCGAGACTAGGCCAACCAACACAGCTGGTAGCAGCATGCGCTGTTCATTCTGCAAGTCAAGAATGGGAACTGGTGCCCGGCCATGAACCAAGAGTTTACTGGTTTGATTCCTGGTCAGGGCACATGCCCGGTTGCAGGCTCGATCCCCAGCAGGGTGTGTGTGCAGGAGGCAGCCAATCAATGATGTTTCTCTCCCACTGATGTTTCTATCCCTCTCCCTTTCTCTCTCTCTAAAAATCAGTAAAAATATATATATTTTAAAAAGAATGAGGACTGGTGGGGAGAAGTAAAGCCATAGGGCAGCAAGAGAACCAGAGGTTATTCTGAAATATAAAAAAGAGACAGCACTTCATTACACACAAGGACTGGCAGAACAAGGCACAAATCCCTCCTCCTCTGTCAAAACTGGGAAAAGGCTATAGCTACCGATTCACCCACAGAAGAAGGGGAGAGGTCTAAATACTTTATAGCGGCTGAGATGGAGCTGCCACATCCAGTGTGGTTTCAGAGGCTTGCAAGAGCAACATGTCACTGTGGTTAAGAGCCCAGACTCTGGAATCTCACTGCCTAGGTTTAAATCCCAGCCCAGCCACCTGACAGACATGTGACTGTGGGCCAGTTCTTTTCCCTCTATGACTCAACTTGCTCGTCTGAAAAATCGGGATTATAAGAATCCCTACTTCACAGATTACTGTGAGGCTTTAGTCATTAGCTTAGAATCTAGCTTCCCAAGACAATGGTGTGCCACTCAAGTTGAGGTCTGCTCAAATGTTGATTCCCTCAGCCCACTGGGTAACCTGAAGGGCTTCTGTGGTGGTCTCAGAGCTACCATGTAGAGCTGGGGAGGGTGGACACTGAACAACTCTGGAGGGAAGTGTCATTTATCACTCACTGCAGATCTGCATTTTCATTACAATAACTTTCCAACAGATGGCAGCAAAGTAACTTGAGAATGGGGTACTTTTCTCCTAATTCATACATACAAGTTGTATGGACTAGTAGAAGTACAGGGCAGCCAGAATCCCCTGAGGTGCAAACACTGTAATTTTCTAAGTATGCAGTAACAGGAAGATGCTGAGAAGCAATGGTTAGCTATGACTTTGCTGTGTCGATATTGTTACTGTATCTTATAGGTAATATCAACTAACTCATGCTCACAGTCTAACCACAAAGGTATAAAAACCTGCAAAACAATACAGGAAACACTTGAGTGACAGAGCGCTGGTCTCCTGCGAAGCCCCTGCCACTGAGAAGCACAAAGGCATCTAGAGGCAGGAAGCCAACCAGAGATGATACCCCTCTCCAGTCATCTCTACCCTCTGCCAACAGGACCCCACTTGCAGCAGCCTGTCCCATCTGTACCTGTAGTCCTTCAGAGACCAAGAAAGCTTTTTAAAAGCAGGTTTTATTGATCCTAGTTTGAGGACAAACCTGCATGTCTGAGAAACAGGAAGATGACTGGAATGAAATCTTAACTCTTTTAGAGAAATCCAAGCAAACTGTGGAATCCACAGGGTGAGAGTATTCTCTGGCAGGCGACTTGAGTTTGGGCTGCTTTCTTCAGAAAGAAAGTACTAACCTCACTCCTGCTTTACCCTAAACTTGTGCCGGAAACATGCTCTCCAGAGTAATGCAGAAGCACTAAGGAGAAAGCTGTCTTGTACCTGCATATTGTGACTTTTGCCTAACACTGCTGTTAAATGCAGAAGACATATGCAATATAATGTAAGCCACATATTTAATTTTAAGTTTTCTATTAGCCACATCAAAGTAAAACTAATTCTAATCATATAATTTCAATTCAGAATACCCACATCCCTAATGGTTACTGTACTAGATAGCACAGATCCAAGATAATTTTAGAACAAGCTGAAGAAGCGCCTTCCTGTAATCTCTACAGGTTACTGTGGAGCATGGACTGATGGCAGATCTAGAGACAGAATGACTCATGTGTCTGCTGTGCTTGAACTGGCTCAGAAGATCATTTACAGGTTTACAGGTTATGTTAAGCTCCGTGAGAGAGAACCAGTACGGAAAGTCAGCAGTGTCACCACGCTGAAGACAAGCATGAGGCAACAAAATTAAACAAGACAGTCACGAAGTTTCAGGTAGTCTAGACCATTACAAAAAAACCAGAAAGAGTTGAGCATACTGGTTTAATATAGTAAATTTACACTCTGAAAAAAAACTATCAAATTTTTTTCTCTAGTAAGTTATATTTTTTCTTAAAACTCTAGAACAACCTGAAAAAAATCTATCCTTAAAAACTCACACTTCTCACCCAGCCGGGCGTGGCTCAGTGGTTAAGCGTCGACCTAGGATCCAGGCAATCAGGGTTCGATTCCCAGTCAGGGCACATGCCCGGGTTGCGGGCTGCAGCCGATCAATGACTCTCTCATCACTGATGTTTCTATCTCTCTCTCTCCCTCTCTTTTCCTCTCTCTGAAATCAATAAAGATATATTTAAAAAACAAACAAACAAACAAAACCCTCACACTTCTCAAAAAAAGGTACCTAAATAATCTGAGTCAATAAATTAAAATTTAAAAATACCCGGAACAAAATACCAAAAAGGCAGAGTACAGTCATCCCCCCTTATCCATGATTTCCCTTTCCACAGTTTCAGTTACCCGCCATCAACTGCAGTCTGAAAATATTAAATGGAAAATTCCAGGAATAAACAAGTTTTTTCCAGATTTTAAAAATGAAAGTTTAGTTGACATTCAATATTACACTAGTTTCAGGTATACAACATAATGATTCTACAACTATGTCCCTTATGATGTGATCACCATGACAAGTCTAGTAACCTTCCATCACCATGTAAAGTTATTACAATATTAGTAACTATATTCCCTATGTTGTACTTTACATTCCCGTAACTTATTTATTTTATAACTGGAAATCGGTACCTCTTAATCCCCTTGACCTTTAATTCACAAGTTCTGAGTACCATGATGAAATCTCGTGCTATTTCTGAAACATCTTCAGATGATATAATGTTTTTTGACAATCATACATATTTATCTATTCCAGTAGCTTCTAATCTCAGTATCCACTTAACAGTATGAGTTCCATTTTCTCAGTACTAACAAGAACTCCACTTGCAGAGTTCCCTTTACAAGGTAACTTACTCAATTCCTATCCTAATACCACATATTTCAAATGAATAAAGTGATTCATCCATTAATCTCTTACTGTGCCTAATTTATAAACTTTACCATAGGTTTAGATGTACAGGGTGGAGCAAAAGTAGGTGTACAGTTGTGAGTACATGAAACACAGAATTTATTATTTTTCTTATCCTCACCTTACGATGTTTATTGATTTGAGAGAGAGAGAGGAAGGGAGAGAAAGAGAAACATCAATGTGAGAAACATTGGTTGCCTCCCATACACGCTCCGCCCGGGGATCGAACCTGCAACCTTCTCAGTGTACGGGACGATGCTCTAACCAACTGAGCCACCAGGCCAGGGTACAGAGTTTACTTTTGTATTATTATTTATTACTGTATTACTTTCCACAAAAACAACTGCAAACCTACTTTTGTCCCACCCTCTATACAGGGTTTCGTACTATCATTGGCTTCAGGCCATCCACTGGGGGTCTTGGAATGTACCCCTCCAGGGGGATGAGGGCAGATGACTGTATAATAGAAAATGTGGAATGCACTTAAAGTAATACTTATGATGATAGAAAATTAATGAGCTAAGATCTCAACTCAAGAAAGTTGAAAATGAACAAGTGTAAGAAACGATTTATTCCGTCACTAATACAACTAAACGGGAGAGAGATGGGTTCAGGTCCTGACTCTTCCACTGACCATCTGTAGTTTTGAGAGAGCTAACCTCTCAAGGGTTCAACTCATGTGTAAAACAGAGGTAAATACCAGCAGCTCTTAGGGCCACTGTGATTATTAAATAGAGCCATGCATGCAAAGAGCTCAATATGTTACACGGCGCTATTCATGCTCTTAGTATTTAATGATCATGTCTTTAAACTAAAAGGTAATACAAGACAGCCAACTATCATACAAATTCCATTTTAAACTTCTTGAGTAGTTTAAACTATTACTCTCTCAGAGAAAGTTATTACTGTGACAGTTCTCCAGGGATAATGTATTGGAAAAACTTCATTGATGCCTGTTAGTTCCTTTGTTTGCATTTAGTAAGCTATAAAGTTAGAATTCCTGCCCAACTTCCTAGACAGTGCTGGCTGAATTTGGGGTAAATGTCTTTACGAAATTCTAACAGAATCTTTGTACAGGGATACACATCCCAGATACAGGTTATCAAGACATATCAAATTGGTCATATAAAAAATATATGAGGTTTAAATTACATACGTTTATGATATAAACTCATACGCTGACTTTTTTCTGGAATCAGAACAGTATTCTGCCTGTAGAAACTTCAGATCTGCTTTACTTTAAACAAAGTAGAAAGATTTAAACATTTAGTTTTTTGTTTATATGAAACATGAATAGGAGTGGAGTGGTTAAATCTGGAGCTTTGAGAACAGAAAGGCCAAGCCAATATTGCTTCATCTCTTTAAAAATCAGGTTTAAAATTTCTTTTCTACCAACAGCCTCCCTTTCTAGACAGAGTAGGGGAAGTAATATAGAAAACTACATTTCTTAGAAGATGAAAATTTAAAAAGACATCATAAGCAGTTCTAACTAAAGTTCAGAGATCCAATATTACGTTCTCAAAAACAATACCCTATCACTCTCTCAGACTGGACAACAGTTTTACAAAATAGTAAGCTCCCTGTCAACTTTCCTTACTCAAAAGACTACAGAGGCACAATCTTCAACAGTAACTTCCAGCTAGAGCACAACACACATACACAGAACAAATGCCAGGTTAAGAGTTAAATGGAATTTATCAGAGCAAATAATGAATGTCTTTTTGAGGAGTAGATTAACTTAAGTATATTTTCTAATTACTGCAAGTCTCCTGTGCATTAATATTGCTATATTTCATCCTGCTGCTCCTTTAAATGGCCAAATTATTTCTTATGTTTGCCAAAATGCGTTTAACTCTCTTTTCTTTTTGGAAGAGGCCCCAAAATGCAAAGCATAGTGATCTGTGCTCTTTTCTCAAACAGCTCCCTTCCTGTACTACAAATTCCCAGGCAGGGTTATGGCTAAACTGAGTTTTACGCGAATGGAGGACTTAACCTACACTTTGGTGTGAAGCTGAAAGTATGTCTCATCTGTCAGACAATGCTCCCAGCTAGGATAGCTCAGGTTTCATCAGCATTCAAGATGGCATACTGGTCATCACAGTTACACAAGCTGTCTCAGAAATGCAGTAACCACGCTGTACTTTATGTTTAAAAAAAATAACAACAATAGGGGAAACCAGGTGCTACAGGACCTATGTGAATTCTCTGTCCTATCTTTGCAATTTTTCTCTAAATCTAAAACTGTTCTAAAAAATAAAGTTTATTTAAAAAACAAAGCCAGCCAGAGCTGTGAGGTTCAGCCCAAGTTACAGAAAGATTCCTTGAAGCACCTTCTAAAGTTATGAGAATTTAAATTAAGTTATTAAAATGTTCTTCTGTAGAAGATGTTAGTACTCATAATCTTAGGACCTAAAGTGAACAAAGGGATGGAATAACATATGCTAAATGATCAGTTATCCATAGAATAAACACTTCCTTCTATTATATGTCTTATTTTCTCTGACATTCATGTGCATGTTTATATCTAAAGCTATTCATGAGAAAGTAAATTAGCTTTTATATGAAAGAATCAAAAACACAGTTAGACTAACAATAAAAATTTAGAATGGTTTTATTCCTCTCAAGTTACCACACCAAAATGGCTACAACAAAGAGTTTCTGTCTACTCTTATTGATTTTCATGCCAGCTATTAAATTGGATTGACAAGACATGTCAATATATCATCAGTGGAATGCTTTTAAAGTTACTATATATATATATATATATATATATATATATATATATATATATATATATATATATAACGAATTCAATAGACTATCCAAAACTTACAAATTTTAACTTTATATATAAAATGGTAACATACCAAAAATTCAGTGATATAGTCCTCTGAAATAAGTATTTAGAGAAATCAGTCTAATAAAAATTAGCTAAGAAATGAATCAAAGACAAAATTAGAGCTCAAAGATACAACTAATTTTTAGCAAACAAGTTTTTAACTACTGCACAACCAATTTATACATCCAAACCACAGTTTATAAATTCTGCAACTTCTCCTTTGTCATTTTAAGCTTCACTGTGAGAACTCTCATCATCCAGGCCATGTAATTACCTTTAAGAAGCATGTGTAGGGTGTTCTGTGGACTACAGGTCCACACAGCACTTCTCTTTGTCCCCTTGGGAACGGAACATCAATCGCTTTCAGCTAAATGCACTCACATATGAATATTTTAGTACAATTTAATGCTTCTATAGCAAACCCAAAGGAATAAAGCATCAATTTGTGAACACATTTCTTTGGGAGCTAAAAGCCAAGCTGGATAATGCAGTATGAAAAGAGTCGTCAATCTGTAGCTTTTTAGCAAGTCAGGAAAGCAGTCCATAAATTCAGTCCCAGCTGTATACAAATAGCTCCATAAAGTTTGTTCCTACACATACTTTCGAACACTAGTGAGTTTTCAAAAGAGAGCCCCAGAATCAAAATTACTTGTGTTGGTCAATTCTCCCAAAACTGCTTCTTCATCTAGTAACTACTCACTATCAGAATTATAACCTGTTATGGTTATAACAGGACCACTAACCTGTTAGTAAAATACCAAGATGCAGACAAAGTAATCTACCACCACAAAGAAGATGCACTAAATGTAAAAACTCATTTCCCTGGCAACAGGTAACGGATTCTTTAATGACAACAATATGTCTCTATGTCTAGATGGTTAGGATAGGTAAAGTCATCAACAGTTTCCAAAGACAATCCAGATATTGGCCAACGCTGGTATTTTCTAAAGACAATCTACTGGCCAAGGCTTAAAAAGCCATACTAACTCTAGTCATGGCATAAATCTGACAAGGTATTAAGCTCAACAAATATTTATTAACGTGCTAACAAAATCCAATGACACTTTCAGACATCAGTTAAAGAAATAAGAATTCAGTAATATCTATCTGTTCAGGATTTCCAAAAAAACCCCCACAAAACATAAAATTTACCAATTTAATCATTAAGTGACTTGGCATTAAGTATATTTGCCTTATTAGGCAATCATTACCACTAGCATCTCCAGAACTGCAAAACTGTAAAAAAATTGAAAATACCAACATTCAGAGAGGATGAGAGAAAAGGTAACTTTTTAAAAACTGATTTTAGAGAGAGGAAGGGAGAGAGAGAAACAATGACAATCGCACGCTCCAACCAGGGGATCGAACCCGCAACCTGGGTATGTGCCCTGACCGGAAATCAAACCCAGCACATTTTGGTATATGGGGACAATGCTCCAACCAACTGAGCCACATTGGCCAGGGCAAGGTAACTTTAACTTTATTTTTATTTTTAACACTATTAGATGTTCCCCTCCCCCTCCCCCGCTCTTGGCCCCCCTCCATGCAGCCCCCACCCCTCTGGCCATCACCACACTGTTGTCTGTGTCTACTGGTTATGCATATCCATTTTCTGCCTAATCCCTTCACCTTCTTTCATCCACTTCCCCCTCCCCTCTGACAGCTGTCAGTCTGTTCATGCATCCATGCCTCTGCACAGCAAAGGAAACCATCAACGAAATGAAAGGACAACCAACTGAATGGGAGAAAATATTTGCAAATCATATCTGATAAGGGGTTCATATCCAAAATATATAAATAACTCATACAACTCAACAGTAAAAAACCAAATAATCCAATTTAAAAATGGGAAGACATACAGATGGCCAACAGGCACATGAAAAGGTGCTTAACATCACTCATCTGCAGGGAAATGCAAATCAAAATCACACACAGTGCTATTTCTTTTTTTAACTTTTCAACTTTTTGTAAGTTTGAAATTATTCCAAATTAAAAGTTAATTTAAAAAAATAAAAAAGAATGAAGTCTTTTTTTGCAACAGTAAGCTACAGACTGGTGGTTCCATATCACTGGGTCAGAATTCTTACAGGGAACATGAATCCATAAACATACCAGGAATTGTTCCATACATATGTGTTCAATAATATTCTATATGTATGTGTAAACTGCTGTGAATGATAAAATAAAAATGTCTTTAAAAGTGTAACTAAATTCATAGAATCTTCTGGATATTAGTTGTTTTCTCAAAAAACTGACAAAATGTGTCCCCTTACTTGAATAGGGAACTTCTCACTATTTGTGGTGATGCTTTTCAGAACTAGTACAAAATGTGAACAAGAGGCTTCTAGTAGAGAACACAGATCAAAATTTAATAAAGATAAATGAAAGTACTATGTTCAGTTTTAAACACAAAGAAATGCTGCATTTTTAGTAGACAAGGGAGACATGGTTCAATAGCAGGCATTAAAGTGTTGGGGAGAGAAGACAGAGCTTTAGGATGTCCACAAGTGTAATACATGCCAACAATGGGATATGGCTGCCAAGAAGCTAATGCAATATTTAGTAACATTAATTAAAATATTATTTGGGAAGACAATAATCCAACTCTGTACTAGTCAGAGCAATGTGAAGTAATGCATTCAATTCTGGGCCTCAGGACTCCTGCTTACAGCCCTGAGGGAATAACTGTATCAGACCTACCCTCCTGTGCAGGAAAACTACGAAACCTGGTTAAAATAGAGACAGTAACTGTTTAAGTACACTGGAGAGCAACCAAGATGGGCAGCACTTGAGAGGCCAGCATTCTGTAGGGAGGGAGGCATAAGATGAGCCCACCATATATCTCTATTTGTTCCCAGTCAGAAAGCAGCCACTTTGGATAAAATCCTGCAGTCTTATCAGTTGAGGAAACACACAGAAGATAGTATTTGCAGTTCACACATTAGATGGAAAGGAAGGAAAAAAATCCCAGAGGGAGAACCACAAACTGCTCCCATACTCTACTCAAAACTCTGGCTGACCCCTGCATCAGACATGTGTGAAGTGGGCTCTAAGCCACCAGGCTCGGACTAAAAGAGAAGACAGAGTTTGGAGTTTGAGTTCTGCCAACTGAACTGCCTGCTAAAACAAAAAGATAATCTTCTCAATAGGAATATAACAGAATCCATAATCTCTACACATTTAATGTCTGTAAGTCCAAAAGTACTAGGACTGCGATTCTCAAAATATGGTTTACATACCCTTTGAAGCCCCAAGACCCTTTCAGGGGTCTTCGAGGTCAAGACTATTTCACAGTTATTTGCTCAGGATGCCACTGCCCCTGTAACTGTACATTGAATGTGATTTTCGCTTTTCATAAAAGCCAAAAATACTCTTCAGATTTTTTTCAGTCAAGGAAAGAATCCTAATGTAGGGCTTTCATAAAAGCAAAGTGGCTTGACACAAACTTTCAAACAGCAGGGGATACCTGTATCTTATTTTGAAATACATAAAAAAACCCTCATTTTCCTCCACAAGATAAAGATTTAAAGTGGCTGAGAATCCTACTTACTGAAAACTTGTATCAACTAAGAAATATGGGTAATCATTAGGTATTATTGCCGATTCAACTTTGAAACCAAAACATTCGTTTTGTACGTTCCGGACAGGTTTAACTGAAGAACTTTCTAGTATCACTTATCTTCAGAATTTTCTGAATTTCATGCAACTAGACAAAATACAGAAATAAAGCAGGTGTTCAGGAAGATGTAAGACTACAACTCATCACAGCTCCCAATTTCAATATTCTGTGTTCATTACTATAGATTCATTGTTTTTACTGATTGTTTTTAAAATATATAGGCTTTATGGCAAATAAATGTCAATATGAACTTATAAAGTCCATTAACTATAAAATGCTGCTTTTACCAATTTTATATTTTGTGTAATATGAATTTGACAAGTGTTCCACTCCTTTAAAAAATCTGAAAAACAGTGGTGGATTTAAGAACAGCTTAGCACTTACTGAGACCAAGAAATCCACAGACCTTGTGAAGAGAACATATTTACCATGGTCATGACTAACTGCTTAAGTACGTGGAACAGGACATGAATCACTGACATGAGTGTTCAACAAATATATACAGTTCTTATCCCCCCATAACTTCACATAGCATATTTTATTGCAGTACTTACTGGTGCTACTATTTTCCCTGTCTGTCCAACTTGCATGTCATTGGGAACAAAGCCAGCATCAACAGCAGCACGAGAAGCACCAACTAAGGGGGAAAAAGGTGTCATTTTTTAAGCCTGATTATTCAGGTAGCTGGGATATTCAGATAATTATAAAAAACAAAAAACAAAACAAAACCCACACACTGATATAGTACAGTTAGAAATTTATTTTATTAAGGTCTTACTTTAAACCACTAAGGTCAATCCCCTTCATTTCTCAATGACTTTTAGCTTCTGGGTCACTGTCACGTTCTTGAATACTAGTCTTAATTCTTGGCGATTTTAACACTTTGGATTCTTAGTTCCTTAAGCAATTCTCCTCCAGCTGTGTTGTCCTCCACGCTACCTCAGCCACACCCATGGCCGTATCCCCGACCTTTCCACTACCAATACCCCTCGATAATTGCCATTCCCAACGTCTCTCTGTGACCTCCTCTTTCTAGATGACTTCCTTTAGTACCTAATTCCAATGATCCTCTGACCTCTCTGGGACCTACAGTTCTATTCCCTGTCCCTCTCCCCCTTCATATGTTCGTTCTTTCTTTACCCGGCTTCGGCAGGGGCAAGTGCGGGAGGCAGCTAATTGATGTCTCTCTCACATCGGTGTTTTTCTCTCTCTCTCTCCTTTCCACTCTCTCTAAAAAGCAATGGGAAAAAAAAATATCCTCAGGTGAGGATTAAAAAGAAAAAAAGAGTAAAATAAATATTCTCAGTTGAATACTATACAAAGAAGTCAATAATCATGCTTTTATTCAGACAAAGCCATTACTGTTTCTATGAGTACATATATTAGGTTATATAAAAGCAACAGCCCGGCGAGGCATGGCTCAGCGGTTGAGCATGGACCTAGGATGCAGAAGACTGCTGGTCTGGGCACATGCCCGGGTTGTGGGCTTGATCCCCAGCCGATCAAAGACTCTCTCATCATTGATGTTTCTCTCTTCTCTTCCTCTCCCTTCCTCTCTGAAATCAATAAATATATATTAAAAAAAAAAAAAAAAAGCAATAAAAGCATAAAAAAAGCCTAGGAAGTTATACACCAAACTCTTAAAAGGGAGCCCTGGCCGGGTGGCTCAGTTGGTTGGAGCATCGTCCTGTACACCAAAAAGTTGTGGGTTCGATTCCTGGTCAGGGCACATACCTAGGTTGCAGGTTCAATCCCCAGTCAGGGCACGTACGGGAGGCAACTGCTCTCTCTCTCTCTCACTCTTCCCCCCGCCAAAATCAATTTTTAAAAAACCATATCCTCAGGTGAGGATTAAAAAAAGTCTTAAAAGGGATAGGATAGAATTGAGACTTTTCATAAAAAGACTATATTCATATAATAGTTGAATAAATAAAAATTAAAATATTCTAAGTTTTCAAAAAATATCATTACATTCTCATCAATACATTTTTTTAAAAATTTATTTTTAATTACATTTGGAATACTATATTAGTTTCAAGTATACAACACAGTGATACAATATTTTTATACCTCACAAAGTAATTACCACAGTAAGTCTAGTAGCCATCTGTCCCCATACACAGTAATTACCATATTACTGACTTAGTCCCTATGCTGTGGTTTACATCCCTGTGACTTATTTAATACTCTCTAGGTCCATGCATGTTGCTGCAAATGGCAAGATTTCATTCTATTTTATGGGTCAGTAAATCATTAATACACTCTTAATAACAAGTTCTACCTTTCCTATAAGTAATTATAATTTTAAAATAATGTTAAATGTTCATTTCAATTTCTATGAGAGATTTACATTAGATCACCAATAAAGAGAAAAACACCGGCATTCCTGAATCTGAAGTAGGCACTGAAGCTAACATTTACATTTTCTTAAAAATGGAAAAAACTAGTAAGATCTGGAAAATGTGTGTCACATAAATAATAAAAAACAATGAAGACTCCCACCCCTCACTGAATGCTGTACCATTTACTTAGAGACTAAGAAAAACTGTTTTAGAGAGAAAACTTAAAAACTAGAAAAAGTAAAATAATTTTCAGCCTTGAGTGACACAGATAAATGAAATAATAAAGAAAAATTATCTTCAACAAAAAGGGAACATTTTCTACAAAGGAAAACAACTTTACCTGCAGCATGTAGTTGATCTGCCAAATCATATAACAACTTAAAGTTCTCTCCACTCTTCAAACCCCGACCTCATTAAAAAAAAAAAAAATTAGGCAAATATAAAGGCCATTCTACAAAAATTTTGCAACTTTGTACACCCGAGTGATCTCTGCATTACACAACTGTCATATTAAGCACTCCACCTCTTCCAAGAAGCCTTTTCTGACTTCACCAGTGATGCTCCTATATTTCTGTAGAGCATTCAATACTGCTGTAATTAACCAGAGTTAACTAATGATATAATCGATCTTTAAATCAGTCTTCTCCATTAGAAAACTCTCTAACTGCAGGATGCCTATCTATCTTGGTCACTGCTATTCCACAGTATTCAGCAAAACTTCACTGAATGACTGAAAGTATTTATTTGAATGGAAATCATTCCACTAGTCTTCCAACTCCTTAACAGTCAGAACCCCTGCTCTCCCCTCTTTGTTTCTCCAGGACTTTGCAATGGGCCTGGCATAGAACAGACACCCAATAAACATTTCTTGAATAAATGAGTCAGATATATCTTTTCAAAACATTAAATTATTTCCTCTCAATGCCCCTTGCCAATGTAAGGATGTTTGGAAGTTTAGTTTGTTTGATGTTTATTTTGTAATGATTTTAAAATCATAGCAGACTATAAAAAAAAGTGTGCTTTTCCTAAAAAAGGAGCACGATATACAAAAAGAAGCAAGCTTGTGCAATATTAACAGCTTTGATATTAAATGTGAAGAAATTTTCAAAGAGTTATTCATAGAAACCGACCTGTAAAAACACTGCAGGCTGAAACAAAGTATGAAGGGTGGCAATCATACAACATGGCGCTGAGATTCCCACTAATTCTTTCTATGATTCAGAAGCCAACCACACTCTTCAGAATAACTGGGCAGTCAGTCAGTAAAACAAAGATACTAAGTTGCAAAGTTATGTTGATGAGATCTCTACTATGCTCCCCTGGGCCAGGAACACAGATTTGCAACAGAAAGCTCAAATTGTGTATTAAGCTCCTGATTTCATTTTCCTAATTGACAAAATGGGAATAATACTTGCAATTTACCTACTTCTTACATTTGAAAAAAAAAATCTGTGCTCCTTTAAAATAAACATTAATAAAATCAAAGTATTTTAACTTGACATCTTTTAAAATTAATACATTACAAATCTCACTTACCACCAGATACCACCACTTTGGCACCAGTTAGCTCTGGTCGATCACTTTTGGTTAATTTCTGGTCCAGCCATTCTGATATCCCCACCGGGGAAGTACTTGATGCTATATATATTGATATATATAACAAAACAATGACTATAAATTCATGTTCTAAAATAATAATAATTTGTAAGAGAAGCACACAAAAAATTAATTCCATGAAATTCAAGTTTGTTAGTTACTGTAAATTTTTTGTGCTCCCACTTTCATTCTCTTTGATTTTTTGAAAGACTTAAAGGGACTAGATTCCAGCCTTCACCTCATTAGCTGTATTACTTTTGAGAAGTCATTTAATTATGAAATTAATTAAACCAATAAAACTGAAATAACCCTGTCTATGTAGTTCAAATAAGATACTATACACGTTAGAGTGTAACACTCGCTATCCACTTACTATTACATGCTTCCATTATACAGAATCTCCGAAGTATCATAATAGGAACACAGAGAGAGGAGACCAAAAATTTTAACATCAACATAGCACATTAATCTTAAGGGACCTTCTCTCTCCCACACCTTTAATCTACCAAAACAGTTATCCTAGTAACAAAAATGATATGAAATAGACATTATAAATATTTCTTACTTTTGTGTAAGATTAGAAATACCATTTAGACTGAGCTCTCAAGTTCTCTGCATTAGAAATTTAACTAGAGACAATCTCTTATACTCACCTATGAACAGAAAAACAAGAAACAAAAACAAATACAAACTGCAAATGAACACTCACCCTTTTCTGAACTGGCACTACCTCCACTTGTTGCTGCAGCTTCAAAAGCTGTTCCTCGGACAGAAAACACCTTCACTTTTTCATCACACTTCACTGTACATAAAGCATTTCCTGAAACACACAGTTTATTTAAAAACACACACAAAAGAAAAACAGGAAAGACAACAAAGAAGTATTCCTCTGGTTCAGAATACACAAGTATTCCTCTGGCTTCATAAACACAAGGCAGAAATAAGTGTGAGCTACTTGTCTCCTACCTCTACTAAGTAGGGAAAAAAGGCCATAACACTAAAGAAACATATCAGTAAATATCTAACCTTGCATATCTTTAAAAATAGGACCAGTGCTGACCTGCCTAGAAGCAATTAACTGAAAGAGGAAACCACACTAATACAGCACACTCTTCCTAAAAGGAATATAAAGAAAAGCTTCCTTTTCAAAAAACAGCACAATCAGAAACTCAATAGTATGAGCTGCAACAACCTGAGAATGAAGCTACCATGCATGTTAAGGGAAGACAGAAGGGCATAAAGATAATAGGGCATAAAGAATAAGAAGTGTGGCCCTGGCTGGTATGACTCGGTTGCTTGGGCATCTTCCCATGCACCAAAGGGTTGCTGGATCGATTCCCCGTCAGGGTACGTGCCTGAGGTTGTGGGCTTGATCCCCAGTAGAGGGGCGGGCAGAAGGCAGCCGACAGATGTTTCCCTCTCACATCAATGTTTCTCTCTCTCTCTAAAAATCAATGAAAATATTAAAAAAAACACACCAAGAAGTGTGATGCACTGAGATTTTAAGGTACTGAGACATTTCTTATGAACTATCAATCACATTAAGGGTGACCTAAACTATGATAGACCAACTATTTCCTCTCAAACACTACTAAAGATTAAAGATCTGTTTTGAGAGTGACCATTTATCTTGAAACACACCTCAATCAGAAAGAATTCACAATCTTTTCCTACCCCACCAGACACCAGTGTGCTTAGCCAAAGATCAATCAACTTAGAGACACTGAAATGAATTTCTCAATACAGATGGACATGGAAGAGAGGCAGCAAAGAAGACTGAGAATGCTATTTTCTTTTAAATAGAAAGTTTTGCTTTTCCAGGTGCCACTTACAAAATGTATTGAACAGTGAATCCAATTTTTATTGATCGCTGGAAAAATCTCACTGCGTAAACTGAATGACCAGGAAGGAAAGTATTGTGCTCTGGGTTGTGCTCAGAGAGAATGTCCTGTCACAGTCTAGCAGCAACACTAAGGTTTTTCTCAGAAACCTTTAAGATGATCCACTCAAAGCAAGGGTATGAGTTTTTTTTAAATCCTAACTTTGAGATTAATTTCTGCTTTTAAAATTTACAAAAATTTAACATTTTAATTAACTATTTTCCTTGGGTACTCACCTGCATAAATAGTTCTCACAAATGTGTCAGGTGACTTGATCGCAATGATGTCAGAAATTGGGGCAACATCAAGTTTGGCTGCTATTCTGGGCAAAAGGTTCTAAAAGCAAAATATGCAGTAAGTTACACACACACATGCTGATGAATGGCTATAAACTACCAGCAATAACATTCTCTAAATGCATATTCTATAGAAATTTTAATTCAAATATTTTATATTTCATATACATCTTTAGACACTACACCTTCAAGCACAACTTTTTGGGTAGTCTTTGAAATCAAGAAACAGTCTATCATTACTCTAACTACATTAAGAATTTATGAGTTTTACATTTTAATAAATCACCTTAACTCAGTATGTTGAATTATGAGATGATATCCTCTTTAATGAACATCACTTACAAAGTATGACAGTTATATATTACTGAATTTAGATGAGAAAAGATAGGAAAATATTTAGAATAGTAAAATTCTCAAACTAAGAATATACTTGTATGTATTTACTTGATGTATATAAAATATTTCAAAGGGGATAAAAGAAAAGAAAGCTAGGATAACACCCATGGCCACAGAGAGAAAGAAAAAACCCACTGACAAAACTCCTTCTCTTGCCCACCACCCAATCTGTCTTTTTAAAAAAAAAAGAAAATTTTTTTTTTATAATATGTTTTTACTTATTTCAGGGAGAGGGAGAGGGAGAGAGAGATAGAAGCATCAATGAGTCATCAACTGGCTGCCTCCTGTATGCCCCCTATTGGGGGATCAAAGGCCATAACCCAGGCATGTACCCTGACCAGGAATCGAACCAGTGACCTCTTGGTTCATAGGTTGACACTCAACCACTGAGCCACACTGGCTGAGCAACTTATTTTATTTTTTTTTAAAATCTCTGTATAGACCACTACCAATCTGATAGCACATTCTTTCTTCAGACATATCACAATGCACATAACCAGATTACAGTTTTTTTACCCTAAGGATGTCTTCAATCACCACACGACCCTTCCCAAATCCCCCAAGTTGATAGAATTTGGCCTTTTTAAATATACATCCATCAGCCCTAGCTGGTTTGGCTCAGTGGTTAGAGCATCAACCTGCAGACTAAGGATTCCAGGTTCAATTCCGGCCAAGGGCACATACCTGGGTTGCAGGCTCAATCCCCAGCCCTGGTCGAAGTGGGAAACCAATCGATGTCTCTCCCTCACATCAATGTTTCTATTTCTCTCTCTCTCCCCTTCCACTCTCTGAAAACCAGTGGAAAAATCCACACCTTCCTCGAGCGATGATTAAATATATATATATATTATATATGTATGTATATATGTATGGATATATGTGTGTATATATATATCTCCATCCATCAGTCACCCAAATAAACCATCTCTTAAGATGGGTAACAAATACAAATGACATTCATAGACACAGAGACAGTTCAAGAAGTTCTTAAAGAAAAATAATTTTTTTAAGTAGCCTCCATGACAAAACTTGAAAATCTGGAAGTGGCATTCCAATAAATTATGACAAAATCTTAAAAGAAAAATTAAAGACCTGGAGATTGTATTTTTATTTACTTTTTAATATTTATTTTTATTGATTTCAGAGAGAGGAAGGGAGAGGGAGCAATG
The DNA here is from genome assembly GCF_964146895.1 of Miniopterus schreibersii. Taxonomy (NCBI): domain Eukaryota; kingdom Metazoa; phylum Chordata; class Mammalia; order Chiroptera; family Miniopteridae; genus Miniopterus; species Miniopterus schreibersii. Next base: position 5,778,729 of record NC_138124.1, read on the forward strand.
ATGAGAGAGTGCCCTGACAGGGAATTGAACCATGACCTCCTGGTTCACATATCGACAATCACTGAGCCATACAGGCCAGGCTGGAGATCGTGTTTTAACAGAAATTATAACAAAATCTTGAAATATATTTTAGCATAACAACCTCATTAATTCAGAAAACCAAGATTAGCTATCGAAAGTCTGTTGTACAATTTCATCACAATGAAATCTAACCCTTCTGAGTAGTAATGTCAGAGCCCACACTCTCCATCTCCTCACCTTTCCAAAGGCAGACGCTCCTGCACAGATGTGTGTGTAACTGAACTGCTTCTGAGTTGCCAAAACCAATGGTGTCAGTTCCTCTGAGAATCAAAAACATCTGATAAATATATTTCATAATATTTTCATATTCATATATTCAAGAATCATTTAGACATTACATTTTTTTCCACTGGAAAAACTTACCTGGGAGAAGACCTTTGTATGCATCATGCTGAGCCACCAGAACTTTTGCCACACCTTCTACTTTGCAGAGATCTTGTGCCACCTATGATTAAGAGTTTTTAGTTATCCATGTAACAGAAAGATGCAAATAGAGCCACCACTACAAGTATCAACAGAGCATACAATCTTAAAGGGCAACTGTAAGAACTGTTCTTATCAGAAAAAGGGCTACTTAGAAATAAAAAAAATCTATATTCTTTAACATAGAAAACCTATGTCAATTGATCTTACTACAAATTGACCTTAAATAAAAATTTCTGCATTAAAAAGGAAACATACTAATTGATAAACCAAAATCAATAAAGCTCTCTAGTCAAATTAAATTGTACACTGTGCTCTTTATTTTATTCCATGCAACTGCAAGTTCATTATTTTAGAAATAGTGAAAATGAGGCAATGATTAGGTTCTCTTTGTTTCTCACAACAATAACACAGTCAATACATTTCAGACTTAGGGTTTCCTAGGGGTAAAGAACAGAATCCAGCCATACTGGTTTACAGGTCAAGGCACTTTATTTAGCAATAATAATTTCTACTGATATTAAAATTAGTGTATCTGGGCAAGACCGAAATCTTGTATCAGTCCATTCATTGTCAACTACTGAGTTCCTTCCTGCCCACCTATATATATTTATCTATAATGAATTTATAGATTTTAATTCCTCATTTTTCCTGTGTAGATCAGAATGGGGTTCTGGGAGAGCCTTTTGACCCCTCAGATTTCCTGTATACAAAGGCAATTAGAATTCCCCCTTTTCACTCTCCTTAATTACAGCATGGCTGCCTTCTGCTTTAGCAGAAACATTGCCATAATATTACAGTCTTCTGTCTTCTTGTTTACCTCCATGCTGATTCACTGATGAGTAGGCAAAAAAGGCTGTGTCTCCTGCCCCCCTCAAAGGATGGTAAGGTTGCAACAATATTCACTGAGGAAAGGATGCAGTGCAAAGTATCTCTGCTGAATCAAGTACTCACTGGCAGGCTACTAGCAAAACTATCTTTTTATTACCAGTGAAAGCTTCTTGCACTACACAGAAAAATCACCTGCTGCGTTTGCTGCATAAAACAGTGCACAATTAAAATCTGCCTGGGCTACTAACAGTCTCCTTATACACGCACTGATTGCTTTTCTTTAAGAATAGAACGCGACAGGACACTAAAATTATAACTGAACAGATTATTTTTGCTTTGATTTTTCTCAAACTAGTGTAAATAAAATAGCATTTCAAATATTTTAAAAATAATATTAGAATAATTATTTAAAATCACAGCAAATAAACAATCAAACCCAGAACTTGTATATCTGAAAGCCAGGCAACCAAATGAAAGCACAGCCCTATCATCATACACTGTGGTTAGTGTCAAGTACATAAGATTCAGTAGTTAGCACACTTTAGGAAAAGAAATCCACATAATTTAACCCAAAACCTGTGAGAACACATTCTTGTAAGGTATCAATGTTATGTAAGAAATTAGAAGCGACACTGGCATTCTGAGCCTCATTATATCACATGGTCTGCATCAATGCCATTTCAATAAAATGGCATTTCAATGCCATTTCATAATAAATTTCCATAAAAAGAAAAGGAAACATGCTGTCTCCAAATTTCTTCCTCTATGGTCCAAGCCCCCAATCACATACTCAGCAACCCGTGTGTGGTGTGGGAGGGAACTGGAGGTTCAAGGTGCATAAGCTTAATTGAAGCATGATTTCACCTGCACTGTAGTCCAGTGCAACAGACCCTGCAAACCAGGGGGTAAACTTACAAAGCTGTCACTGTCTTATTCCAACAACAGCAAAAACGAGGAACATCTTTTCATACAAACTATCACTTGGAAAGTATAGTACTACTTGCATTTGAGTTCTTACACCAATTAAAAAGTAACACCCATGATACTTTGTCCAGATTTACCACTTTCAGGAATTAAAAGCAATTAGCAAGTATATTCATCAATACAAAAAAGGAATCGGCTATTAACCTCTGAGGGGACTCAAATATTATCATTCTACTTGGTACCTGATGGCACATGATGGTGCCAGTGGAGCTAAATCAAGTATTCTACCTCATTTCAAAAGATAAAATGCTTAGTGAGCAAACTTAGTTTTCCCCCACACACAGTAATGGTTGTGACATTGGCCATTTAATGAGGATTAGAGCCCAGTTTGGGTTACAGTCCTCACCATAATTCTCTGTTGCCATCTTTCCCTGTCTCTTGATGGAGATTATATTTGCTATGATTGACCTTAAAAATTTCTCACCTTGTCACATTTGGTTCCAGCTATTAAGCAGGACACTTCACCTCCAAGACGTTTGGCTGCAGTGATAGTATTTAATGTAATGGGTGCTACGGTATCGTTTGCATGCTCAGCTATTACCAGGGTACTCTGAAATCGCAGCAATAAGGCCTAAAAAGAGGAAGAAAATGGAAAAGAATCTCATAGAACACATAGTTGTTGGGTTTTTTTACTGATTGCTAAGCATGTGTGCTTTAAAGAAAACTGTACACAATACTCAGTTCTATAAACATGTTTATAAAACACTTGCTCAACAGCAAAACTAGGCTATTGTGTCTATCACTCTATTACCAATATTCATACCTAATAAGAACAAAAAATGCAAATTAGTGTTCCGCTGTTAGGAAATTTTAAAAATTATTTCAAAACAATTTTCCCATTAATCTATGTTCAATGAGAAACTCATTATATATAAATTTAAAATCCTTAAGCAGAACATGTTAGTATCAAAGTAGAAAACAAACTACCACCAATTACATTCACTGGTCAAAAAGGAAAAACAGACATCAAAGGCCTCTTTTCCAGCTCAAAAGTTCAATAACCCTAAAATCCTACTTTAAGTAGAAGAGTGGTATAGAATACCACTAAAGATTCAAAAAGTACAGGTCCATTACTGAAAAGGTTTTTAAGCAAAAGTCACTTCGTTATTTTATCTTACGTACCATTCAGGGTTCTCTTTTTTATGGAGAAAAGGAGCCAAAATCTTAAATATTTAAAGATAACTATTGAAATACTTAATAAGGTAACTACCCAGAAAGGAATCCCAATCTCTTCAAAACACTACTTAAATAAAGATTAATTAATGTAGACTGTGTCTCTATAAATTCTTGGTTCTCAACCTTATCTGGGCCTTCAAAACTACCTGGCAATGTTACTATGATACATTTGTTGGCACTCTCACTTTTCACAGCCACTCTTTCAAATATCCTCTTCTGATATTTCTCAAACTGCCAAAACAGTCTGCTCCCTACTCTGAGAAAAGAGCCTCACTTCCTGCTTCACAATGAAAACTGAAGCCACCATAAAGGACCTGCTTTCCCTTCCTGATATCCAACACAGAAGTTCCTGCACTATCACAGTGGAAGCTTTCTAAGCACTTATGTGTACCTAACCAAGAACAGTGCATAGACTTGTTAAATCACTAAAACAGCTACCCTGTCATGCTTTTAAAGAACTTATCTAGAGTACCGACTAGACTGAGTTCCAAAAAGTAAAACATAAAAAGTGTTCATTCTTTCACATACCAGCCACACACCCTTATTTAAGGTGATTGGCCTTTCTGAGATACAGGCATACCTCACTTTTTGCTCTTCACAGATGTTATGTATGTTTACATATTAAAGGCAAGACCCTCCACAAGCAAAAAGATAACTGGCTTTATTGCTGAACTCTGTAACTGAACTGACAATATTTCTGAGGTCTGCCTGTAGTACACTTCCTGAGGGCTGGGTTTAAAGGGATTACTGTCCTCTCTCCACTCTTTCAGAGACAAACTTCTTGAAAATAATGTCAATATGCACCAACTCTACTGCCTCACCTCTCTTTTTTTCCTTTACTCACAGCAAACTGATTTTCACTTCCACTATGACACTGAACCCAACCTCTCCAAAGTCACCAACAATCATGTTAGAGCTAAGTCTAGTGAACACTCTTTGGTCCTTCTCTTATGAACCTCTACAGTTTTTGACATTGCTTTAGCTTTTCATTCTTTTAGGAGCAACCAAGGAGTTCTTGCTGAGACTTTAATTAACTGTATGTAGTAAACTCCTACAGGTGTTAGAAGATTTTAAAAAAAGCTGGAATCTTAACTTCCTACTTTACCATTACAAACACAATCAAAAGCTTAAGTAGTAAGAATAATTTTAACCCACATCCCCCACCATTTTTAAAAAGTGAGGTAAAGAGGGGGTGGGTGTGAGGGTCTTTTTGCTTCTTCACTCAAAAATTTAAAAGCAGGAAAAAAAGATAAAGTCTCTTCAAGTTCTACTGAAAAAGATAAATATATAATTAAAGTCACCTTTCCCTATTTTAACATACATTTTGTAATAAAATATATTACATTTCTGTACTTAAATAACTTACCTTAACCTCTTTAATAATAAAATATAGTAACTTTTAATCACGAGTAGAAATGTCATATGGCATTGATATTAAAAACACAGTCTAATTTACTTCACTTTAAAAACAGACAAGATCCTTAGCAGACACAATGGCAGGAAGCATAATTTTATGGAATTCACCTTATGCAATAAATCTTTTTTAAAACCACATCAAAAGTGTCTCTCTTCTTTCAAAAGAAATTAAAATTTGCATGCCAATTACAGAGTTCAATCTCATTCATCAACGCTAAACCATGGACTCTGAAAAATGTCATGTTCCTTCATACTAGTTTCATAGCTTCTGGCAATGAGACACAGTAACAGGGACACTCGAAAGACCTTCAAAAGTGATGCTTCGCTCTCCACATAACATGTTTCTCTGGTATCTTATTAGTCAACAAATGAATTTCAAATGCAAATAAATAAAACAATAATTCAGATAACTATCCCCGCAAGAATGTTAACTAACTGCAAATGACTAAATAGTCCTGAAACTAATAAAAAATAATATTGAATGTAAACTGTAATCGAAAAATAAAAACTTAAAAAGCACATAAAAGTCAGGCTGAGAAAGACAACTATCCCCCAAAAGTTAACCATCTCCAATAATGTTAGCTCTACAAAATGAGCCCTAAATTCTCCCCACCACAATTATTTAATTTCAGTTATGCCAGATTCCTAACCTGTCGACAAAACTACAGTCCAATTGCTGCATAGATAGGTTTTGCTTTTGTTTTGTGAGTCTGGCTCTGATACCTGAAATTTTCCCAAACCCACGACTTGAACTTGTCTAAATCCTTTGAGGAAAAAATTTGCTGGGGGAAAAGAATGAACACGACCTGAAGAAAGTGGGTTTGAACATTGTGGGGGTAGAAGGGAGGTTCGAGAACATTTTTTGATGGAACAAGGAGTACACAAGAAAAGGGCCTACACATATCTAGAAAGATTGTCAGCTCTGTCTCTGGGTGAGAAAAATCCTATGGTGGATGGAGAGAAAGTAAAATACATCAGGAAAGTTTCTGACCCAAGTTTAGCGATCTCGTTTCTCATTTAACCTACTTGCAAATCAGAAAATCTGCTGTAACCACAATATGAATTGTTCCTTTACCTGTAACTGGCCAATTTCCAATGCTATTGGTCCCACAGCATTAGGACGAAAACATATTTTCTCTCAGTCTTGCTCAAGAAGGAAGACAGAAATGTGGTAAACTCACTAATAAAAGCATTAAAAACGAACCGGGGCCCCGCGCAGGCCGCCGAAAGCAGCCAAGGGCAGCCCAGAGCCGTGGGCCCGAGGCCAGGCCGCGCCGAGCCAGCCTGCGCTAGGGCCAGTCAGGTCTGCGGGAGCTGGTGACCTTCGCCGACACCGTCTCAGGGTCGGTAGCTCGAGAGACCGTCACCGGGCCCGGCCCACTCTACCCGTCCCCTGCCCTCCCCTCCTCTCCCCGCCAGGGTCTCACCGCCCGCTGGAGCCGCCTAGTTGCCACCGCTCGGAACATGGTCTCAGCTCCCGGACGCTTCAGGCCACCTCAGCCTCACAAGCAGCTGTCCTGCCCGCCGGGTTCCACCGCTTCGGCCACTCACTGCAACACTCGCGATACGCGCGAACTCGCGCCGACGCCGCTGGCGAAGAGCGTGAGCTCGCGATTTCTGCCCGACCATTGGGCGGTCGCGCAGCCAATAGGGACGGCGAAAAATTGGGGGCGGGGCTTCGAAGTGGGGCCAACTGGAGGCGGTTCTCCACGGTGCTGATGACGTCACTCCCCTGGCTCCGGGCCCCCGGGAGTCACCAGCCCTACACCTGTAGGGTGCTAGACGCATCTTCCAGGGGCGGGCAATGTGAGAAAAGAGCGCATAAGACGTTGCCCTTTGCGTGGCGAACACACAATACAAAATGCAGATGATGTACTATAGCATCGTACACTTGAAACCTATCTAATTTTCTAACCAACGTGACCCCAATAAATTCAATTAAAAAAAAAAAAAAAAAAGATGTTCCCCTCACCAGACTCTGGAGAAAATATACAAGCAGACATATTCCTACCATGAGAGGAGGAATTCACCGAATGGGTGATCATTTGAGCTGGGTTCAGGGTGAGGAACCTTGTGGGTGCAAACAGGGAAGGATCCTGATGGGAAGGTGCAAGGAAAAGGGAGAAGACTCTGTGCTGCGGGTGAAGAGAGCAGAATGGCTGGAGGCAGGGCTGCAGGTGCTGCTGGGAGAGCAGACTGGGAGAGGTCTTGAATGGGGGCGTAACTTGGGCCCCACCCTAGCCCTCTTCTGTCTCCATCCCGCCGTCCCTGGGCAGTTCCACTGACTCCTGCCTGCCAGGCCAAGTCTCTCCTGACCTTTTCTCCACAAAATCACCTGCCCCCCCAGCAGCTCCTCAGGATGTCCCTAAACACCTCAAACCCACCTTTCCACAACATAAGTCCTCCCATTTATTTTCTTTTTTAAAACACACACACACACACAAACCCCACATCATTTGAAAAAAGCCAGTAATTTAACTGTTAATAATTACAAAGGTCTTGTAATATATCTCGCCCACCAACCTCTATCCACCCCTGTTTCAGGACTCCAGGAATAAGAACTGCTTCCCACCCTGGTTTAACGTGCTTAACAACCTTCTTACCTAGAGATATGGCTCAAATCCACCACTTTCCAGAGCTGGGTAACTGTTTTGGGGGCAGTAGTCTGGTTAGAAGGGAGGCCCAGGGATTTGTCTTGAAGCTGCGTTTGCACAGCAAACCCACTTTTCCACTTAGAAACTGATGGAGATTGGACCCCAGGGAACTGTTTCTGGGCAGTCTCCCTCTCCACTTCAACATGAGCCATGTAGAAATGGGCCTATATTCTTAAAACCTGCTTCATATTTTCAAGGCTCATCTGTGTTATCAGGAAGAAATTACTTTGCAACAATATAAAACTTGCTTCATATTTTCAAGGCTCATCAGTGTTCTCAGGAAGAAATTATTTTGCAACAACGTTCTGCCTTTCTAAGTAGAGCACATGCAAAAGGACCAACCTTCTTAGCAATGTCTGCCAATAGGATTTCTTTCTTCGTGCTAAAAAATACCTACAGATGATTTTAATAATGCCACTTTCAGATTCTCCTTTCAACTTATCTGTTCCTTCCCAAGTGTTGTCATTTTTCTGTTTGAAAATCATGACCGTAAAACCTCGAACATTTATGGGTTATGCAAACAGCTTCCCTTGGTATATTTTTAATAATCTCTGCTCTTATTATTACCAGATGTTGAAATCCCCAATGATAACAGAGTGACAAACTTTAAGGGTAAGATTAGTCGAGCAGGAGAAATGTGATGTTTTTATTCTGAGATAACAGGTGTCTGGCCTGGGTTTGTTTCAAGTTTTTTCTTTCTATTTTTAGCTGAGATGTCTTAGAGAAATTCCTTAATTTCACTGATCCTCTGTGTCTTCATTGGTCAGAGTACTGCTAATGCCTTCCTTATAGGGATTTGGTGACAAATGTGAGAGATTATATGTTGTATTAGTTATCTATTGCCGTATAACAAATTACCCCCAAATTTAGCAGCTTGAAACATTTATTATCTTACACAGTTTCTCAGAGTTAGGAATCATGGTGTGGCTTAGCTGGGTGGTTCTGGCTCAGAGTCTCTCACAAGTTGCAAACTACTGCCCAGAGCTGCAGTCCCTGGAGTCTTAAGTGGGACTGAAGATTAGTTTCCAAGCTCACCCATGTGGCTATTGGCAGGAGACTACAGTTCCTCACCACAGGGACCTAACCATACGGCTTCCCTCAAAGGCTGTGATGAGCGAGACCAACAAAGAGAGATATAAGCTGCAGCCTTTTATATCCTAAACTCAGTGGTAACATACCATCATGACTACTATATTCTACTGGTTACACTAACCATCACTGATACAATATGGGAGAGGACTACACAAGAGTGAAAATAACAGAAAGCAGGAAAAATTCAAAGCCATCTTGGAGGCTGGCTGCCACCTAGATATAAAGCACCCAATAGCGACACCTGGACACCACTAATTGCACAGCCGTTTATTGTACACTTATTATGTGCAGGCCCTCTTCTAGACCCAGGAAGTGTAAAAAATAGACACAGTCCTTGCTCTCAAGGGCTTCCATTCCAGACGCCCATAGTAGGTACTCAAAAAATATGTTTTCTGCCCTAGCTGGTTTGCTCAGGGGTTAGAGTGTTGGCCCGTGGACTGAAGAGTCCTGGGTTCGGTGCCAGCCAAGGGCACATACCTTGGTTGCAGTCTCGATCCCCAGCCCTGGTCGGGAGGGAGGCAACCACTCAATATGTCTCTCTCATCTCTCCCTCATTCTCTCTCTCTTTCCCACTTCCACTCTCTCTGAAAAGCAATGGAAAAAATATCCTTGGGTGAGGATATATATATCCTTAGGCAGAGATTAGCAATATTATTTCTTTTTTTAAAAAATATATCTTTATTGATTTCAGAGAGAGGAAAGGAGAGGGAGAGAGATAGAAACATCAATGATGAGAAAATCATTGACGAGCCAGCAACCCAGGCGTGTGCCCTGACCAGGAATCGAACCCTGATCGCCTGGATCCTAGGTCGACGCTCAACCGCTGAGCCACGCCCGGCCGGGCAGCAATATTATTTCTGACATATCTCCTCAGGCAAGGGAAACAAACAAACAAAAGAAATGGGGCGACATCAAACTAAAAAGGTTTTGCACAGCAAAGAAACCACCAACCAAACAAAAAGACAACCTACTGGATGGAAGAAGAGACTTGCAATGATACATACAATAAGGGGTTAATATCCAAAGTTTATAAAGAACTCATACAACTCAACACCAAACAACAAAAATCCAAATTAAAAATGGGCAAAGGACCTAAATAGACACTTCTCCAAAGAGGACATACAGATGGACAATAGACATATGAAAAGATGCTCAATATCACTAATCATCAGAGAAATGCAAATTTAGACCACATGAGATATCACCTCATGCCTGTCAGAATGGCTTCATCAATAAACCAACAAACAAGTGTTGGTGAGGGAGTGGAGAAAAGGGAACCCTCGTGCACTGCTGCTGGTAATGCAGACTGGTGCGGCCACTATGGAAAACAGTATGGAGGGTCCTCAGAAAATTGAAAATGAAACTGCCTTTTGATCCAGCAATTCCACTTCTGGATAGATATCCAAAGAAAGCCAAAACACTAATTTGAAAGACTATATGAACCTCGGTGTTAACTGCAACGTTATTTACAGTAACCAAGATATAGAAGCAACCCAAGTTCCCATCAATAGACAAATAGATAAAAAAGTGGTGGAACATTCATATAATGGAATATTACTAGGCCATAAAAAAGAATGAAGTCTTACTGTTTGTGACAGCATGGATGGACCTAGAAATTGTTATGCTAAGTGAAATAAGCCAGTCAGAGAAAGACAAATACCATATGATTTCACTTATATGTGGAATCTAAAGAACAAAATTAATAAACAACAAAATTGAAACAGAATCATAGATACAGAGAACAGACGGATGGTTGCCAGAGGGGAGAGGGGTTGGGAGTGAAAAAGAGGAAGGGATTAAGAAGTACTAATTGGTAGTTACAAGATAGTCTTGGGATGTAAAGTACAGCATAGAGAATATAGTCAATAATATTATAATAACTGTGTCTGGTACCAAGAAATATTGGGGCAGGGGGACGCTTTGTAAAGTATATGATTGTCTAATCATTATGCTATACTCCTTAAACTAATACACAATAATATTGAATGTACTCTGTAACTAAAAAATAAAATTTAAAAAAATTTAAAATCTCACTGTTAAAAATATACATATACATATACATATACATATACATATACATATACATATACATATACATATACATATACATATATATATATATGTTTTCTCCCCATGAGAAAGAAACAATTGATAATTTTTTTAAAACTTCATAAAAGAAGACCCTGCTAATCAGAGAAACAGACACAATCCAAGGAATTCCCACTTGGGAAATTAGGGGAACCCTCCCAAAACATGACAGTTACAAGTTGGAGCCTTCTTTGCAATTTTTAGTTTAGAGGCTGAGACTTTACCTTAAGGATCTAGCTAAAGTAACTGTCTGTAAGAAAACTAAGCAAATTGATGGTATCTGCATTCATGCAAAGGTAATTCCTTTCCAAAAGCATTCTTTCAGACCTTGGCTGCATCTACGGGCACACTAACAAATAAGGCTTTGCTGCCCGGCCGGGCGCGGCTCAGCGGTTGAGCGTCGACCTAGGATCCAGGCGATCGGGGTTCGATTCCCGGTCAGGGCACATGCCCGGGTTGCGGGCTCGATCAATGACTCTCTCATCATTGATGTTTCTATCTCTCTCTCTCCCTCTCCTTTCCTCTCTCTGAAATCAATAAAGATATATTAAAAAACACACAAACAAACCTTTAAAAAGCAAAACAAAAATAAATAAGTCTTTGCAGTCCTGGGCTCCTTATCTCTTTGTGAAAGCCACTAAGGTGGGACCTCTATTTGCTGATGACTCATCCACTGTCGATTTGTTGATGTTTAATATAATGTATGTACAATATATAAGGTGACCTTGAGTTTGACATTTTTTACAATGCACTCTGACCTTCTCCTGGTTTGTCCCAATTAGTGACATTTTACTCCCCGGATACTTTACTTGTGTTAAAATATTCATATTTCAGGCTCTTAGAGGAGACATGTATGATTCATGGGATTAATGGCAAAGGAACTTGCCTACATTACCAAATTAACCTTGCATCTCGCTAGCCTTCGTAATGCTGAAGTGAAGCTTGAGATTTATGCATAAATATTGCAGACTTATTCTGAGCTTAATAAAACATGCCTGTCTTCGCAAATACCCACAGACAGAAATGGACACTAGTACTTTCATTGATGCAGGTGCTGGAGGGACATGGACTGAGGTCCCACTGGATGGTTGTCCTTCCCTCTAATGCCCTTGACTAACCTTTTCAGGGCACCAAAGACTGTGATTTGGGAGCTCTTGGCTGAGAGGATCTCTGGTCTCACAGATTTCATGAAAGACACTGTCCTAGAGTCTGCTCCTCCATGAGAAAGGGAAGGGGTGATGTCTGCCTTACCCACTGAGTAGAAAAGGGACTTCAGGTGATGTCCCAGAGGGAGTCCCTAAGAACTAAATCATCACCCGGCCCCCAGGCATCTCCACACTTAACCACACATACCATGAAACTATGATGAGAGCACTGGGGCCAAGCAGACGCTCTGGCCCCTCCATGGCCCCCACATTTGGGGCTCATTCCTGCCTCCCTGCTTTTCTGCCAGGTGCCTGCTGCTTGGTGCATTCTCATTTTCAAAACTCTACCCCAGTGGCTCCCAATCTTCAGCCCAAGATGAAGTTTTTAGCATTTTGCAGCCAAATGAGAAAACCAAGGGTGATGTAATGAGTTTCTCACTAAGCTTAATGGAAAGGACTCTTTATTCTGAAACTGGGTTTTTCTTTTTTGGTGTTAATATGTTTCCTCTTATATGAAATGATTATAACAGATGGTAGGGGTTTTGCAGGGGGGTGTTGGTGTTTTTTTCCCCCCATGTCTCACTTGGCATCATGGAGCAGTGGTGTCCTTGCTGTTTTTCTTTTGGCTCCTAAACTCCAAGTCTTACAACCGCTCTCATACAAGACCACTTCACTCTCCAGGTCTTCTCTGGTTAGTCAGGGCTCGCTTTGCCTTTCTTTAAAAATAATATCAGTTTGGGTGCTTTCCCTCTAAAGTCATAGGATAGAGTCACAACAATTGGTAAATTAAAAAAACTTGCAAGGACGAAAATAGAAAACTGTTGTAGTCCCAATTCTCAGAGAAAATAAACTTAGCCTGAGCGATGGCCTTTTCTTCCATTTGTTCGAGTTTATCACTTAAGGTTTTAACAAAAATGGAGCTATTTTGCATAGGCTGTTTGGTTAAGTGGAACTCTGGTTCGTGGGGGATTCTCCTCTGCACATGACTGTCTGAGCCTCACCACATGCTCTCTTCTGTGGTTCCTGAACTCTCCTGAGTCTGGGCCCATCTTCCCAAGTAGAGTGAAACCCTCATGGGGACCGGCCTATAAGCATCAGGCGGCCTCCCCCACCAGCGGGGCTCACTCTCCTGCCCCTGGTAATGCTCAGTCAGTACTTGATGAGTCTACCAGCCTTTAATCTCTTTCTCTCCCCTGCTTCTTACAGCTGTGGGCACCAGAATTCAGCTAAGTGAGATTCCTACAACAGCAAGAGGAGTGCTATTATTTTGTTCTGAAGGTCTTTACAAGTGTAAGGCCTGTCTAAAGTGGCTATAAATAATTTATATTGTCCATAACTCAAACTGATCAAAATAGACCTCATCATGGTGATGCGGCAAAATCTGGTACAAGCTGCTTTTCTGCTGCCTCCAAACCAATTACACATTCAGAACAGATGAAACCCCGACTGGATTCCCTCCTGAATTGGGTTAAGGGCTCCTCCAAAATCACGCCGATCACAATCTGTGCATGATTAGACATTGGATCATCCCGCTGGACAAGGGCTGACAACCAAGATTCTATTATCTCATTTATTATCTATTTTTGGAATCTGCTGGTAGCTGTAGACGCTAGAAGATGTTTCCCAGTGAAAGAGGACCCTTTGTAGGTTCTTTTGAAAAATGTTGCCTGATGGGCTTTCACTAAAGCCAAGCATTTGGAGTCATTGATAATTCCACTTTGTTTCGAGGTGACAAATAGACAAAATAGGACATGAGCTTGTTGGTCCTCATTTTTATGAAGGAAACCCCCCACCACCACCTATTTAGCTTCTTATGAATGTGTGTTGGAAAGAATAAAAAATATCCTTCATTACCTTTAAAAGATTATGACAATAACTTTATGGAGCGGCACCTTCACGTTTGAAGATATACGATAAAACATTTTCCATCTACGATTAGTAACGGGATGTAACTGGCCCCAAAGCCTGCAAAAACTAAACCCACAACACATCCACACATCTGTGCAGATGGAGGAGCTGCCAGACTACTCAGAACCACTCCCAGGCCTGGCCAGCCAGGCGGGTTCCGCCTTCTGGAAAGACAGGAAAAATGAAAGTTTCCCAGAAGCCACCAGGCGCAGCTCCTTCCTACGGCCCCTCCCCTCCCCAGATCCAGGCCTGGTGGGTTATCCTGGCAGCTCCCTCCACTGTGGGATTTAAAAAGAAACAAAAGCTCCCATAAGTTAAAAAAGAGGGGGTTCATTTTGTCACCCTTGTGTAATGACCCTATTGATCCCCAAGGACAAGAGTGCTATAGAGAGTGGGTTTTGTAACACAGGGTGACTTTGACACATGCCCACTATAAACAAAGCGACAAACAAATGAGTGAGCAAGGCCATTCCCTTCTGGATGGACTCAAGTAGCACAAGTTCATAACTAGTCTCATGGACTAGTGGGTTGCGAGTCTCAGTCCCACCTCTTAGTAGTTGTATGAACTTGTGAAGGTGATTGATTTGTCATTTATGGGGTGCTCAGGGGCAGGGCTGGCGTTGTGGGCGTCCAGCCTATGCTTTAAATGAGACCGTCTGCGATGGTTTAGCCCAGGGCCCTGCCTGAAGCAAGTGCTCAGTGCATGTCGGGGCCCGGAAAGGAGGGAGAGGGGGCCCAGCAGCGCACTGGGACCTGTTTGCTCAAAGGGAGTTGGGTGGGGGGCAGGCAAGAGCACCATGGAGAGAGCAGAGGCTTGGATATCAGGAGGCCTGGAGGCTGACTCTGACTTCCCAAGTTTCTTCCCCTTCCCAGGCCCCAGCTGCTTTCTCTGAAACATGGTGCGACCCACCCCTAATCCAGCTCTCAGAAGCCTCTGGCAGGTAATGATGTGAATGCCCAGGCCCTTTATGACATTTCAGTACAGCATCTCTAACTGCCTTTGGAGAAAAGTGGAGGCCTATGGGCGTGAGGTGGAAGATGGACGGAGCCATGGGCCGGAGAAGAGACCTGGGCCTTCCATCCTCAGGGACTCCAGCAGAAAGAGCCCTGGTCTGGGCCTGGAGACCTGGCTTCTAGCTTCACCTCTGTCACTTACATGCTGGAGAACAAGTCACTGGACCTCCATGTCCTCGCAGCAGCTTCCTTTGTGTGGGATGGGTGTTGTGCCTGTGGCATCCCCTCTGTGATTGTTCCAGAGGCAAGATGGTATAAGGACTCCATAAGCAGACTCTGGAGGCAGAGAGCCTGGTTCAAAGCCTGGCTGCACTAGTCCTGGCAGGTAGCTTAGGCTTAGCTGGTGGGGTGTGGTCCCTCCCAAGGAATGGTTGCCCATCAGATCCTCCCTCTCCCCGCTGGGGGGGGGGAGTGTGTGAGAGGCAGCTGATCATCCATGTTCTACTCTCCCATCAGTGTTTCTCTCTCTCCCTCTCCCTTCCTTTCTCTCTAAAATTCAATAAAACTATTCTTTAAAAAAATGGCTTTTTAAAAAAAATCCTGGCTCCTATGTAACCTATGACAAACTACTTAACCTCTCCAAGCCTCAGTTTCCTCATCTGTGAAATAGGGATAATTTTAACAATAGTAACTCTTTCCTAGAATTGTTGAGGGTGAGCACAGCCATTTGTGTGAAGGTGGCCCCATCAGAGTCCAGTAAATTAGACATCATGGTGCTGATGCTGAGGACCTAGGTTAGGCCCAGCATTCCTCCCCGCATACATGATTCTGCGAAAAATAGGAGACAAAGCATCTCCCTGTAGGTGAAGGTCTGCTGGGTGGGTAAGAGCCGTAAGGTGTGCCTTTGTGTGCCTGTGCACGTGTGGGCCTGCAGGAGCTGCCGGGGCCCCACACACAGGTGGGACACACACAGAGGCTCCCAACATGAAGATGCAGCCAGAAGGATAGTTATCACAGTTAACACGGATTACGCACTCACTGTGTGCCGGGGACTGTTCTAAGCCTTGTCCAGAGAATAGTTTGATTCTCACAACAGGAGAATCCCCCATTCTACAGATGAGGAGACTGAGGGACAGAAAAGTAAGATAAGATGCCCGAGGTCACAATGGCCTGGCGCAGACACCCGCGCAGGTGCCCACCTCTGGCTCAACCCCATTTTTAAAATTTTTTTACATAGACAAATCCATTCAAAAGCAGCATTCTCCCCACCCCAAACCTGCTGCAACACATTCAAGATGAGCACTGGTGGCCAAAGACGCAAGGAATGGCCTGTTGGCACAGCGCGGGGACGCTGTGCGGAAGAACTGGACCAGTGAGAAGACGAGGCGTCCCCAAGGCGGCGGCGGCGGCGGCGGCGGTGGTCACAAGTCCCGCCGGCGTGAAGCGCGCGGGGCACAGCGCGGACCGCTGGGCGCTCGCGGCAGTGCGGCGGTTCACCACAGAGCAGAGCTTTTGTGCGCCCCGAGGCCTGGCACCGGCTCTCCGCAAAGCCTCTCCCTGCGCCTTTGGCTGCAGCCATTCCGGGCGCGCAGCCCAGAGCTTGAGGCCAATCAGCCTTGGGTTTTTAGCAGAAGGGCAGAGGGGCCTGCAGAGACCTGGACCCAGTCTGGGATCCGATGGAGACAGTTGAACTGCCAGGCGCTCACCGAGCCCCATCCAAGAGCGCACCAAGTCTTCGCACCCCCTTTTAATGGGAAAACGACAGCCACCACGGGCCAGTCTTGATAACTCACGGGCCTGCCTTCGAACCCTTTCAGACAAAACCCACAGCAATTTCTTTGAAAGAAATAAATGTCTGGACCCTGCAACGAAGTCTCGGGTTTTCTAAGGACGGACCATCCGCAGCACAGTCAGTAAATTAACCCAGCGCACCACAACTGTTTCTTGATTATTTATTTTTAAGTTGGTTTGTGAAATGAAATATAAGAGTTTATAAAAATCGTTTATTCTGGAAGTGGGGAAACACATTCGACTCCAGCTTGTTTGTAGAAGGAGCAGTGCTATTGAGGCGGGTGCGGAAGGATGGGTAGGCTCGGTGTCAAAATACAACCCCCTCGGCCAAAAATACGCAAGTCAAGGCTCGAATCAGGATTCGGGAGCGTCTCTTCGGATTCTGCGGATTCTGCGCTCCGGCGCTCCCCACCCAGTGCTCCGACTTGGAGAAGTTTTCCCCAGGCGGCGGGTGGGTAGTCTGAGCACAGTGTATCCAAAGCCGGTGCTCGGTCCCTAACCTCTGGCTCTCTCTCTCTCTAAGCCTGGACCCTGAGAACAAAGGCGCACGGGAGGAGAAAGGTGGGCCACTGGAGGGTCCTGGTCCTGTCCAAACAGACCACCCCTTCCCCAGCTCTGGTTCCAAGGGAGTGGATTTTTTATTTTTATTTATGCAAGAGAGCAGTTAAAAGGAGCATTTAAATACCCTCCATTCCCTGGGTATCCATCTCCGCGCTCGGGCGCGCCTGGGAGGCCGCCCCGAAAGTCCGGGAAGCAGCGCAGAGCAGTGGGGGCCGCCGGGCAGCTGCGCGGTGACTCGAGGTCTAGCTGGACACCCGGCCCCAGCCCCGGGAGGCTCCTCGCAGATTTCGGGGAGGGGGCTGCACTCTATTGTTCACTCCGGCCAATCAGGGTCCCCCCTTTCCTTGCAGCCAATCCCACGTCACCCCCGCCTTCCACCCAGCGCGCCCGCCCACCGGCCAAGGGTCCCCATCACCTCCCCCGCACCCCGGTTCTGGGGAGGCTGGTGACGCCGCAGGTCCCGCCCCCGCCCGGCCGGGCGACTGCGTGCTGACGTCATGCTGCGTGCGGGCCGGTGCGGTCGGTCCTGCAAGTCCGCGGGGCCCGAGTTAGTTCGCAAAGAGCCGGCGGGGAGCGCGACCCTCTTCCTCCGCCCGGCGCACACTTGGAGCACGCCTCTGTCTGCATGGTGGATATTATTTTCCATTATCCTTTCCTGGGTGCTATGGGGGATCCTTCCAAGAGTAAGTCCTCTCTGGGTGTGGGTGTGGGTGTGTTTGTGCTTAATGCGCGATATTTCTACTGCAGGAGAATGCTGACCGGATGCTACAAGTGGCTTCTATTTGACAGGACACTGGGCGACGAAAAGCCAAACGAATGCCTTTCTCCTGCAGGACGACTTATCCGTTGGAATCCTGCTGTTTTAATTCATAATTAAGCTCTCTTTCTCAAGCCTGCGGAGGCTGGCCTCAGGCTGTGAAACCTGCTTCTGTTGTGCGCTAAGGCAATTATTAGGTGTGATTTAGGGGTGTGAGGCTCTGGTTTGCGCGCTGGCCTTTCGGCACCTGCAAATAAACACTATGTCTCCAGCTTGAGCGGGGGCATCTAAACCAAGAAATGTCAGCGAGGATGCGAGAAGGCTGCGCAGAAGCCCCTGTGCGGTCGGGGCGGGCGGGCACGGCCGCGGGAGGGAGGTCGGCCGGCGTCCCGCTTGGCGTGGAGCGCCGGGGCCGCAGAGCTGAGACGTCCACTTAGTTTCCTCTCACTCACCACGTTGGCTTTTAGTTACAACGCAAACAGACAAGACGAAGGTGTCCAAGTGAATGTTGTTAAATTTGGGGGGAGGGGCATTAGGAGGGAGGCAAAGCGCCTTTACCAATGCTGATTTTGTTTTTTTTGTTTGTTTTTTTCGTTTCCAATTGTCTGGACCTTTCGAAAAGTCCGCTTCCCTTTCCTGGTCGGAGTAATTCTTGCCCGAGAGCAAGCGGGCCGGGCGGGCCGGGGTGGCCGAGGCGGGTCTGCAACCGCGCCTGACTTGTGCCCTTCCCCGCAGAGAAGCCAGGCACGGCCACGTGCGTGGGCTGCGGGAGTCAGATCCACGATCAGTTCATCCTGCGGGTGTCCCCCGACCTCGAGTGGCACGCCGCCTGCCTCAA
Organism: Miniopterus schreibersii; assembly: GCF_964146895.1. Taxonomy (NCBI): domain Eukaryota; kingdom Metazoa; phylum Chordata; class Mammalia; order Chiroptera; family Miniopteridae; genus Miniopterus; species Miniopterus schreibersii. The sequence goes on from NC_138124.1 coordinate 5,797,428, forward strand.
GTGCGCCGAGTGCAGCCAGTACCTGGACGAGACGTGCACGTGCTTCGTGAGAGACGGGAAAACCTACTGCAAGCGGGACTACGTCAGGTGAGGCTCGGGGACAGCGACCCGCCCCCGAGCGAGCGCCGCCGCCGCCGCCCCACCCCGCACTGACCGCCTGTCCGTGCCCGCAGGCTGTTCGGCATCAAGTGCGCCAAGTGCCAGGTGGGCTTCAGCAGCAGCGACCTGGTGATGCGGGCGCGCGACAGCGTGTACCACATTGAGTGCTTCCGCTGCTCCGTGTGCAGCCGCCAGCTGCTGCCCGGCGACGAGTTCTCCCTGCGGGAGCACGAGCTGCTGTGCCGCGCCGACCACGGCCTCCTGCTCGAGCGAGCGGGGCCCGGCAGCCCGCGGAGCCCCGGCCCGCTCCCCGCGCGTGCCCTGCATCTGCCAGGTGAGCTGCATCCACGCGTGGGTCCCTGCGCAGGGCTGCTGACGCTGGGACGGAAAGTGGTCCCTGGAGTGTTTCTGTGGGACTACAGAACTGCGAGCGGGAACACGGCTGGGTGTTGAGGGTGGGTGGAGGGGGCATCGGTGTGTTCCAGTGAGCCAGGATGGTGCGTGTGAGTGTGCATGTGCGCGGTGGAGGAATTCTGTGGAGAACCGTGTGCCCTCCGTGATCAGGACACATGGGGAACGATACCAGGAACAGGAGCGGGAATGACAACCGGGAGTCTCCAGGAGCGGCTCCCTGGGGATGTAAGGATGAGCCGGGGCCTGGGCGCAGGAGGCCAGGTGGCTCTGAAAACTAGGCTTTGGAGACCAACCGCCCAACGAAGAGCAGAGCGGTGTCTGTGTTTTGTGTTTTGAGGCCCCAGTGTGATGAACAACTTGGCCACAGGCTCATCGGTGGGGAGGGAGTGGGACACGGTGGACTCGGGGATCCCAGGAAACACTCCCGCAGGGGGTGCCGCGTGTCCGGGTGGGGGTGAGACGCGTGCCGGGCGGGCAGCCACAGACCCCAAGCACCAGCCCCTGGCCCGGGTGTGCCTGCGGGTGCTGTGTGGTCTGGCAAAGCGCCTCCCCTCTCTGGCCCTCCGTTTCCTCCCCTATACGACGAGGAAATCGGGCTGGATGGGCTGTTTGTAAATATTTATCCAAAACTCCCTGGCGGGAAGGGGGTAATACAGTGAATCAGTGAGTAGGAATTCGTGGGTGCTCAGACCGGGTGCGGGCGAGAGTGTGAAGCGGGGTGAAGCCTGTGCCGGTGCCCCGCCGCTCGGATCTCCCTTTTGTTTGTCGAGGGGCCGGGGGAATCGGGGCCTATTTACCCGGGTGGAGTGAACCCAAGGCCTGGCGAGGGCACCGCCGGCGGCCGCTGGGCCTGGAACCCTGGAGCCTTGAGGGAGGAGTCGTGTCCAAGCAGGGTCTGCACGGCCTGGTCCGAGTGGCCCTTGAACTAGGGGGTAGGCCTCTCGAGGGTCCCCGGTGCGGGAGATAAACCCCCAAATTCGAGCAGCGCGGCGCGGCGCTGGGGGTCCTCAGGGGCCCCCTTTTCCTCCCCCTCCAGAGCCTGGGGACAACTCCTTCTTCTGCCTCTGAAACACCGATTTTTTCCCGGAGGGCGACGCCCCCCCCCTCCTGTTTTCGGTTAAACGGGCCCCTGCGAGCAACCGGGGTCCAGTAAGTGCGGCAGGCTCGGCTGGCGGCGAGCACTCGCGTGCTCCTGGGAGGTCTCTGCGCTCCGCAGGGGGGTGCGGGGTGTCAGGGACTCGGGAAGGCACGGGAAGGGACGTGTGCTGTCCTCCGGGTGGGGCGAACAGAAAGAAAGGGAGACGAATGATATAACGAAATCAACGCATAGAAGAGAAACGGAGTCAGGCGGAGGGCTCGGGGGGGCGGGCGCGGGGCGGGCGGACGTCTTTCTCACGCGTACCCCGTCCGCAGAGTCGGGGTCCGGCCGGCAGCCCGCGATGCGCCCGCACGTGCACAAGCAGGCGGAGAAGACGACCCGCGTGCGCACGGTGCTCAACGAGAAGCAACTGCACACCCTGCGGACCTGCTACGCCGCCAACCCGCGGCCCGACGCGCTCATGAAGGAGCAGCTGGTGGAGATGACCGGCCTCAGCCCGCGGGTGATCCGAGTCTGGTTCCAGAACAAGCGTTGCAAGGACAAGAAGAAATCCATCCTCATGAAGCAGCTGCAGCAGCAGCAGCACAACGACAAGACGGTGAGAGGCCGCGGCCCCAGCGGCGGGTGGGGCCCGCGCGCCCGCCCCGCACCTGCGCGCTTTTCTGGGCAGGCTCTAAGGAGATGGGGGGACGGGACTCTCCGGATGGCCTGTGCTTGTGCCTTCAGAGGAAGGCTCTCCATGGGGTTCAGGGCCCCTTAATTACTGTATCTGAGCTCGGGTCCCCTTCCCCAAAGGCAGACCTGAGTTGGGATCGCTGGAGCTCGCGTACCTGGCGAGGACCGGGACTCAGGCTCAGCGCTCCCTTGCCCTGTGGTTCCCGGCGCTGCGGCCAGCCCATGGTGGCGGGTTTGCGGGCCCTGGGGTATCCTTGCTGGCGGAGGAGGGCTCCCCGGGTAAGGTCGCAAACAGCTTCAGGCAGCAAATTGTTAGCCAGTGCCCGGGGCCCCAGTCTCAAAGGTGGCCGGAAATTTGAGACCTAAGTCGAGCGCGCCCCACCCCTTGTCCCGAAGAGCCTGCAGGGACTGACCGGGACGCCCCTGGTGGCGGGCAGCCCCATCCGCCACGAGAGCGCCGTGCAGGGCAGCGCGGTCGAGGTGCAGACGTACCAGCCGCCGTGGAAAACGCTCAGCGAGTTCGCGCTGCAGAGTGACCTGGACCAGCCCGCCTTCCAGCAGCTGGTGAGGCCCTGGGCTGCCCGCGCGACCTCAGGGGAACGGCTGGGATTTAGGGATTTAGCCAGGGGAGGGGGGCCTTCCCACGGGTGACCGGCGGGGGCAGCCCTAGGCCAACGGGTGGTTGGTGTTCAGGGAGGGGGGGACTGCAACCACACCCCTGCCCATAATTCGCTCTAAGCCAGGTTCCCCTGTATTAATGCGCTCTCGCAGGAGAGGTCCAGGGATTAACCAGCCCGAGTCCCCGCCCTAATACCCCTGCGCGTGCACTTGGGGGCCCGGCCGATGTCTCCGAAGGGCTGGCTCCCAGTTGGAGGCACGTCCCCAAGGGCCCGGACGCGTCCTCACCACCGCTCCTACCTGGTACCTCCAGGTCTCCTTTTCTGAATCTGGCTCCCTGGGCAACTCCTCTGGCAGCGACGTGACCTCCCTGTCCTCGCAGCTCCCCGACACACCCAACAGCATGGTGCCGAGCCCGGTGGAGACGTGAGGGGACCCTGCCGCCCGCGGACCGCGCATGCTCCCTGCATGAGACTCGCCCTTGCTCAGGCCTTGCCTGCTGAAAGCTCTCGCCTTTGTAATTGTTATTATTGTTATTTAAAGAGAGAGGACAGAGGGAAGCGTCGGGACGGCCCAGAGCGCCGGGGCGCACCTGCTTTCACCAGGCGGGAGAGCCCTGCTCCGAGGACTTGTATTTTCTCAGAACCAGAAGTCGGGATTTACTAGCGTTAGCCCTGCCCTCTCCTCTCGCTGAGGCCGCGCTCCCGCGGTTCCCAGGCTCCAGCGGGGAGAGGACGGGACAACCGAGAGGAACAGACCTCAGTGCCCCAAAGCGCATGATTGCCGGAAAATGTAGAAAGGAGACTTACCTTGAAAATGTTTTAAATTATCAGTCGACGGAAGACAGAGCGTGTGAGCCTTTGCCGAACAGAACGTAAGTTATTGTTATTTATTGTAAGAACAGCCAGTTCATAGTGGGACGAATATTTTCATCTTAATAAAAAAATAATAACCGGATGCGACGCTGCTGCTCCCGTGTGCTGCCGGCGCCGCGGGGGTCAGGGCCCAGCGCGGTCCTCGCGCCCGCGCCTCGTGCGCCGCTGCCCCGCGTGTCCCAGCGAGGCCGGGCCCGGCGGGGATTGGGCGCCGCGCGGAGGGGGGCGGGCCCGGCGGGGATTGGACACCGCTCGCGGCCCGGCCCGGCGGGGATTGGACACCGCTCGTGGCCCGGCCCGGCGGGGATTGGACGCGGCGCGGGGGGCGGGGCCGCGTCCGTGCGCTCCCGGGGGCCCCGTCGAGCGGGAGCGCGAGGTGGGCTCGGAGGTGGCGCGCGCCCCCGGCAGCTGCCGCTCGCTTCCCGGGCGACGGTCGCGGGAGCGCGCGCTGCGGTGCGAGCGACCCCGTTTGGGTGGGGAGGTGGCGACTCTCGGCCCGAGGTCAGGCTCGCGAGGGCGACTGCAGTTCCCGTGGCCCCTTGCTGGCCGGTGCCCTGGGCCCTCCCGTCGGTGTGGGGGCCCCGCGGGCTGGGCGCTGCCCGGGGGTCTCGCCGGTTATTAATTCCAGTCTAGACGGAGGACAGGCGCGCGGCGGCCCCTTATCGGCGCCGGCATCACCTGCAAGCGATACAGCGCGGGAGCCACAGGGCCCCGCCGGCCGCGAGTCCACCAGAACCAGTCTGGCGTGTCCTTGGTTTATTTTCTTTCCAGACCCGAATGCAGGGGCGGGGATGGCCCAGGTCACTCGGTGTGACATTTCAAACCCTGCCACTTGTTTTCTTGAAAACTGGCTTTAGAGGTCGCAGGAAATAACCGAGAGATACCGAATCTCCAGCAGCCCCGGGCAAGCACACAAAACGCAGGCTCAGGTTTTACCCTTCAAATATTTAACCCTTTGGCAGCTTCGCGGGTGGAGGCGGGGCCGCCAGCCTCCAGCCACTACTCCTGAAGAACCCCTGGCACCGGGTTTCTGGTTCCGTGTCCCTCGAGTGAAATGACCCACAAGTATATCTTCTTTGCCCAGGATTGGTTTTGAAAGAATTGGATAGTCGCCCTCTTAGCTCGGGTAGAGTCTGGTGCCGAGCAGCGTCTGAGGGGCACCCGCGGTCGCGGGACGGTTGCGTACGAGTCTTCTGTTGAAAGCCGTGGGCTACTTGAGGTTTTCCAGCAGGGCTGACGCTAGGGTTTCGTCACCCCCGCTCCCGCCTCGCGTTAGAGAAGGCAGGCTGGAAGACTGGCTGGCAATTGTGGAAAGAAGGTGGGAGGGGGTGTGGAAATGGAGCCACCTATCTCTTCTGCTTCCTGAAAGTCAAGGTGATGCAGCACAAAAATGAAAGAGAACATTTCCCCTTCTTGAGGATTTGGGAAATGGTGCTGCAAACTTACAGATAAGGGGAGAGAGACGGAGGGTTAATGAGGACCAGCTTTACCGCTCCAACTACCCAGAAACGGTTTCAATAATCGGGGTTATTCTTTGAGACTTTGTTCCCTTAACTTAGGCCATTCCCTCCCAAACAGAAATATATATGTATTTCCTTTTACCTTGCGTCTGGCCATGGAATAGGTGGCTAAACTTCCCACTAATACTGGGTTTTGTCATTAAAAAAAAGAAAAAAAGAAAGAAAGAAAAAGGAAATAGGTTTTTGAATAAGGAATTTCATTAATGGTTGTTAATTAGCTTCAAATTTTTGCTTTTGACAGACTACAGTGTTTTAATGCTGAGTGGAAACATCTAATGGCAGTCCCCTCTTCCCTTACCATCCATAGATCAAAAAAAAAAAAATCTAATTCCTCCTTTTGATATTTATATGCGTGCCTGTTTTGAACGTTGGGGCTCTGAAATGATGAAAGCGGTTGCCTGCATCTGCCTGTATTAGTGTATAAACCCGAAGAAGCTCTTCTGCAGTTTGTTGCTAGCTGAGCATAGGGGCACATCGGTTTTCCCACGTGGGTTTCCAGGGAAAGGGTTGAACTTTGAAGCTTTATTACAATGGTCTCTAAACCAACTACAGTTGGTTAGTTACATTAATAAATATCAATTTTAATGGTTCCCAGGTGATCTTTAAACATCCTCTGTAATACAGTAGGGATTTTCTTGTAAATTAAATTATCTGTAACAGTTACAAGTGTTGTATTTTATGTTTCACTGAACTTTTAAAGTGAGATACCCAGTTGTGTAGTAAGTCAGTTAAAAAGGAAAAAAAAAAAGTGAGTTAAGAGGCCAGAGGTGGAAAATGGGAGTTGGTTAATTAGATTCACTTTAAAAAAAGACACTGAGTATTTAATAATTTGGATGGCTCTATGAAATTGAGGGAGGAAAGGGATTCCCAGAGTTGGAAAAGTTTATGGCTATTATGCCACAAAATTTAATACATATTGAAAGGCTGCATGCTTCTGGGAAATTCAGAGTCCCTGTGCCAGTATTCCCAACAAACTTTAATATTTAATGGACTGTGGGACAGAAATCAGCCTTTTAGTTTTGAATATGGAATAGCTTCAAGTTCCGTTTTTTTGTTTTTTTCCAGAGCTGCAAATTCTGGGTTAAAAGGAAGACATCTAAAATTGTTCTCAAGAAAACAAAAGATTCTGCTACTGCTGCTTTGGGGGAGGGGCATAAATCGCCACACATTTAGTTGGCCGTTTCCCATACAAGCGAGTCTTCGCAAAGAAAGCATGAGAATTAGCAGAATAGCAGAGTGCTGGGGGAGAGGAAACAATGAATGAATAATAAACTATTTGGGGAGAAGTTGCAATGGAGTTGTGATAAAAGCAGGAAATTCAGCTTATTAAGCTGATGTAAGGAAGATTAGAGGCTTTTAAATGCGGGTCTGATTGATGTAAAGGTAAACTTTCTTTAAGATACAGGGATTGGAGGCAATAAGGAGGACTGTGTAAGCAATTACAGACCAGCGCCTTGTTGATAGAGGCTGCGCATGGAGATGCGGATAAATGGAGTCAGGCTGGTAATGGGGGAGAAAGGGGGACCGGAACAAACTCCACTGGAATCCCGATGTGGACTTGGGTGGGGAGTGGCCCAATTAAAAAGCAAGTTTGGGGCTCCCGCGGCAATCATGCCAGAAAGGTAGGAGTGCCCGGTGAGTCCAGCCTTCTGACGAGGGCACCTGCTGGTCGGAGAGCGGGTCGGGGAATAAGCGGAGAGCCCAGCGTGTGCGCACCGGGAGGCAGGCTGTTTAGGGGGCTGTTGGGTACCCAAGGCAGGAGACCCCCGTGCTGGGGTGCGGGAGCAGGGAGAGGGAAGTGGAAGAAGGGTGGCGGGGAGTAATCCCTTCCCAGATTGCCAAGACCCAAGGGAGCTCCGGAAGAAACGACCCGTGGTCTGCAGCTCCGCGGGGAGGGAAGGGCCGCCCGGAGGCCGGTTGGGGTCGCGGCGCCTCGGGGAGGGTGGAGCGCCCGGCCCCCCGCGTCTTGGCCCCCTCGGGCGGGCTCCGGCTCCCATTCCGCCCGGGAGGCCCGGGGCAGGGAAACTATCGGATCACACACTTACTCGTCAGTGTGGACAGTTTCTGGGAGGGTAATCAAAGCTGTCTCCATTACGTGCGGCTTTTGGGCACATTTCTGACAAGATGAGCAAATTTTATTGAGAAGCGTCTTGCGGCGAATCTTGCAAATATCTGACTTTTCCTCCCTGCGCCCGCGGGTCGCATCCGGTGCGGCGTGGACGCGCGCGCGCTCGGCTCGGGGATGAGCTCTCCCGTTTTGGGTTTTGAAGTTGGACCCCCACCTTTTCTGTTTGTAAAGCGGGGAAAACCACGCATGCACGCGGCAGCTTGGGTATTTCTGGAGGTGGGTTTACTTTTAAAAAGCCGAAGAAACTTCTCTTTTGCAGCCCTCCACCCCCCGTCTTGAACCTGATACATATTCGGAACAGTTTTTCCAACCAGATCTTTGTTCTTGGTAATGTCTGATCCTTATCGGACAGGAGCGATTACCTCTGTCACTCAGTGCCCGCCGCTGGCCTCAGGTGCAGAGGCGGCAAGGTCAGCCTCACTGAGCCACGGGGTCCCTCCTGCCGCTTCCTTTCCCGTCTTTCAGAAGACACCTGAGAGCGGTTCGCTGTGGCCGATCTGGATCCGGCCGTCATTCTGGAGAGTAACTTCAATTGGCACTCGGGGGAGGCCCTGCACTGTCCACCAGGAAAGTTTGAACGATGATCAGTGCTCTAAATTCATTGCAAATGGCCTCGAAAACATACGCAATTAGAATGTACTCCAAACCTTAAAGAGGGAAATTTGGAGCTGATTAACTGTGATTGTCTTTAATTATGATACTTCAGGAGTTGGAATTAGGATTTTTATTTCAAATTTGTATTGCCTTAATAAGAAAAGTCACCACTGCAAACAGAATAAGTTATTTTATTACAAGAACAAAACAGACTTGCTAATTTTGTGTCTAATTTCACCCATATTACAAATGCAAAGTATATAAGATGGAAATTACCAAAATGCAAAATATTGTGCATAAAGGGAATAAATTCAACTTACAGAGTTAGCAAGTAGAACATTAAAGTATCTACAGTCATTATAAATAGTTCAAAGTATATACCATATCTACAGTACAGGGGGAGAGTATAAACACGTGAAAATGAGTTTCTTAAGGAAAAGCTAGAACGTTTGTTTGGACAATTTAAATTATTAACGAGGGAACGCAAATATTGAACCAACCAAAACATTTTTATTTTTCTTTTTTTAAGAAAAACTGTCGAGCTTCTTCCCAGGCCTGCTGAGGAAATCTGTTAGCCAGCTCAAGATAGTCTTGGGACCCAAGGCATTTTCCTGAGAGAAAAATGGAAAAGAATTAAACGTAAAAGAGTGAACTTCTTTGAAGTTTAAGAAATTAAAATTATTTTGACATCTGAGTACACAATGGAGACATAAACTTCAGATAAACCATGATACAATTTATGTAAACAAGGTAACCTATCTATACTATAAAATATATTTTCATCGCAGTTTTATGCTTCTAATATATTCAGACATTAACCCCTATGTAAAACATTATGAAAAAATCCTTTTGGATTCCAGCATAGGAAAATAAGGTAAAATAAGTATGGTGAATAAAAAAACAGCCATATATATATATACTATCCTTAATTAGCCTTGAAAGGGTAAATATATATGTAACCTTGACATATTTTCTAAAATAGTCTATTTAGTTGAAAAGACAATTTCAGTTTAAATATATCTTTAAAAATGCTTTAAAATCTGGCATTCAGTCACCTATCTAACAAAGCAGAGGGAACAGTTAGGAACTTTATTGACTCCTGATGTAAGCAAAGCAAGTAATCTCATAGCTGGGCAGCCATCAGGCAGCGAACACCAGAAAATCAGAATTCTTCCTCTGCAATGAGTGTGGTGCTACCAAGGGCTGCTTGACACTTAGAGGTTCACCTGGGCAACAAACTCAAAACAACTTGAAATATTTTATGGGGACTTAATCCAAAGTTCCCCTAAGCAAAAGGGGAACAGATTTCAAAGGTACAAACTGGCAACTTAATGAGGTGTCATCATTTTCTTTTTTTAAATCAAGTGAGCACATTATGAGCTGTCACCAAATACAGTGATGACTCTTCCTGAGCAAAGGAGAGACCTATTCTCCATTTGCTGTTGTGTGGGTTAAACTCACTGTAGTTTGGGAAAGCGTGGAAGTCAGGGAAGACGGTAAAGAAATAAGGTTGAGAGGCTCCCATAGGCCTCAGTCCACAAAGTAGACGGAGAGGCAGTTCCTGGGACTTTGCCTGCCAGATACACAGCAAATGGTGACTTATCCTTAGTCAGGTGAAGGGAATAAAGGAGAATGTCTATAGTTCTTACTGGCAAAAAAATTATTGTATAGTTACAAATAAATGCATTAGAAGATTTTTTGGGGGTATTTTCATATATTCAAAATTTAAAAAATTGTTTTGTAAGAAACAGTAACAAATTATGCTGATTTTTCCCAAGTAGCCTCCAAATGTTTTTTCTTCTTCTAAGGCTGTGACTGAGTCAGGGCAGAACTGAACTTGCACACTAATTCTGGCTTAGACAAATGGTACTGACTATGATGTTGACTTTAATTTCTAAAAAGGTGCACAGCTTTCTGTTTACTTCTCAGAGTACCTAAGTTAATAAAACATGACATATTTTTCATGATATTGTTGCAGGTTTAGTTATATTTTCTTCTATGTACTTTTCAACACCTGCCCACTATAGGTAACTGTGTGTGTGCGTGCGTGCGTCTGTGAGACAGAATCCAAGGTGTCTCCCCCTGTACCCCCATACTTCCACCTGGCCCCAAGTAAGGACTACCTGATGGGTGTCCAAGAGGGTCCTGCTAGGAGGGGGGCCTCTGGCCACTTTAAAGACTATCAAACTAATGGAAGAATTGTGGGGAATCTGGATTAGAGTCTCAATCAGAGATGCTGTCACAACAGTCAAGGAGCAACTTGCACTACTCACTTACAGTCTAGGTAGCAAAGTATTTTTAAAAGTAAAAATGCACTTTAAAATTCTACATCACAGGAAACACCGCAGATGGAACACTACAGGAAAAACACACACCTTGTAATCTGAAGGCTTCTTCTCCATGGAAAACAATTTTACATTTCTTATTTCAATTAGAAAAAGGCAAGTACTTGAATTTAGGGGGAAGTATGGGCTACTATCATTGATAATTTTATTCTGAACATGGACAGGAACCAAACCTATGTGATTTAGCATTTATGTGAGTAACATAGGCCAATATTAATGCTCTGATTGTCTCTTGAATTACTAAGTAAATTTAGCAATTATTCACAATTTATTATATCTTGCATGAGGTGAATATAAATTACACAAAGATATTTTGTTTTTCTTTTCCTTCCATAGATTTCTCTGTATATTTTTTTTTTAGTTATTTTTATTGATTTTTAGAGAAAGAGGAAGAGGAAGAGGGGAGACAGAGAAAGAGAGAGACACACACTGATCAGCTGCCTCCTGCACATCCCCTGACTGGGGACCAAACCTGCAACCTGGGTATGTGCCCTGACCAGGAATCAAACCCACCACCTTCTGGCATACAGGGTGATGCTCCAAACAACTGAGCAACATGGGCCAGGGATCTGTATATTGATACACTCATGTTTGATTTCTTTACTCACTGAAATCACTTGGTATTCAAATCTCAAATATTTTAGGCAATGTAACAAATTAGTTTCTCTAATAGTTCCAGAAGGTGGAGTACGAAACACGTCTGTTCAGCTAACACATGATATTTAATTTTAATAGAGACATACCTTTGGACTGATGAAGCTGGTTATCTCCCTGACCTTGATTCTGTGCAAAGTCCTGTGGGAGATGAGAAAAGTGTTTTTACACCAATGCTGCAAGCAGAGAATTTCACTGAGGGCGGCTTTAAAAATGCTTCTGAATTTTGAGACAACTATTTTTGCATGAATATTCTGGAGACCAAATATAAAAGCTGAAGAAACTGAAGTTATGTACTCTAGGTTCTCGTCATTTTAAATCAAACAGCGATGATGTAAATTTTGCTCAGCTATCACTAGGGCGAGGTTGCTGCCTACTAACAAACTGAACACTTTAGTCAAATTTATCTTAAAAAATATTGACAGATTTTTAACATTTTTTTTTTTTTTTTAAGCACAACTATAAAAGCTCTTAGGTATTCTGCAGCTACATTTTAAAGTCTGGTAATTTTACTTTTATATGGAAAATGAAAAATGAAAAATGTAGAATATTATATAAATTTTCAGAAACTACCAGCTCCTACTTTTAATATTGTCTAGTGACTGTTAATAATCTAACAGATGGGGACCTTGCAGAACCATTTTATAAAGTAAAATCCAATGTATATTCATGCCCTTGAGCACAGTTTATAGAAAAAGTACTTGATTTAAGACCACTAATCCAACATTCTATCACAAATAAGCATTCTAAGAAATCTATGTAGCACTTACAGAATTTGTATGTTAAAATATATGTGAAATGTATGTTAAATTTACATTCACTTACATTTGAATGTGTGTTGAATGTAATCGAGCAGAGTAGATTTAGAACTATTTTGAGATCAATACCACATGAAAACAAATAATATATATGATCTTTGTATTTTAGATTCTGATATCATTTGTATTTTTATAAATTGTTTCCCAAGCAGTTGAAAATGTAAGGGACTAAGTGGGTGAAGATGCAAAATCTGCTTCTTGCTCAACTATCGTCGTCTTGGTTGAAGTCCCTCTGCTCAGGCCGTAAACACTGTACACCATGTCCCTGGCAGTCCCTACCCCTTTCCCACCTTACTTTCCTCCACAGCACTTAACACCACCTGACAAGCTATTTGTTTTCTGTTTGACTCCCCCCACCTTAAGGAAACACCTATGGAGGCAGAGGCTTTTATCTGTTTCATTCATTGCTGTACTGCCAGTGCCTAGAGCAGAGTGCAGCACACTGGAGGCACCCACAGGTCGCCTGTTGAATGAAAGAACAATAATCTGAGTTTAAGATCAGTCTTAAGATTCTCTAAAATGTATTTTCTGTTGAATTCAATCCCAAAGTTCTAAGAATATACGTAGAATACTAAATGTTGCTATGATGGTTATAGAAGACTTAATTAAGATTCTGATTTAACCATAAGACACTTTATGAAAATTTATACCTGACCTGTAGATCTGAGCGTCTTTGAAAAAATTTCAGAAAATAGAACCCAGGCTCAAACCAAACAACTAAGCTGAAAATAAAATATTTCTAAACATAATTGATCTAGTTGTGTTTATAAGGTGATCATCCAATAGAGGGTAGTTTACAAAATGTAAAGTACTAATTGTTTCTAGGGTGAAGAAAGTGTTGGGAATCTTTAGCTGTCCCAGCCAGCTGGGCACCATCACACCCTTAGCCAGAACAAGGACCACCACCAACACAGAGCTCCGATTTCTGTTTCATTATTATATTATTGTCTACTGATTGTGTGGGTGTCAGGAGCAAAAACTCATTGGTTTTATGATGGAACATCTGAAAGAAAATGGAAGATTTTCAGGAAATAAAGATCCACAATGACAGAAAAAAATCACAGCTTAGCTATTGGCAAATATTAAAGAACAGCCACATTGATTTTTCTACTGCCAGGTGATCGAGTTAATATAAAAATGGAAATACGGCACTAATTCTGATTTGTTCTACAGAATGTAACTGGATCAGAAAAATAAAAGGTCGTACTTAAAAGTTGTAGATTTTTCTAAAAGCAATATAACAGGTTTTTATTATATACACACAGGTGTGTGCATATATAGGAATAATATTTATTTAAACACTTACAAATAAACTGAAGTTTTAATTGATCTTTCTTCAGCAATCATTATCTATTCCTTATAGCCAGACTAAACGTAAGATGAATGTAACCGTTAAAGCCTGGCAGTCTTTTAAAAACATTTCCTTAGTGTAGGCTTACCATGTCATTAATTGGAAAAATACCCTTTCCTTGAAATCCTCCAAGTAGAAACTATACAACACTCAACCCCAGTTTTTCCACCCCAATATTTTAGAAATTAATTTTTAAGCACAGAAATATGTGAAATTTCTGAAAGGCAGTGTGGATGGCAAGAGTACACAGCTGGTTCACTTTTCCTCTTCGACAGCGTTGGCTCACACATGCGGCAGGATGGAAGGAACAGCACAGAGGTACCTGAATGAACGTGGCCAGCAGAATACAGCTCATCTCCTGCTCCAGGATGACCTTGTTCTGGTGGTTGTTGTAACAGGCAGCAATAAGCGAAGGGAACAGCACTTTGACCAGCCGAGGGTCACTGAAGTACTGGAAGGGCAGCTGGCACAGCTTCTGCAGCACTGTGGGGTGGCAGCCGGACTGCACGATGACCTGGGACAGAAGAGCAACCCAGGTCAACTGCCAACAGCCCCGGCCCCTACCCACTTTCCCTGGCCAAGTGTCATGAGCTTAATTTAAGTAATATTTGAAAGGAACAAAAAATAATATCATCTCCTAACTTAAGGAAAAGATTCCAAAAGTTCTGCAGCCATTTAAAAGTTAATAGAATCGTGATGAAGGTACAGCTGCCACAAGAGAGGATGCCTGTGATGTGGATCCTGGGCACACACAGCTGTAACAACGCACCCAGCCCCACTCTCCGCAGACACAGAGCAGCCATTTTCCTTAAAACCTGCTAACAGCTCCCTCACCAGAAAGACACCCGCTCCTGCAGCCCTGCCCACTGCAGTCTCCCTGAGCCTGCTCACAGAAAATACTGAATGTGCATAAATCTATTCCGTATGCAGACAAGCCCTGGAAAGAAAAGGGGATTGTAAGGGGAACAAGCAGTTTCAGCACAGGCTCCAAAAGGTCCCTCCTCTGATCCACACTCCTTATCTGCGTTTCCATCAGTGCCATTGAGTCTAAAAGGAGAACTGTTTAGATAAATGAGACCGTTGTCTTGAAGCAGTCTAGGTTTACAGCTGTGTACATTTTAAGAAACGGGGCAATGCAATTAATGGGCTTGTAGGGAAGCCTTCCTAATTCACTCTCTCGGCCTTCATGATAAACTAAGAAATGCCAAAATCAGATCTGCTTCAAGTAACCCTTAACTAGACAGTTCTAATATGAAAGAGCTGGGTGACCCAAACCCCACTTTTTGGTATAGGAGGAAGCTCATAGGAGGTTAGGGACACGGTAAAATCTAAGGTCAGGACTGTAAATTGTACTTGGAAAAACACAATTTTACAGGTACACATACAGACAGGACTGCATTCAGATTAAAACCAGAGGGAAAGAATGAAACAGCAGAGGCAGGAGAAACATAAACTACAGAGATTTACAAGTTTTCAAAGTACTTTTAACAATACTTTAAGAACACACGCTCAGATGATAATGCAGTTTGGTTTAAGAACAAAATCAACAAAGTAATAGTTCACATATTTTAGTTCAATAGCTAAAATGACATCAAAAACCTTTAGCGAATGTTGATAGGAACTTGTTAATACCTTCAAATCCAGCAGGAATTTTAAAGACTTGCAGCGTGACAATTCAGCACATGGCCATGCGCTGCGTTTCTGACATTGAGAAAAATATGTCCTATGTCCTATCTTCTACTTTATTAATAAAGCATTTACTTAAATCTTTATTAGCTGCAAGTTTTGTAGCACAGCCAAATGATCACCACTTTCGAATTCATAATGATACTGTTATTAGAGGTCTCTTCCCTCCCCCCCTTGGACAAAAATTAAGAACAAATGTTTTCTTTAGAATTTCACTGTTAAAATGCTATTAGAGGATTCACTAATTGAAAAGATATTACACTGGCCAGTCTGGCTGGCACAGGCACAATGGTAAAGAAAGCAACACCTGGTTCTTGGTAAATGAGCACAGAACAGGAGAGCCCGACGGGACCTTCCTCCTCCCGACTCCTGCCACTCGCTGAGGTGACACAGAGCCTCTTAGGGGCCTGTTGGTCCTTCCAGGAACAGAGCAGAGCTGCCTGTGGAAGGAGTGAGTTTATACAGGTCACCAGCAGTGTAGTGAGATGACCCGCCAGCAGCCACTGTTTTTAAGTCTCTGGAATATGAAGACACTAATGGATGTAGGCAGTCTGGGTACCTTGTGGTGAGGAGTTCTACCCACAGGAACACCTAGGACAGACCACCAGGGTACAGGTGAGGGATCCATGAGGGGTGGTAAGAGCCACACCTCAGCTTGGCTGTGGGCCAGAGCAGGACATCTGGTGGGCACTGTCCTTTGAACCACATTTCACACACTGTGGGTAGACAGGGTTAGGAGGTCTGGGAAGGGGCTATCCTGTAGCACTGAGACTCGGACAAGACCACTGCTGGATGATTCAGGTGGGCTTGTGGCACAGAGGGTGGCAACGTGATGTCATGAGCAAGCTGAACCGTTGGCTGGATTAGGCTGAGCACCCTCTTAAGCGCAGGGAAAGGCTGGGATGCCAGCAGTCTGACCGGGACGCGCAGGGCTTTGGGCACCAGGAGAGAGTTGCCTGACAGGCTTTGGGCAGACTGGGGGGTGAGGGCAGGGCTCAGTTTTATTTTGTCCATTCACTCACTCCCAGGCCATAGGTGGTCAAATGTTACCTTGGACTGCTAAGGCGTTCCAAAGGCAAGAGAAAGTCAACAGAGAGTCATCACGGGGCATGAAAGTCTTGGTGAATGAAAGGAATGTACACAATTCAGGGAAAGCTCAGGTTTACAATATAGTGTTTTTTCTCTATCTGCTTTCCCGATGGAGCTCTTACTAAATCAGTAACTGCTGGTCTGTCACCTTTGTTTATAAAGGTGGGCACCACCCTGAGCCTGGCCAGGCCACCTGCCCCTCCCTTAGGGCACACAGGCCAACACCAACCTAAAAGGGCTTCTCACAGAGCACTGTGCCACGGCCAGCTGGGAGAGGCCTGGACGGCAGAGAGTGGGCAGGGACCTGGAATGGCCCCATCACACTGAGAAATTGTCTCTCAAATATGAAATCCACTTTCAGCTAGTTGTGCAACCCTGGGCAAATCCCCCCATTGCTCTGGGTTTGAAGGTGAAGAATTCCTTAAAAAGTAAACTTTTCATTGAAGTATAACAGTGATTTTCAACTGGTATGCTGCAAGAGGCACACTGGTGTGCCACAAGAATTTTTAAAACATGCAATACCTGACTATTTAGTGGGGGGCACTGACCTCTTTTTCCTTAGATTGTCAAATAAAAAAATGACATCAGCCAACACAATAGCTGCCTGGTGTGAATCAATAAAAAATTACACTTTTTTTTTTTTTTTTTTGGTCAAATTGGCAAAAAAAAGTACTTTTTTTTTTTCGTGTATGTATGCTTCAGAATTTTAGTAATTAGTTTTTGTGTGCCATGAAATGAAAAAGGTTGAATATCACTGAGGTACACACACCCCTTTAAGAGAACAGCTGAATTTTCACAAAGTGAACATACCTCTATTGCTGGTACCCAAATAAAGAAAGCAAGTATGACCAGGGGTGCTGGATCTTTAAATATATTCTCTCTCACTGAAAATCAGATTCCTATGTTTTGAATTTAAGACAAACCATGCAGAAACTATCTGACTGTACTGGAACATGAGAGCGTACTTTGTGCCTTCTTGGGGCAATCTGGTTCCATTCTTGATCATTCTCTGGAGAGAGGCCAGTGGGCATGACCCACTGAAGGGGATCTTTTACCCAATGCCCTGGTCCTTGCCACTTCTTTAAAAATATCATTGGGGTAGGGAAGGAAAGGGAGAGGGAGACAGAGAGACCCCCACTCCCTCTTCTTTCTGGAACAATCAACAGTTCTGGTAAGAAGCTTTAGAACAACGAACGCTGTATGCTAGCAAGGGGTGCCACGGCCTGGTGGAAAGAGGGCTGGGGACGTGCTGATTCTTTCATCTGATGACCCCTGACCACCCACTGGACCCCTGGCTCCAATCTCTGTGCTTTCTACCAGGTGAAGGATAACCTGGGTGCGCCGACAAAGGTCAGAAGAGAGCTCAAGGTGAGTTCAGCAGACGTTGACTGCATCTTTGGGGCCAAGTCTGCAGGGACACAGAAGGGTCATGCTTTTGCTCTCAGGGAGACGAGGCATATATACAAATGACAATAATCAAAGAAGCCTGAGTCACCAGAGAGGGAAGGAAAAGGTTCCAGGAGACCACATGGAGGGAGAGGTCCTCACTTAGGGGAATGTGGACCTTCAGGGCTGGATCCGTTCTGGTCACCTGGAAACTGCTGGTGGAGGAATTTCAGGAGAAAAGCAGCTCCCAGATTCGCTGTGGGCCTGACTTAGTCAGCTCAGGCTGCCGTCACAAAGTGTCACAGGCTGGGTGGCTTCAACAATAGAAATTTATTCCTCCCAGTTCTGGAGGCTGGAGGTCTGAGATCAAGGTGCCAGCATGGTCGGTTCTGGTGAAAGCTCTTCCTGGTTTGCAGACTGACACCTCACTGTGTCCCTTCCTCGGTGAGTGCGTGTAGAAAGACAGATCTCTCTTCTTTTTATAAGACCACTAACCCTACCCTATAGGACCCTACCCTTATGACTTCATGTGACCTTAATTACCTCCTAAAAGTCCTGTCTCCAAGTCAAGTCACATTGGGGGTTAATGTTCAACATATGAACTTGGTGGTGGGGGCGGGGGGAACGACACAGTTCAGTCCATGGCACACCTGTGGTTCCTCATCAACCTGGCTAGAGTGACGTCTCATTAGAAAGGTTACCCTCACTAACCAGCTGTGTGTCAGAGCTGACTGTCTCAACTGTCTCTCAGTGGCCATAAGCCACAAATATGCAGGTTCAAGGGTGCTGGTGTTACTTGGCCTTGGCTCTGGTAAGTTAACCAATTTGAGCTTCAGGGTCCTTTCTATAAATTAGGTGTGGATGGCAGCTTTCAGGGCTTAGATGAGGCTCAAATGAGAGTGTCTGTGACCACAATGTAAAAACCAATATAGTGATGGGCTATGCTGCTCTGAGTCCTCTCCTGTGGCATCTGGATTCCACACACTTGCAGGACGGCAAGTCCCTCCCAGCGTGAGGTCTAATGAGTACTTGCCATCATCCTACCCCCTATATGAGGGCCGCTTGCTAGGGCAGGGACTGGCAGCTCGGGCTCTCCTCTCTTGGCTGGGACTTGGCAGCAAGCTCCACGCCCCTGGGAAGCCACTGCTTGGCCTTTCCCGGCCCTGCCTGCACAGGACAGAGCTCTGCAAACAGTGCTGGGGTGCCAGCCAGGATCTTGTGGTGGTGGGGTAGGAAGTGCATTTTGACAGCTCTAAAAAGAAAATCCCAGCATGAGCATGATCCAAGAAACACAGGTAAGTGGCACAGAGCAGGAAGGTCCAGGGCTCATAGGCTGGTGCTGTGGGCTCCTGATTCAGACCCAGGATGAGCTTCCTTTGAAGTGCTTCAGGAAATCCTCAAGCCAGCCTCTCTTTTCAACCCAGAGACAGGGGGGCAGCAACGACATATCACCAGTTCCACATGGGCAGGGGCTGCATCTTCACTCTTGTGTCCTGTGTTGCTCCGCTGGAGGGCGAGGCTCATCCATGTCACTGGGGGAATCAAACCACATCTCTCCTCCTGAGCTACTGATGCCACTGTCTGACTCCGAGACTCATGGTCTGGTCTGTCTCCACATCATGTTGCCTTAGGTCTGCACAGCTAGTCCCTTGTTACAGTCTGTGTCCCCTCAGATCCATAGGTTTAACCTAACCTCAATGCGAAGGCATCTGGAGCCCTCATGGCTGGGAACAGTGTCCTTATAAAGAGACCCCAAAGAGCTCCCTAGGCCTCTTTCTGCCATGTGAGGGAAACGAGAAGGTGGCTGTCTGGGACCTGGAAGAGGCCTCTCCCCAGAACCCAACCAGACTAGTGTCCTGATCTTGGACTTTCAGCCTCCAGAACATGAGAAACAAATGTATGTTGTTTAAAAGCCACTCAGTCCGTGGCACTCTGTTTCTGTAGCCTGAATGGAGTGAGACAGCCCTAAAGAATGGATTTTGTGATAAACTGTCTCCACCCCTAGAAGGAAGCTGGACTTGGAATCCTTGGGGTCCTGAGCACCAACTCAGGGCTCCCTGGCCTGGTTTTAAGGAGAGTTCTGGAAAAGACACTCCCTTGTGTGGGTGCTGGTTGACACTGGTCTCACTTAGTGTGAAGGAATTCAGTCTTCTAGGACACCGCATGTCAGGATCTCCACCATACCCACCCAGGAGAGAGCCAGTCGCAGGCAGAGACAGCACTCAGCAGCCTGTGTACAAAGGCCCTCTCCCTACATTACCCCACTCTCTACATGCCCTCTGCGGTGGGCAGACAGGGACGGCCATCCTCTATCATAACAGAAAATCTAATGCTCGGAAACTTCAAAAGACTTGTCCCAGGTCCCCCAGGCAGTCATGGGACGCCGAGTGCTGGCTTTCTGCTCACCCTTCAGGCCCATCCAGGGCTATCAGACACATGAGGCGCCCCTCCCTGGGCAGAGGGGCTCTCTGTCGCTGCACCTGAGCTCATTCTCATGCCTGGCCGCCAGCCAGCTTCTCACACAGCCTTGCCAGTCCAGATGACGAGGATGACACACCGCCATTCCACACAGACGCAACCAACCAACACAACATACACAGATTAAACCAACACAAAAGGTCTTTCTTCAAAAATCTATATTCTGCTTGGCTAGGTATCAAATAACCAGTTGTGCCAAGGGTTTGTCTCAAATTATCCGATGTAAGATCTTGAATGAGAGGAACAGTGGGTGATGGGGCTGATGCTCAGGAGTGAGCTGTTGGAACACGTGACTCTGAAATGAGCACTTGTCCTGTGATGGTCTCACATTCAGCTGCCTGCCAGGTTTGAGTGCTTTACATTTCTGAAACAAATGCTATCGTGTATCATATATTTACAATGCTAATCCTTGGTATGACCTGAGTACTTTTCCCCAACAGTTAAATTTAAAGAAGAAAGAAAGGAAAGTGGAGGTAAGTGCTGAGTTTGGTTTAGAAATGCAACAGGCCTGGGAGAGTGTGTAGATCATGCATTTGAAATGACAATGCTGCACTCACTTCCTGGGACTCAAGGAGAGCAGACTTCTGGAGGTTCTATCGTGTTACATAAACGGAAACCAGCCTGACTCTCCTCACCCAGAGGGTGCCTCTCCTCCAACTGTGACGGCCTGGAGTGCAGCCAGGAGCCAGGAAGTGAGCGAGCAGACAAATCATCCATTCATCAAATGTTTACTGAGTGTCTACTCTGGCCAAATGTGGTACAAGGCACCTGGAATGGGGTGGTGACAAGTGAGAACCATCCCTGCCCTCACAGAGGACCCAGTCTTCCCACAAAATCCATGTCTATTCTTCACAGGGCAGCTCTGCAAGCTCCAGCTCAGTCTACCAATTCATATTTCAGAAGCAAGTCTAATAAAAGTGAATCCCCAGTTTTCAACAGTCTCAAGGCTGTCAACACCATGGGGATGGGGCCATGTCCCTTTAATTCATCACTGTACACCAGGTATCTGGCATAGTACCCAGAACAGATCCTGACAAATAACAGGTACTCACTAACTGTCTGGGGAAGGAATGGGTGAAGCAGGTTCCCAAACGTACCACCCCAGGGCTTGAGATGACACCATCTTTGCATTTGCAAGAATAGCTAGCTGGTTGGGTATTTTGGCCCGCACCCTATTGCATCCCAGTCTCTTGGCACCACAGTCCAGAGAGTAGGGGCAGCATGGGGCACAGCAGCTTCTCCCGGCAAGCCCTGTGAACTGGCCTATCAAACCTAAGGCCACACAGTTTTGTCAGTCAGCGTGGCAGGGTGAGTGAAGTCAGACAGAATGTGTATAGACAGTTAAATCTCACCAAGGCAAAGTCTTTATGCCTAAGAATTCTTGTTTTGTTTTTTCCTTTTCTTTTCAGAGACAAGATGTCCTCAACCGAGGAGTAAAAATAGGTGTCTAGACATCTAAATTCATTAAAAGAGACAGCTGAGAGAGTCCGTAAATCATTGGAACAAAGCATATTTTTGTAGCAGAGCAGAAACAAAGTTGTTGCATTCTTCCTGCAGAACAGGTCCTACTACAAAGTTCTGGCCAAGTGGCAGTGGCCAGGTGGCCAGGCCAGTGCACATGCTTCTGACAAGTCTTGTCACACCTGAAGCCCAGGCCTGGGCTTGGAGGCCATTGACCTCTATGAATCATGCCAAAAATACACACACCCTGTTTCTCTAACCAGATGCCTTGGGGGTACAGCACGGCGCGTGCAGAAATGGATTCATTTATATATCACAGGAGAGAAATCTGGAGTCTGTCCACTTACATAACCCAACTCGGAGCAGAGAAACAAAGGTTCCCTGGCTAGCACTGCAGACAAATCCTGCTGCTTTTCCAGGCCGAGTCCAGTGCAGAGATCTTGGCGGACTGTGCAGGAGGAGCCTCCTCCTGGTGGCTGCAGCACAGACTCATGGAGGGAGGGAGCTCAGCAGCTCGGGCCAAGGCCAGGGGCTGAAGCCAGAAGTGGGGGGCTTGGCCTCTCACGGTCTTTGGAGACCAGGGGATCCTAGAGAAACAAGGGGTGAGTGGCTGTTTCACATGTCCTTCCACGGAAACTGGGTGAGGCCATATTTGCTGTTCTCTGCTTCCGGGCAGGCCCCTCCTCCAACACCCTTCTGTTCAGTGAGGAGAAGAGCTACCTTTCAAACTGAAGCATGTTCTAAATTCCCTTCAAACACATCTTGCAATATGAGGAGGCTGGGCTAGATTATCTCAAACACTTGCCCAACCCTAAAAATGAGATTCTATAATTTGTCAGGACTATACTCCAGAGTACTGTTTCCACTGAAATTTGTTTGAGGAAAAGGCTAAAGAGCACAGGCCTTGGCAATGAATGATACAGACTCGCCGCATCTCCATATGTTTGGGGACTGCTTTACTTTGGGTTTTCTGTTTATATGCATTATCTGTGTCCCATCCACAACAGGGTGGGGAGTAGGGAGGGGGGCTGTTCACAGAAAGCCCTAGATAATATGTCAAGAAGTCTATAACCCTGTGCTATCAGCCAAAAGCACCGTATACTACCTACACCTGTACAGATATTACATTTAAATGGACCTGTAATCGTGCGCGCACACACAGACACTCACACAATGCTGGACCAATTATGACCATTACGGACTGACAGGACATGCGGGGGTAGGAAGGCGGGCAGGCAGAACAACACACTTACTTATGCCTGAACATGCAAATATTCCAAGTGGGCTTTGGACCTTTCCTGCGAGGAGAACTGGTGTCCTACCCTCCCCCCGTGGAGACTTTGGGCTGTGTGAGAGCCACAGGGTTAATCCACGTGGCGCTGGGTGGAGGGGCTTTCTGGTCACCTCCTAACAGCAGACAGGGAGCGTGGATGCATTCCATGGTGCACTTACAGGCTCCCCGGCACTAGTCTATGACAATTTTATTTAATCTTAAAAATATAATAGTAGTCAAATCTCTTTGTAGTTCCGTTTACTGCTTTCTCAAGTGAAATAAATGGTCTCTCAGATTTCTCCGGCTTTCATCTCTCTGCTCTAAGTACAGTAGGATAAGGTTCCAATTAAGGCCCATTAAATGTTCCCAGTGATTCATGTCAGGCATTTCCCAATGTCTTTTCCTAACACAATCTCAGAGCACCTCTGGTCTCCCTGGTGTGTTTTCGGTTTAGCAGTTTCTCATACAGAGAAAGTTACTTGGGTGTGAGGTCTCCCTTCCTCCTACTTCTGCGGCCCATGGTGGTGACTGGAAACCCCCCCCCCCTTGCTGCCTTCTCAACAAGCATCTGGTGATCACCGGTCAGTGTGTCCCGGTCAATGAAGCATGACCGTGGGAAGGGGAGCTAGCAGCTGGGCCAGAGCAGCATGCTGAGTGGCAGCCCAGGGATCTGTACTGGAGGCGCCCCTTGTGCATCCACATCTTTTGGGTCCACAGAGGATCCCTGCCGGCAGGAGACAACACAGAGCTCTCTCCAGAGGCCCAACACATGGGGAAATACTGTGACAGCAGAGATGTCTCTGTAGGGTGACAGCAAGTGTCAGAGCTGAATGGTGGACACCCTAGACTTTTTCCAATAAGAGTAGGAAGATACATAGTGATAATTTCACTAATACCACAGAAACAGCATTTGTTCTGGTCCAGAGAATATGCACAATCTAGTTTAATTTGCATGATAATCCCATGAGGTGTTATCAGTATTACTGTATTTTATAGAGAAATGGCACCTGTAGGTGAGTGGTTTGTCGGATGGCAGAGTTGCTTAGTGGGACAGCTGGGGCAGAACTTAAGTGCTGGTCCTGGAAGGTGCGTGCTCCTGCCAAGGCTGCTGTCTGCTCCAGGGGATCCTGGCACGACAGCCACAGGGTAAAGCGTGGAGCTCCTGATAACCTCTCAGGTGGTTTGTGCAATAAAAAAGGTGCCTGACGTGAGCATGTAGTACTTCAAACTACCTGTGTGTTGGAAAATTCACCAAAAAGGTGAAGGAAGTAAAAAGTGTCTTTTATTTCAATTCGGTGATATGGGTGACTTTTACCGCAATCAGCCAAAACTGCTAACTGGCAAATATCTATTCTAACACCAGCCAGGTCACTCACTAAAAGTCTTAAAATAAATGTTTAAGCACACCTTATTTTTAATTAAGAAATTTATTGTGTTTCTTTTGGGGAAAAACCCCCACATTTTTCTTTGGTGGTGTAATATTGAGAGTAACTCCAAAATGGTTATATTGTTGAAATTCTTAGACTCTTCCTTAGACGTGATATTTATTTTATAAAAGAAACTGTATGTGTCACACAAAGAGAGAAAATACAGAAAGCCGAATGCCAGTGTGACAGCTACAGAATGAGCTGCCCACACTCACTGTGAGAACGAAATGGCCTTGAATGCTAGAGTCCCCACCCTGAGCCCACAGTGGACTCCATTCATGGTGGAGGGGCTGGGGAGTTTACCTAATGGGTGTAACCGAGGACCCTCTGCCTTTGAGAACAACCAGTAAAGTAAGAATGTTTGAGCAGGAATTAGGCTGCCTCTAAAAGTTCTGAGTTGTAATCAGGCTAGAAAAGCTGTGCCCCCTATGAAAACACAGCTCTGCTTCCCTGAGCCCTGACGGTGCATGCTAGGAATAGCCCTGCTTTCATTTGCAGCGAAACGGCTAAGGTGAGCTCAACAGACAGTATAGGGCTGTTTAGTCAATTAATGTTTGGGTTTTCTTACTAAATTACCAAATTACAAAACATCTGGAGAATGCATGTCACACAGCTCAGGATGAACCTTGTTTCAAGATCCTCACTGTGCAGCTTACTTGCTGTTCTGATCTCCCCAGAAGCCTACAGGAGCCACTGGTATGTGCAGAGCAGACAGATAATGACGGGCACAGATTTCTCCACAGAGGAGCTGACGGGGCGCTGGGTCAAAGGGACCCTTCCCTTCAACTCTCATAGGAGATTTGGGTTCTGACAGCTGCAATCTATGGGGTCTTTTCAAATGAAAAAGTCAGTCACTAACTGAAATGAATATGCAGCGGTGCTTATTCCCCACACAGCAATATGCACACAGTCAAATCATTTGTCACTGGGCTAATTTAATTACCAGGCCACATTTAATTATCCAATATAAAATGTAAATAAAGTGAAGGGCTCACAGCGCATACTAATGGCGTTCATTATAATAATTAAATGGGAAGAAAGTTAGAAAGTCCTGAAAGTGCCATAAAATAGAAGGACACTTTTGATTTAACCCAACATTTTAATTAGGAACTCCAACCCTACAGGAAAGAGATGACTGGTCCTATCCACACAGGGGGCATTACTTCTACCATCCAGGTTTGCCTGCTGAAGTCACCTGGGTATGAGGGGCTCTGTCCTGGCAGTTAATAGACTGAAAAGGGTGACAATCCTTTACGCAAAGCAGGGCGCTGACAGCACAGCATGGGCTAGGGCAGGAGCTCAGGATGTCCCCTTTATGGGGATCCATGCTGTTTCCACACAGGAAATAAAGGCTCTCCTTCAGACAAACAGGCCTGCAAATGCACATAACTTCTGACTAATAATACAGAAACACTGCCTGAGTTTAGCAATATAACTCCTCTGAAATTCTCCTGATTTAGATAAAGTGGCTAAATGAATTCACTTTCATAAAAACAGAGGCAAGGCAGGGTCCTGCCAGTCCTGCTTGGCAATTCCTTTTCCTTTCGGAACCTCAGTTTCTCCATGTGTAATATGAGGGAACTGGACGGGATAACCCAGAGCCTGTTCAGAGTGAAGGCTGCACCCATCTTTGACTGAAGCTGCACCTACTACATCCCCTCTGCAAATACTTACTAAATCCCCTTGGCAAATTACTGTGTTGGGGGGAGTACAAAGGGAATTTAATAAAGCAAGGTTTTAGAATGAAAATAGACAATCAGCTTTTTAGTTATAGAAAACTCCCCAATTCTCCTGGGACATGAGCAGTTATCATCTTAGCAAGCTTCAGGCTATTCCCCACTTCTGCTCTTTAACGTAGCCGAGTGGGCCCAGAGTCCGGCCATGAGCAGCAGGCACAGCCTTTGTGCAGGTGAAATAGCTGTGGCTCAAGATGATATCACAGAGCCAGGCACTTGACATCTCACCTGTAAGTCTGTGCTCATCCCCTCTATTAATGGGGGAGCCAAGGTGTATTTGGCTTTTAAGGACAAGTGAAGCCATCTGGGGTTGACAGACCCTGGAGCAGCATAGAAGGATCTGACAACCCACAAGACGCTCGCAGTCCCCAGGAGATCAGAACGTTTGTGGTTCCAAACTCGGCCTTTAAAATATCACAGAGATCACATCATCCAGTATCTTCCGCTTTTTAAAAACTGTTATTTTAAAAAAAAATATGTTGTTATTGATTTCAGAGAGAGGAAGGGAGAGGGAGAGATAGAAACATCAATGATGAGAGTCATTTATTGGCTGCCTCCTGCATGCCCCCTACTGGGGATGGAGCCTGCAACCCGGGCATGTGCCCTGACTGGGAATCGAACGGAGACCTCCTGGTTCATGGGTCAATGCTCAACTGCTGAGCCACACCAACTGGGCTAAAAACTGCTTTAATTGTGGCAAATATATATAACATGGAACATACTATTTTTAAGCCTATAATTAGTGGCATTAAGTACATCCACAATATTATGCAACCATCACCATGATCCATTTCCAGAGCCAAACTACACCTTATTAGTCACAATGCTCCAGCCCCAAGAGGGAAAATGATTTCCCTGAGATCACACGGCTAGTGACAAAGCTGGGGTTAGAATCTAAGCCTTCTATTTCCTAGACTGTGGTCCATCTGGTGCTCATAAAACACATGCATTCACATCTTCCCAGGATCTTTAGAGTCTCCTGTCTGGCACACAGTATGTCCTAGAAGCTTCCAGTTAGCATGGACTTGCAGAATGGCAGCTTCTCAATGTCTGTGTACACGGGCATCCCTTCTATAGCCCTCCCCGCCTGAGGTACACTACAGGGATCACCAGTAGATGGGGCTGTGGCACATCTGATTTTCTTAAGCAACAAGAAATGAAATGAAATGAAATGTACACAGGTTGGGCTCTGCAAGACCTGGGTTCTAGTCCTGGTCTTAGTGGTTCTTATGTCATCTCAGGGCTGGCTTCACCTTTCTGAATCCCAGTACCTCACCTGTCCATGAGGCCGGGCAATTCCTGTACTTATGGACGTACTGAAGGGCTAACAAGGTCCAAGAGAAACAGATGGGGAGAATACTATACAGAATTCTACAAATATCAGGGATTATGCTTAGAAACAGCATCTCCATAAGTGCAGTGTCTCAATGTTTGACAATTACTATCATTTGTATTTCTGATAATTTCCGATTTCTTTATTTTATACTATTCTTTCTTCTTAAAGATTGCTGCATTTTGGCAACTGCCTCAGGGCTGAACTGACTTCTCTGACCTTCCCCCCATCAGAAGTGGACACCAGGTTAGTATTCAATCCTTCTGGGAGGCAAGCGGTTGAAACAGGATGTCTGGCTTTTTTTCCCCTTCTGATTTCTTCCTCACAGTGAACTCACATCTCAATAATTATCCCCAAACTCCACCTGACCAGCACAGGGTCTCTGTCTCCTCCTATTGCTTATTTAATCTGTGTTTCTTGTCCACACATGCCATCTGCAAACACCAGTGTCCCGATCCCATTTCCCATTATCTCTGGTGAGCCCAGAGACATTCAGAACAAGTGTTCTATCTACAGGAGAGAATTAGCCTGTGATCCAGCATCATCAGAAAAACTCCCTGAAAGCCAACACAATTCTGCATTCAGTAATTCATCACCACAGAGTTCATTTATGCAGTTTGAATTTATCCCTAAACTTGGCTGCACTGAAGAAACCTCATGTACAATGGACCCTGGAGGCCTGGAGGGGGAGCCCTCACCTCCACCAAGCAACAAGCACAGACCTTGCATTTCCGGCAAGAAGTGTCTCTACCACACCAGCACGAGGAAGTTTTTCACTTCGCCCAGCAACAAACCAGCCAATGGAAACCTTGCAACTCAGACAATGAGAAGCATCACCACCCTGAGCTCTTGCTCTCCCCCAATGGACTTTGCTTCAAAGCACCCCTCCCCATGGCCTCCTTTTTCCCTATAAAGCAAGGTTCCTCTCATTTGTTTGCTGGACTTACCTATAGTTTTTTGCTTATACAGAATTGCAATTCCCTGTCACTCCCAAATAAACATATTTTTGCCGGTAAAATAATTAGTAGTTTTATTTTTAAGGTCGACAGAACTGAACTTTTTGCTGCAGAACTATACACAGCAAACTATTATCATACACACAAACCACTCACCTCTTTACAAATGCAGCAGGTGTTATGCTAACATATGGTTAACAACTTAAAACAGGAAACTGTTAGGTCAACTATGGGCTGTCTACATAAGATAAAGCCATTCAGACATTAAAAATTATATTCACAAAGAATGATTCTGATATAAGGTTAAGTGTATAAAGCAGGACATGAGTGTGTATACAGTCTGACCTCAGCTATGTCAATATATTCATAGAGGGGTGGCAGGTGGGTGAAAGGTACAACCTTTTAGTTGTAAGATAAAAAAGACAGATAAATGGAGTTGTCAGGAATTACTATTTGATATGTTATTTATGCCATAACTCTGGTTTTAAAAATAGTGAAATACAGTGCCTTATTATTTTTTCACAAAATCTGTGACACGTATCTCCCAACTTCTTAAAGCAGCAGAACCCTATTTACAAATGAAATCTTGCTCAAAAACCAAATAATCAAAAGAGTTAAATACAATTCTAACTACTCTGGTGGCTGAAGGGGGAGAGCCCCAAGTCCTGCTTTCTCAGGCTCCCCTCCAAAACCACCTGGAAGCCTCTACACAGCCAGGAGAGGCCAAGGACCAGGAGCAGTGTCATAACGCACCTGACTCTAGTCCTTGTTGCAGTGACCCAAATGGAAAGATACACTCTACCTCACCAAAACAAAAAGTGTATGGATAGAGCATCAGAATTCATGTGGTAAGAGAGCAGATGCTTCTATGTGGCTTAAGAATATTTTATTAAAAATATTTTATTTTTACAGCTCTATGAGGAGCCCTAGTGTTTATCTAGTGGTGATCAAATCTCTTTCGAGAGAAGTGAGAGACTTCCCGACTTCCCTGGGGCCTGTTAACGGTCCCTCGCAGGACAGATGGGTTCCAGCAGGCTAGCCTGCCTTTTCTCACTCCAATACCTCAGACTCTCAGCGCTGGGGGAACAGTCTCCAGAACTTTCTGGGGCCTCTTACCTGGTTATCTGGGTGGTTGACAGTGAAGTAGCCCACACAGACGATGACCTCATGAAGGAGGCTTTCACAAGAGACTTGGCTACAGTGGCCCAGGAGGGAGCTGGCGATGTGCCGGAATGCAAGGGACAAGCCCTCTGCCCCTACAATGGACTGGCAAAGACAAGGAACAGTTAGAAATCCCCGCCCAGGAGGAGCCAGGGCTGCCAAACACAAAGTGAGACCAGCCCGTGCGCTTTCTGCCACGATGCCGGAAAAGCGTATATAGTTTCTAGAGCACAGCACTCAATAGTTTACCTTGGGGATTCTTGCGCTAACAAATGACTATAATAAATGAAATGTTTAACCTGAAAAGGGACAGAAAATAGAGCATAGCAGACCAAATGCCTGTACTGCACAGCTCAAGACACCTAAAGCATGGTTATTTCTTCCATTTTTAGGAAGCCATTTTATCTCATTGTACAAATAGTCTCACTGAAAAATTTGGGAAGATATCAAAATACTAAAAACCTCCTATAAATCTACCATTTAGCTAACTTCCAATACTATTTTTTCCTGAAGGAGAAAGTATTTTCTTGTACACAGGGATACAAATACAATTCTAATGATTTACTTAGTTCAAATAGAAAGGAAAGATAAATAACAATTAGTTGTTATTCAAACACACAGCTCTATAAACCCAAGGCTCCCAAAAGAATGTAAAAAACCCCAACTATCACCCACCCCCTCTCACCCCCCAAAACAAACCACGAAGCCCACCCCCCCACACACCAGCTCTGAGGCTTCCAGGGCCCTTTCTGAAGACAGGCACAGGGCTGTGGGTGGTGGGCACGAGGGAGGAGAGCAGGGTCTGTCTGTGCAGCCCGGAGCTTCTATTTAATAAACATGTCAAACAGACAGAGCGACAGGAGGGCAAAGGGGAGAGGCGAGCCTATAGAAAATGCTCGCAGCCCACACTGGAGTGAAGCCCCACTGCTGGCGACGGGAAAAGGCAGCATTTTAAACTCATCTTTTGATTTGAGGTCTTGGCCAGCCTGAAGCAGGTCAGATATGTGGCGGCTTGGAAGTTTCAATGAATGCACTTTGCCTAACTAACAGTGGGTGAGACACAGTTCTTTAGTGAGTACTGTGGAATTTAAGAGTGTTTCTGTCTCAGTTTCATTGCCCTGAGACAAAATGTTCTTCAGGCCCCAAAGAGACTTCAGGAGGCCTTTGCTCCTTTAAATCAAGCAGTGACACCTTCTCAGCTCAGCCTTTATTTAATTAGTTGTGTCCAGCATGCTGTGACCCAGTGCCCTCTGTTTAACCTTCACTGATAAGAGCAGGTCAAGGGGCATGTAAGTTTGAATATAAAAATTAAACCAATTTTTCAAGGAACCTATATTTCCTTTTTAGCCAGAATTAATTGCCTAGTCAGTATATTGATTTGTTTCCTGAGACCACCTTCAATTGTAAAAAATGTCAGACTATGCAATATACAATATCCGGGATCTCAGGGCCATCTGTGCCAACATGAATTCAGAGTGAAAGCACACTCTTTGCTGAAGGGAGAAATGTTTTGACAGCCTTATTAGTATACAATGAAATGGAACAAGCTAGGAAAATATTCTAATGAAATACCTGTTCCTACTACATGATGAAGTCTCACACAAAACAAGCACACAGCTTTGCAGCTTCAAAGACGGTTGCGGGGAGCACTGGCCATGCTCCTGAAACACTGAACTTTCTGACTCAACATCTGACGTAACACTTCACTTCCACAAGCTGCGTCAGTCCACATTTCTTGAGGGCCTACTATGTGCTGGCTAGCACAGTCCTTTGTTCAATCCCATGTAATCCTCAGACTTGTGAGTTAGGTGGGGTTTTTTTGTTTGTTTTAAAATATGTTTTCATTGATTTTAGAGAGAGAGGAAGAGAGAGGGAGACAGAGATAGAAACATCGATGAGAGAGAAACATCGACTGGCTGCCTCCACGTCTACTTTTGAGGATCAAGCCTGCAACCTGAGCATGTCCCCTGACCAGGAATCAAACCCGGGACCTCTTGGTTCATGGGCGTTCTCTCAACTACTGAGCAACACTGGCAAGGTGAGTTAGGTATTTTTAATCTCTATTCTCAGATGAAAACCTGAGTCTTAAGGGTTCAAAGGACTTTTCTGAGGTGATATGACTTGGGAGTGATGGCTCAGGATCAGGCCCGTCGGAATCCAGGTCCCCCTGTACTGATTCTGATATAAGGTTAAGTGTATAAAGCAGGACATGAGTGTAACAGAAAGACAGGAGGACAAGAATTGCACATTTTTCATTAGCTACATAAGAGAAGTGTTTCTTCCAGCTTGGAATGGCCACAGACCACCATTTTCACACATTTGTATCTCTATAACCTTCCTCCCTCTAAGTAAAGAACTTCATCTACATTATGGGTTCATCATCTGCCAAGTGTTTTCCTTTTCTAATGAAATCACTTGACAGTTAATAAACTGAAAGAGAAAGTCTACTTCTTGGGGCTTGTTCTGTTCCAAAGGCTCGGTGTTTTCGAAAATTAAATTTCCTACATGAAGAAAACCTGTTTCTAAGCTGGCAGTCTGGTGTTATAGCATAAGGCAATTTTTCTTTCTTTAGCTATAAAAATTTAAAGGGGTTTGCACATTTAACTACACAGGTCCTTTACATTGGGCAAAAATCAGTTAAATCATCCATAGAAAGTCATATCAATCAAAACAATTTATCCAATTCTGGTTCTGTGTATATAAAAAACCCATTACTTTCCTTAATATTTAAAAGTTGATGGGATAACACCTTCATCTAAAGAAATAAAGACAGGTGATTTATAAGTAGCAGAGTCAGAGAATAAGAATACCAGTCCTGGCTCAGCCATGTGTAACCTTCAGCAAATTACTTACCTGCCAGCTTTTCCATCTCTAAAATGGGTATACTAGTACTTTGCAGGGTAGTCGTGAGAATAAATGAGAAAGCAGATATAGAGCATCTAACACAGTTCCCAGAAGACAGTAACTTGATAAATGGTACATATTATAACTCCCTTTATCATAATTTATTCCTCATGCTCAGTCCGGAAGAAGACCTCACGTCATATCTACACTGAAACATGAACTCGGGGCTGGTTAATACTAACACCAGCCGATGCTTTGTACCTGGAAAGCAGGCAGATCAAGAGCTGCGAAGCTGTTGAGGAAACGTAAACTCTGAATGGCCACCTGGACCGTGTTCTGAGAGTAACTCTCCTTGGGGCTGGCAGTGCCGGGGTCCGAGATGGCGCCATGGAAGAGTATGCAGTAGAGCATGTGCAGAACTCCAGCGAGGTCCGTGGCCTGAAGAGCAGCTGTCAGTCCTGTGGGATCCTGGCGATTACTGTCAAATATGCTGTATGACCTGACAAAGAAACATTCAACTCTTTAAATCTATTTAAGGGATGTTAGCATGTTTATAGGTCATATGGAACAAGACAAGCAGACTGTTAAAAGCAAACCACCTGGGTTGTGTAATAAGGGAACAAGAACCCTCGAGGCATAACGCTGCTGTGGACACTGAGTACTCGCAGCAAGGGCTGAGGCTGCCACCGGTCTACTGCCCTTCGCAGCCTAGGTAGCCCTACTCTGTTTAGATGCCAGGTGTGGGCAAAGTGGCCAGAGTCCATGAGAACTGTAGGGGACTCAGAGACCAAAACAGCATGGCTTCCTTTTTGGGTACACAAAGGATGGAATCTTAGGGGAGGCAGCTACTAGGAAAGCATGAGGCCTCAAAACCCCAGGGCTGTGCTGGGATCCTGTGGTAGGGGGACACTGCAACCTTCTGGGGGCACAGTTTCATCATCAAGGAGCATCGGCAGGGCATGGCGGCCAGACTCCCAGAACAAGTAAGTGCTGGATGGGCTTCACACGAATGACCAGGAAGTCGGCTCAGCAACCATGGGGCAGCGCTGTGGGTGAGCTAGAAGCAAGTCCGGTGGGAAATGAATTCCTAGAATCAACAGTGAAGCCCCAGGGTTTGCTACATCCGCTTCACTCTGAAACTCAGGTTACAGAAAGCACCTACTGATCAAGAACCTGCCATGTTAGTACATGAGGCTGCCAATCACTCATTCACTCTTTTTTTTTTTTTTCCTGGAAACTACACCGATTTCTCCCTGAGGAACCACCTCTGCTACTCTCATAGCCAACGTGCTCCAGGTGGGCCCTCCCTGATCACTCTGGCTCAAAGCACGTGGAGGCCCAAGGTGACCTGCTCATTTTATTTCTCTGACTTTTCAACATTGAGGGATGCCAGTTGAAGATTCTGGAATGGAAGGAGATACTTTTGCTGAAACATCTGGAAAGAAGTTCTCACTTTTTCTCACTGGGTTTGGATCTGAGAAGATCTGAGGCCTGCAGCTGCTGTCGCCACTTGTCCTAAGCCCTGCACCAATGCTTAGGCCTCTCAGTGCTGTTCCAAGAGGGTGAGTTGTGTCCTTTACAGGACACACCTTTTTTCTCAGGAGGGGGAGTTACCAGTCCCTGCTCAGTGTCTTCCTTTAATTTGCTCTGATCTGCAAATATGAGCAGAAGTATCATCATGTTCCTGGCATGGGATGATGCCCGTCCCAATTCTGTCTTGTTAATCCTCACCCGAGGATATTTTTCCCCAT
This sequence comes from Miniopterus schreibersii, assembly GCF_964146895.1. Taxonomy (NCBI): domain Eukaryota; kingdom Metazoa; phylum Chordata; class Mammalia; order Chiroptera; family Miniopteridae; genus Miniopterus; species Miniopterus schreibersii. The sequence continues at coordinate 5,831,199 of NC_138124.1, forward strand.
TGATTTTTAGACAGAGAAGGTGGGAGGGAGGGAGAGAAAAAGAAACATTGACTCGAGAGAGACACATCGATTGGCTGCCTCCCGCAAGTCCCTGACTGGGGCCGGGGATTGAACCTGCAACCCAGGCATGTGCCTTGACTGGGAATTAAACCTGAGACCATAAGCCATTTAACTCTCTGGCTGTAGCGGCCAGGGCAGTCCCGATTTTTAACACAAATACAGGTTTCCCCCTATTTTCTTTTTTTGTTGTTCCCTGCTGCTGGAATCTGGGCTGGAAAAGAGACATTAAAGATCTGGGCTTATCTCATTAACTTGCCCAGAAGCACTCAAGTCCTGGCTGGCAGGTTTCTACATCTTGTCTATTTTTCTAATTTGTAACTTATTTTTTCCAAAGGGATTATTTTATTCACTGTAATTTGCTAGTTGCACCAAAGCAGAGTTTTATTCACAACCATAATAAGCGTTTATTTCCTGAATGTCCGCTATTTCTGATATTGCTAAGAACATGAGAGGAAGTGGCTCTCTTGTGAAATAGTCACCTCAGCTACATGGCAGGACTTGCTAAGCACATTCCCACCTTTCACCTCATCTTATCCTTAGTTTGTCACAGTTAGTAGAGAAGGAACTGTTCTTCTGAATGCATACATGAAGCAACTGAGATCTAGAGCAATTTAGGTGACACATTTTAGGTCATACAAATTTGTTGGTGGCAGGGGCAGGGGGTCCCCAAGGACTTTTAAGGATGACCTCTTCTTTTCTCTCCATGCCTTCTCTTATGTCAAATCCTGAATGAACTGAACACTGTGAAACAAAGTACACAGTGTAATGTAATCTTGCAGCATCATGGAGAGACACTTTCTATCTTATGGGACTCAATGAAAACAAAAAGTTAAGAAATAACATTTATTTGCTGTGGGCACATCGGAACCTTGCACACTGTGAGCTCGTGTCCGCTGGCCCCTCCTTCCCCCACAGCTAGCGAGTTAGGGGTCAGACCCTGACTGGAGACGTGAGCAGAAACTAATGTGTCTGAGTTTATTATATAGGTTCCAAAAAGGGGTCTGTGTTTGTTTAGCACTGACTGCCTTTTAGAACCAGTGACAAGTCAGAAGACATTTCTCCCTGAAGCTAATTCCCAATAGGCTTTAGACCTTGGGGGATGAGTGACATTATTGCTGCTGAAAACAGTTCTGCTGCTCTGTGATTGAGAAGGCTGACCCCCCCCCCCCCCCCGTGCTGTTTTTAAACAGACTGTCAGCATGTTCACATGCAGATATACAGGAATAGAGCTTTAACATTTAAAGCACTCTAATACTTAATCTTTCCAAGCACTTATCAAGTGACATGAATTCACTGCTATTACTTCTTCAAAAGAATAAATATAAGAAAAAAAGGAAAGTCATCCGATTATTTCCCCCTCTCCCTACCCCACCCCATTATTTAGGGAAATACTAATCACAGATTATAAAGCAGCACATCCCAGGATCTTCTGCAACATTCTACTGATGAAAGGAAAATGTTCATTCAGAAAAATCAATTAAGCAAGCATTCAAGAACTCAGATGTGGATGGAAGTGGTTCAAAAGGCCTATGACACTGCTTCGTGGAAAAGACTATTCATTTTATAGTAGTGCAGGGTGCAGGGGGGGCAAGGCTTGTCTGTGCATTTGGCTTGCACAGGGCTAATGCAGTCCTGAAGGGACTTGAGAGAATGTTTACTTATGATTTAGTCTGAAATACAGATAATTTGTCCATGAACAGGCCACTGGCTTCTGTTGGTCTTAACTGTCAGTTACAATCACTTTAAGCCTGAATGTTTATAATAAAAAAGGTAAAAGGCCTTATTCATATCAGGCATAAAGTTTTCTTTTAAAAATACATGGGAAATATAAAAAAATCAGATCTGAAATGTTGTATATTACACTCTGAGATCTCAGTTTTACTGGATTCTAAACTGTTTTTGTTTGGTCTCTAGGACTAGAGATCTTAGTGGCAGAGTCATTTCTGCTCATTAAAAGCTAGACTCAGTTAGTAAAAACTATCAATACTCCTGCACAGAACCTGAAAACCTGCCTTAAAGGAGAGTACAGCTGGGCAAAAAATGTAGTAATTTGTATGGGCATGGCTCAAGTGCCCTCCATCCAAAACTTGGTATTTTATACCACTTATGTTTCAGGTCTTGTCTGGCCCCCAAAAGCAGCTATGACAGTCCCAGACACGACAGCCCATTCCTGTTTGTTCCTGGCTTGTTTCCTGTCACCCCCCTGGATCTGGGATTTCTGGCTTGGTAACATCCACCCTGATCTCCTTCAGTGCTGAGGACCTTCTAGACGGCTATTCTAGTGTCTTGGATTTGGGCCTGTTCACTCTTTTGGTCCTAGAATCCCTGAGGCATCTTGTGTGACCCTCTCATTTAGTCCTTGAACCCAGAGAACTATACTCCGAGGTGTGCACAGTTGGGAGCGGGTGGTGTGAAGTCTCTGATTCTCCCAGTGATGAACATGAACTTCGCTGTTCCAGGAGAAGGGAATTATGGCTTCAGGCCCTTATGTACTGGGATATTCTGGGAAAGCAAACCTGTATCCACTAGCGAGGTGGGAATGAAGGCAGCAATGAGTGACTGACAGCAGATGTGGTCCTGGGTCTGGGACCTGCAGGCTAAGGCTGTGTCCAGGAATGCCCCTCTGGTGGGACGTTTCTGACCTCTGTAGCTTCAGCTTCCTCACAGTCACTGTAAACAGCCAAAGGTGCTGTGCTGATTTTGCCTAGTTTAGCTGATATTTTGGGCCTGTCTTATCTTTAGGATTTGGCAGTGAGGCTGAAGGAGCTCTGCCAGAGACTCTGCTGTGTTGCCAAGTGAAGGCACCTGCTTCTAGAGGAAAAATGGTCACCTCAGGGGCTTTCTGGTGACTGCACTCCCCTCCCACCCAGACTACACAGAGTAAACAGGGGCCCCTTCTACTTTCTAATAATCAGATGATGTTGCTCTTCTGCCTCATCTCCTCCAACAGCTGTTCATCCCACTCAGAAAAAAATCCAAACTCCTGATCTCTCAGGCCTCATCTCTTGGCCTTCACTTCTCTGACTCCATCTCCTAGCACATTCTTTCTTGCTCACCAGAGTCCACTGTACTGCCCTGTTTCTAGAACATACCACTTTAGATGTCTGGGTGCCATCAACTCACTATTCTGCTCAACTAGAACACTGTGTCCTGGCATCTTTACCTGATCAACTCTGTCTTAGCTTCAGTGTCATCTCCCCAGAAACCCTGCCTCATCTGATTATAGTTAGTCTCCTGTTAGACTATAAGCTCTGTAAGAGTGGGGATTGTGTTCATCACTGGGTCCCCAATACCTTGACAAGTGTCTGGCACATAGCAAGTGCTCAAGAAATAGTACTGAATAAAGATTTGCCAAACTAATGGAAGGAAGTGAGGGAGGCTTGATCTCAGCAAGGAATGCCAAAGGAATGAGGGCCCTGGCCATCTCCTTACCTTCCAGAAAGAGGAACATGAGAAGTGGGCAGCTCTTCCTCTTTTGTTAAGAGCAGATCTAGGAACTGGGGCCCTGGCACAGGTCAATGGTACATGCTGGCATTTCTAACTGCCAGTCAAACAGCTATTTCCTGAGTTCTTTTTTTGTTTCTAGGCTGGTGCTAGGTGCCTGAGGGGAGCTTCTAGGATATTTAGTCTTGTTCCTTAGGGAACTCTTTTCATCTGAAGACATAAAACATATTCGCAGGACAAGGAAACTTATGAATTACAAACAGACAAATATTAAGAGGTATAGAAGTAGGTTCCATCTCATATTTCTGAGGCAAAAACACCTCTGACTGAATTGGATATGACTGAATTGGACTCTGGGAGACAGAAGTTAAAAATAAGTAAGGTTTTGGGTCCTAAAAATCAGATCAGATGAGCAGAACCACCAGCGAAGTAAGGTAGTTCGGAGGAATTGTCAACTTTGAATGAAAGCCAATAAGCTTAGAATCTGACATGTTAAATATAAATTCCTGGTAGAAACTGGTGGCAGGAATTCCAAGAGGAAATGTTTTATTATCGATATGGTTTGTTTCAATTTTACTTGCTTCTGACTTGATTTATTTTTTTCCTATTTATTTTCTTTTGTTCTCATTTTTCATGTTTTTAAAAAATAAAAAATGTTTATACAGGGTGGGGCAAAAGTAGGTTTACAGTTGTGAGTACATGAGTTTATTCTTGTATTATTTATTAATTATTGTATTATTTTCCGTATGAACAACTGGAAACCTACTTTTGCCCCACTCTATACTTCTGTGAGCTGGCTCAAATCTTTTTGGAGCAAAGTGGGATATAACAAATACATATAAGAATAGCACCTTAGACAGGAGTTCAGGGTGACACGTGTTAGTTTCCACCTGCCCCTGCCCTAACCCCATGAGGGAAGAACGACAAGATCGCTTTTATAATGTGAGGTGATAGGCTTTGAAGCTAAAGAACCTGCCATGGGTCACAGAGCTGGAAGCACAGGAACTGTACCCACATTTTCTGACTCCCAAACCTGTGTTCTTCAACACATGCCACACAAGGGTTTTCCTCTTGAGATCCTGCCCCCCAAAGCTCTAGAGCAGGGGGCTAATTGCAAGTGTGTCCTTAAAGGACACATGCGAGACCCCACATGGGAAGGTCCCCAGTTAGGAGCCGCATGAACCACAGACGTGTGTGAACAGCGCTCAGATGGTTCTAACCTCCAGCCTTTAAGTCTTCCAACTGAGGTCAGACACCGAGAACAAAGATAAGCCATCCTGTCTATATCTTGACAGAATTCCTGACACACAATCTCTGAGATTAATCGGCTGTTGTTTTATGCCATTAGATTTTGGAGTACTTTGTTACACAGGTAGAGGAACTGGAAGAAAAAGAAAAGCAGAGGATACGCAGATAGGGGAGACCAGAGGAGTTCGGGAGCAGAGTGTGGTTAGAATGGTCGGCATGTTCCTGAGGAGCCGGCAGGACTGGTACTGACAGGCAGCAGTGGGCAAACATCACAGCTTGGCATAAGGAGAGACTTTTCAGGCACTAAAACTGCTCAATGACAGAACGGGCTCCCTTTGCAAGCAATGAGTTCCCTGTCAACGGAGACAGTCAAATATAATCTGGATGAGGTTACTGAAGAGAATCAAACCTGCATGGAAGACTGGATTAAGGTGACTTTAAGGTTCCTTCCAGTGAATAGAATGTGATGGCAGATTAGATCTGGGGTACAAGGAAGAAATGAGACAGAGACGAACAGTCTGGAGCCTGAATGTCTGCGAGACGGATACCAATCATAAAAAGAGACTATGAGAAGATTTTAGAAAGTTCTTTTTTTCCCCATTCCTTTGCCTCCTGCCCAGATGACTCTTAATAGTCCCTTCTACTTTCTACCATCTCTGTAATAGTCTTCACATGATACCTGATTCATGCCTCCAAAGTATGGTTCTCTGCATGTCACTTCCCTGACACCACTGTATCTCAGCAAATCATTGTCTATAGTTCACACATTTACATTTATTGTCTCATTTGAACCTTATAATCATCTGGGAGGCACTAAAATCACCACTAAACACATCACAAAACCCAGCTAAAGTAAGTCCTCTATCTATCCTTCATATTTGTCTGCTTGATGTGTTTGATTATGCTGTTTTCTTTGTTTACCTTTTTCACAACTCTAAATGTTCCAACCCTTTTTATCTTTCAAGGACCAGATTAAATTTTAGTTGCTCCAGAAAACAGCTAATTCCTTCAAGTAAGACTGATATTTAATCCTCTGAACCCTGCCAATGACGCTGTACTAACCAGGGAGTGAGCTCAGTGCACCCCAAGTATCTTCCAGCCTCCGTACCGCTCTTTCTTACACCATGGGTACGGGGCTAGGTAACTCTTTCCTGCACTAGCTTACAAGGTCCTGAGGACAGGAGAGATGCCTGAGTCATCTCTTCTTTCTCCCACGCCTAGCACAGGGCCTGGCACAGAGCAAGTGCTACATAAATATTTGTTTAATGAATGAATGAATAATTCAGGCAGGCGCAGTTAAAGTTTACCTTTGCTTGAACAAATGGTTTTCAAGCACCCTTAAACACTTGAGAGGCACTCAATTATACCCACATAATTAATGGGCTAACTTACAAACCATTCCTATCTTTTTATGACACAGGTTTTCAGGGATCTTGGCTAGAACCCATTTTGTTAGTGTAGTTGACAGATATGAAAATGAAAACCACAAATACACATAAAGACAAACATCTTTTTGTGTGAAAATACTGCAGAATTCAGAATAGTCTTCACAAATCAGAACTGACTATGATTCACAAGCTGCTGCTTTTCTAGGCAGAGATGAGGCAGTAACCTCCTTGACTATGGACCCCCTGCTTCCTGGCCCTCTTGCTGGGGAGCCTGGTGCAGCTGCAAATCTAGAAATGACTGAAGACTAAGTGAATGGCCTGGATTGGCTGCAATTTATAATCGGTCAGGACTGTTCTGATCCTATCAATTGGGCTCAGGAGCCAGCACCTAAGGAGCCTCAACGAAGCACTGCCCAGAGATTTGAAAACGATCCTTTCCTTGTCTTGTAGGACCAAGAATGGAAAACTGAGAACAGTGAAGGCCAAAGAAGTAGGCATTTCAGAAAGTCCTGTTACAGACTGTTGAATTTTGTTTAAGTGATGAAGAATGATAGTTTGTGAACAATTCCCATATTAAAATTCTGAAGTAATCCTAACATAAAATCAATCCTTTTACGAAATGATCACAATTTCAATTTTTACTTAAAGAAATGCAAGTTCATTGTTCAAAACCCAGCGGTGCTTTTCTTCCCCATACTGAAGCAAGGGTTAACAGCATAAATTCTGACACCCACGTGGTCTTTCAGGGAACCCAGGTAAAAATGAGAAGATTAAGGGCACAATGCCAGCAGTGCAGAGGCGGATCTGTGGTAATAGCTATCACAAAGGCGGGCCACCAGCAGACTGCAGTGTTTACTGAAAGCCCCGTGCTCTCAATTAGGGCACTTAATTATCTCAGGCTGGCCAGGTCAGCGCACTGGAGGCATTTTTGAAGGCCTCTGGCTCCTCTTTGTCTTTGATTCCTGCTGGTCACAAATGGGACTTGAGGACACACCTTCCTGGACGCTGCAGGGGCTTATCCTGTAGCCCAAACGGGCACTGTGTGAATTACTCCAACATCACAATGGTCACACTACGTTTCTCCCCAGGCATGGCTATGACCTAGCACTAAAACTTTATGTAACACACGTAACCAAGTGCTTTCAACAGGTCGCTGTAGTTTAGCTTAGAAATATAATTTCCACAATTTAATTGTAAGGAAATTATTTTACTGACAATCCTCAATATACCTGAGAGGTAAGTCACATTCCTATCAGAAACACTGAGTAACTATTGCCAACGATTCTTACTTGGTGGGAGGGGAGAGAAAAGAACAGGAGGGGTTTCCTCGCCCGGCCTGGAGAATTAGTTTTGAGGACAGTCCACAGGGTGGGATCTAGAGCCAACAAAGCCAGCGGAAGTCACACTGGCTACGATCATGCCCATGGGTCACGTGTGACTTCAAGGAGCTATTGTTTTTGGATGGTGTCCTTCTCTTATTCAGGGGGATACCGTGGGACAAGGGACAAAGGGGAGAATAATCCAATCTAGCAGCTGTGAGCAGTCTCGGCACCCTAAGGCTGTGCTGTGCTGAGGGCCCAGCCTGATCTGATCAAGGCTTTGTCACTGACGCACTGGCTCAGAGAACAACCTGACTCCTCTGGATCCCAGGGTAAGAGGTCTGGCTGGCCTCTCAGGTCTTTTCCATCAATGACAGTCAAGTTTACAACACCAACAGGCAAAAGTGACTCTGACTGGAGGTTGTAGCCAAATTCAATATGGGAAGCCAATACGGACAGAGGTAGGACAAAGAAAAGAAGAGGCCAAGATGACCACCTGCCTCCCTATGAAGTGACCCCAAGATGGGCAAAATTTAAGAGACGGTTCACAAGTTCAGTCCAGACAGACATCAGGGAGGCGCCTTACCGTCCGGTGACAGCCCAGCACAGCGTGCAGGCTCCCTGCAGGAGCCCTGCCGCGTGCTGCAGGAGCGCGGCCAGCCTGGGATTCTCGTCCACCGGGCCTTGGACCGAGAGGAAGCAGCCACACAGCTTGTCGATCAGACCAATATTCACCACGTAGCTACAGGAGGAAAAATGTGTGTTATCAACCTGCACGGGTTGGCAACACCTTCACCGTTAAAGATAAATTTAGCAAACACAGGCTTAGATCCCTCAAACAAGCAAACACAACACAGCGTTGAGTAAAGCATCTCAAGTAACAATTTCCTTAAGATTTAGTTCTGATTAATCAGCTATTTCTATGTGATTTTCTTCTCTCTTTTGGTTACTCTAACACTGGTTTTCCAGAAAGATGACTGAAAATGGTTACCTGATCATCCTTACTGGTCTAAAGAGTCTGACAATGGTAGGAATGAATTATAGCGACCTCTACTCTCTTGAGAAGCGCTCCAAGGGAGCCACATTGGAGTGCAGGAATCTGAAAGACTAGATGATGCTGCCCACACACTCCTGTTCAAACTTAAACTTCTAATACCAATTGGAGGTTCCCTGTTTTTTAAAACTCTAACACTACTAAGTATATAATAAACGGTAAGAATCTAATTGCTTTCTGTTACCAGCTCTGAGAGTTGACAATAACATTTAAGAGGTCACTTTAAGCCTATTGTACGGTTTTCCAGAGCTGTTTTATTAAGGTGGATGAACAACAGTAGCTCTTTTATGAGTCTACAAAGCAGCAATCACTGAAAACAATATTTTAAGACTATAAATGACCTTGTTGATCAATCGCCTTAGCTTGGACTTTTTTTCTGATTCAGTGCTACCACATTTACACGTATGAAGAGGACAGGACATTCAAACACAGCCGTTCTGAAAAACCAATGGGTTAACTTTCAGCGATAGTGGGAAGGCATCGATGTGCCTGCTCCTAGGTTAATTCCTATCACCTCTGTGTAAGAAGGAAGTGAATCTGGGGAATTATTCATGTTCAGAGCCTCTTCCAAGTTTACAGAAGGCGCAGGATCTGTCTGCTTTCTTCTTTTACACCAGGAGTGTGCTCCCTGGGCTACTGAGCAGCTGCTCCAGTTTTAACACCGGGCAGCATGAAATAATGGCCACCAGCCCTATCCTCTTATAACAAGAAAAACTCACAGACAGACACATGCACACACTGAGGAGCTCATGATAATCTGATTTAACAGAATCAAACCTTTATATTTGCACAGAACTTTCCAATTTGGAAAGTGTGTTTACATTAATCATCCTAATGAATTATCCCAACAATCCCAGCAGGGAGCAGAGAGTGACAACTTTGTTATCATATACCCAGCATACTCTCCTTTTCCTGGTGGCCCTGGTGGGTTGTTAATATTGTGCCCTCCTGTGAGAGCAGCAGCAAGCCTCTGCTCCAGGGCAGGCTAAGTATTCACCATCAAGGCAGCAGTAGCAAGTTCCAGAATGGGCACAAGACCTAAGGAGGGCCACTCAGCATCTTTTGTGAAAGTAACATATGATCACGGGAAGAATCTCTTTCCACTGGGGATATCTACACCGACAGATGTGAGTCTGGGGCTTACCGGCAGCCAGCTTACTTGTTACATGGAGAACATAGGCTTATAGAAAGAAACCAAGCAGAGACAGCAAAAGTAAGAAAAGAAAGAGTCCAGATGCTATGACTGGAGCCTCAGATCTAGATTCAGTGCAATCCCTTAACAAAAATTCCAATGGCATTTTTTACAGAAATAGAAAAAACAATTGCACGGAACCACAAAACTCACTAAAGAGCCAAAGCAATCCTGACAAACAAGTGCAAAGCTGGAGGTGTCACACTCTATGATTTAGAACTATATTACAAAACTATAGAAATAAAAACAGGATGGTCCTGCCATAAAAACAGACACATGGGATGTCAGCACCATGGTGGAGGGAAATGACCCCTTTGTATGTTCCCTTAAATTTACAACCAGTAGGTCATTTATAAACCAATAAATGTTCCCCTGATCGACATGCCGAGATGCCTGAGAAATGCACACATTGGTATATCTGAGGGCAGGTGTATTAAAACTTGCAGAGGAGGCAGGATGAGGAAAGGACAGGAACAGTGCACACAGCCCTGATCCCCTGGCTGCCATGGCTGAGCCAGTGGCCCCATCAAATGAGGTAGCAAAGGAGGGGTTGGGAGCAGCCACCACACAGTGACCTGGTGGAGGGTAACAGGGGCAGCAGCGGAGTTGGAGCCAGAGCTTCTGGCTTCCCAAACAGAGCATAGCAGGGCCAACGGCCATAGGGAACCAGGTAGCGTGTGGAGGGCTCGCAAACCCAGACACTCCTTTGCCCCAGCCATGGCTGTGGTGCTCTGAGACCTGAGCAACCAAGACTCAGCAGAGGCACCCACCACCCCACCTCTGGGTCACTCCAGGCTGCTACTCCCATACCCACAGCGATGCTTCTGCCCCCCAGGTACAAGTAGCTCAGGTGGGGGGGGGGGGGCAATGACACACGCACAACGACGACAACTTGCGCTGCAGCACCATCTACTGGAAAACAAAAGAAAGACTACTCCTAATTATCAACCTGCTCAATGGTTATAATCAAAACAGTACCCTTTCTAACCAACTTCCTCACCTAGAGAGTCTGAATTACAAATCCTACACTTACAGGGCTGAAAAGCCTCTACCATAATACCTTACACATAATGGGTGCTCCATAAATGGTAGCTATTATTACTGTTTGAGTCTGAACCAGATATATAACCAGAGATGATCTGGGATAGAAAAATTCTCAGGAATTCTCGGAGTTGAAAAGAACTGATTGCAAGAAAGTTATAAAACCTTGGACACAACGTATTCATATATTAAATATCTAAATATCAAGAATGACGGATGAGTGCTAACTATATTCCTTTTCACTAACAAGATTTTCCTTCTCTTTACAAAATGTGGTATATTCTCCACCAGGAATTTGTGGATGGTGTCGTGAGAACCACTGCCATCACATGGGCTCTGAGATTTAGATGATCTTAATATCATTTTTTTTAACAAAGAAGAAAGTTTTTGAAAATCTAGCAATTTTACCTGATGAGGTCCTGAACGCGACTGTTAAAAGAATCACCTTGGGAGGGTTTGCTTTTCATTCCTTCTGTTGATATTTGTGGTGTAGCTGGCCGGCTGTTTCCATCTGGTCGGCTGGCAATCAGGCAGCCAAAAACCACAGCACTGACTCTGAGAAGTCCAGTTGTCAGACCTTCAAACACTTGTTTATTTGTATTTCTCCCCAAAATAGCATTATTTTCATCTGGAACACAAACCTAGATGGAAATAAATACAGTAATTGTGTTGAAATAAAACCACCAAAAATGGACAGAAATGATGTGGAAAATTTCGGGAATCATAAATAATTTTGAAATTCTAGAGGCGGCCATCTGACTGTTCAAGAGTTGGCTGTGAAGTCAGATTGTGGAGTTCAAATCTCAGCTTTGCCCTCACCGGCTGGATGACCTTGGGTAGCTCTACCTCCAACCTTCATCCTAAAATCTCCTTCTACCCCTCCCCTGGGCCAGATTCCCTTATTTCTTGGATTCCATGCCACCTTTACTTCCCAATGTAATTCTCTCATTTTGTTGTATGATCTATTCCAACGACTTCCTAAAAAAGGGGTGCATAAGAAAATTTTGAGACCTTGTATGTCTGAAAATATCTTTATTCCATCCTTATACGTGACTGAAAGTTCGACTGGATATAGAATTCTTGGCGGGGACTAACTTTCCTCCCGAGTTTTGAAGGGCGGCTTCAGTGTTTTCTATTCACGGCTGTTGAGAAGTCCAATCTGATTCCAAATGTTCTGTCCATGACCTGTTTTGCCCTCTTTGGAAACTTGAAAGAACTTCTAATCCCTGATTTCCTGTACCTTGGTGTAGGTCTTTCTTCATTTGGTGTGCAAAAACTCATGTTCTTTTAACCTGAAAGTCATGTGCTCCACTTTTGGGGACAGTTCCTGCATTATTTCTTTGCTAATTTTCTCCCATTCATTTTCTCTGTTGGATTTTGGTCCTGAACTGAGCCTCTAATTTTTTTAAATATATATTTTCTTCTCCTTTTCATCTCTGTATTTTGTTCTACTTCTTAGGTGATTTCTTTAACTTTAATTTCTAGTACTTCTACTGAGTTTTGCACTCAATTATATTCTTAATTTTCAGGAGGTCTTTCTGGCTCCCTGTACGTTTTGTTCTCACAACATCTTGGTTTTGTTTCATGAATATAATATTTTCTCATCACTGAGAAATTATCCTTTTTTAAGGTTTTCTTTTGTTCCCTGTGTGGTCTCTGTTTTCTTTGAGTTCTTTCTCTGTATTTCAGGTTGTGGGCTTTCCTCAAACAAGTGGAAATCTGGACTTTCTGTTCACACTTAGGACTGATGCACAGAGAGATCAGCAGTGTATCATGATCTTGATCAGATCATGAGCTGGATACAAACTCTGGGTGAGGGGCTTCAATTTGGATGACTAAGCAGACCCCACAGACTCTGGTTTTACAAGCAACTGTAACAAGCTGTGGTTTACTGGTTTACAAAACAGCAATATGAAAAAGAGGCAGGCAGTGACAAATGTGACATCATTCCTGAGGCACAAGAAAAGAGATTGAGAGTGCACATGGCACCATGTGTGACACTCATGTTATCATTATTAGATGCACTCACCTTTATTTCCTCTGAAATTATTAACTACAAATCAGTGTAGTTTAGCTTATGCTAAAAATGAGAACATCAAGATATCAAGAAAAGGCTAAGTTATGAGTCACAGTTATTTAGGGCGCGGGAGGCAGAGAAGGAAGAATAAAAACTAATGGCTATTAGGTTTTCCCACTATGCTAGGTCCTTAAGCATTTTCCTTGTATCCTATTAATAAATCAAAGTTCAGAGATATCAAGCAACATGCCCAAGCTGCACAGCTAGTTAATGGAAGGGCTGGGGCTTGAACCTGAACTTATAGATTCTGAAGGTCATGTGCTTTCTCTTAGTCCACATGGGCTTCTTTCCACTGGGCATCTTTTTTACTAAGGCTTCCGGAGAAACTGTCTCTGGTGGAGGGAGGTAAAAATTAGTCACAGGTTACAGATTGCCTTTCTGATGTCTCTTCCATTAAAAAAAATAAAGCATTCCATAAGTGCTTTATTCTTGGTCGAAGGGCAAGAAAAGATTATATTTAAGAGTTTCTGGGATAATTTTGAGTGAAATGCACTCCTCTCATTATTTAGACATTGTAAATGTGGTCTGAGTACCAAATGTTACTTCATCAGCCCCAAGAAAATAAGCTCAATGTAAAGTAAATCAGATATATTTTTATACTATTTTCAGTCCATAGCTGACAGCTTTTAATTTATATTTCATTGGGGATTTCTGCATAATTTTATAAACACCATTTTGGCAGTAAACACAAATTGAAAAACTTCTCTGACAACCTGGCAGTTATACAAAGAACCCTGTGGCTCAGGAGCCACGCCTGGCTTGTCAGGCTTGTGGTGAATCCGGGGCCCTGGATTTGGTCCAAAGGCCCTCACTGGACTGAACCGTCTTTTACTTTCTCACCATGATTTCCTATTTCCAACATTCAACTCAATCATGTCATCATGGTTTTCCATAAAATTTCCCCCCCTAATTTGCTCAAATAGTATTGATCCTTTCACTGTTGAGAATGTAGTTTTCTTTTGCTTATTTCATCTAGGAAAAAATTTCAAGACTGCCTGATTTAAGGCAAAGGGGGCTTATCTTCAGTGAGACGAAAAAGTTCTTTCTAGTCTTCAAAATGAGATTTGATAAAAGAAACCTTAAGGAGAAGCTATCTATACTGTAAAGGATATCCTGCTCAGAGCAGGACTCTGTCCTCGCCTTTTGTCTAGCTGGATATCACTGTTACTTGCCAGTGGTAAAATAACCCTGCTCTTTTGGGACACCTAGTAGATGAAATGCACACCCAGAGTTCTGATATGTGCTTACAGACCAACACTTGAGTTTGAACTTCCTGCCAGCACAGCTGCTAGGCCAAGGGTACACTGCAAGCTGAAGGGCCTTTAGGAAAGGTGTGCAAGCAACACCCTCCTCCCCACCAGCCCACTGTCCTGGTTTACTGCACACCTGGCTTACCTGAGTCTGGAGCACATTCCCTCCGGGGTGGGTGGTCTGTGGAGGGCAGGGGAAGGTGACCTTCCCAGCAGGCAGCAGTACTTGTAGCTACCCCCTGCTGGTATGTACAGGCCCAGCCTGGGAAAAACAGAGCTATGGAGTTTTGGCTCTTTGGAACCTGTTGCTCCTCAGGCAGAAATCTAAAACCACAATGTCTCTTCTATGGGTTAAAGGTATTTCCTTTAGTATATTTCTTTAGAATTAACTGGTACAGTCACTGTCTTACTCTTCATGTGCCAGCACATTATGATCAGATTTCATGTACATATTCTTATCACAAAAATTTCCCTTCCTCTCAAAAGATATTTGACCTTCTTAAAATCTGCAGGTATTTCATTTAGATTCAGAAAGAACCTTACAATCATTTTTTAAATCTTCTACTTGAGGAAACCATGGTCCAGAGCAGAAAGAAGCCATCGGGGCTGAATCCACTCCAAGGAGAAACCCAATATTTATGAGACCAAGCCCCTGAGGCAAAGTGTTTCAGCAAAATTAAATTAAAGTCATTATCACTTTTAAAAAACAAGCTCATATTCTTTTTTCCCCACTACCTACCACCAAAGTGGTTTCAAAAACTTTCTACATTCTTTTTTGCAATACAGAAAGATGCTTTTATTAGTGGTATAAATCCACCCTCTGTAACATGATTCTATGAGAGAGAAAATTAACTTGGTAGTCAGTGGTAATTCTACCCAACTAATTTTTAGTATTGTGAAGTTGGGTTTACCTATTTTTAAGTTGCATGGTGTGCTCACAATGGTCAGAATATAAGTTAAGTTCACTGAGAACCAACAGGAGATTGTTCAGGAACCTCCTGTCAAGACAATGTGACGGGAAAAAGGGCAAACAATGCTGAAGGGCTCCAGCAGCAAGACACAGGTTTCCACACTATCATCACTATTTTATGTCCTTTAGCCAAAGTGTCATTAGACATACAACAGTCTTCTCATCACTGATCTTTTATAAAACATCTATGCTCATGCTATATTGTACATAAAAACACAACTTATGACAGATAAGAACCATGATGATTTACTTGGCTTGAAAGTATAAAAACAAATTGCACAGGAATGGCTAATAGGTTTTCAATATTATCTTTGTAAAATTTCTACAAACAACACTAAAGAGGACATTATATTTTATCCCAAATGTCATTACCCTTTTAAATATACTTATTATGCCCTCCAGTCTCTGTTTATATATTTTATGCAGCCAAAGTCCAAAATAATATAATTTTAGCACACTTTATAGTGTATGCCTTAGTAGTCATAACACTTTCAAATTTGTTTGTTATAAATACTGAATCTCCTGCTGGCGTTTCCTCTCCTGCACAGTAAAAGCCACAAACCTCATAATGCCCAACGAGGCCCTTCCCGATCTGTCTACTGCCCCAGTTATCTAACTTCATATACTACACTGTGTCCGTCTCTCGTTGGAATACTCTTCTTTCGATATCCTCATGACCCCGCCACCCCGACTTCCTCTAGGTCTCCACTAAAATGCCACCGTATCTATAAGCTTTTCCAGACCACCTTTAAAAAAGATGTCAAGCTGTCAGAAAAGCTAAGGAACAGTATACAACAAACTACACTCTTTATCCAGATTCATCAATTGATATCATTTTGCCACATTTTCAAAAATGTACTTTAAAAATAAATTTTATCATAAACTACACCTATTTAAGTGTATGCATTAATAAATTTTGACTAATGTATGCACCTGTGTGAGGACCATCAGGATCAAGAAACAGAACATTTTCATTGCCCCCAGAAGTTCCCTGTGCTCCTTCCAAGTCAATGTTCTCCACCCCCAGGGCCCTAGGCGACCACTCATCCACTCATCTGCTTTGTATTATGGTAGATTATTTTGCGTTTTCTAGAATTTCATGTTACTGGAACCATAAAAGTAGGTAGACTTTTGAGTCTGGCTTTCCTCCCACTGATTAATGTTTCCATATATTCTGACTAACTCATCCATACTGCTGAGTGTATCAACAGTTCATTCCTATTGGTTGCTAAATATCACTCCATTGTATGGATTACCGCATCTGTTTGTCATCTCACCTGCTGGTGAACATGTGTGCTGTTTAGGAAAACAGTTATTTATGAATAAAGCTTCTAAGATCATTTGTGTACCAGTCTTTTCTGTGGGCAAATTTTTTCATTTTTCTTGGGTAGATAGCTAGGAGTGGGATTGGGGAGATGCAGGGTGAGTGTATGCTCATAAGAAACTGCCGAATGAAAAGCACACTTTTAAAACACAGGGCTTTGTTAAACTGTATTGTCAAGATTCAAGAGAAGCAAGTTATCTTTCAGGGAACAACCACACCCCGCAGTGTGGTCTCCATGAAGACACATCTGCTGCAGCCAAGGGGTTAACGAGACCCAATATTGCCGCTTTCCCTCTGAACAGGCTGCTTTCACAGGTGAAAACCAAGGGAACGAGAGCAGAGCCAACCATTAAGAATGCTGTTAGTCCATTCCCCACCTCTCATAAAACCCCAAGAGAACTTGGCTGTGCATATGACCCTTTTAATGTCTGGGGTTACTGTTCTCTTTCATTTACTTGGAAGCCAGGAGGCCCCAAGTACAAATGTGAAGATGGTGCATGTAAACGTCGGGAGGGCAGGCAGACAACGCGTTAGTGCGGGGAGTGGGGACAGGCTCGCGCCGGGCTCCTCTGCACTCACCCGACCCTTAGCAGCCCCTCTCCTCTCCTTTCCAGGGCCTCCTTCCCTGGCCTCCCATCTCTGCCCATTCTCCACCCAGGTCCCCCTCTCGGCTCTGCTTTCTGATGCCCGTGCACACGTGTCTGTGTGTGAGTCTCGCCCTCGCCAGGTTTCTTTGTCTCAGGCTTCTATTCACAGCCTCTCTCCTCTCTGCGAGACATAGGGGAGAGTGAGCCGTCCCTTTAGTTGCTGACGGTCACCTCTGTGCCTTTCACCTGAAGTTTTCTTTCTACAGCTACAACATTCTGCCCCAGACACCTAAGAGACTACAGGCTCCTTGTCTGCGTACCATGATCGCACACTTTCCTGAATCTCTGTGAAATGACAGCACGCTGTGTGCAAATTGGCACGAGATGTACATCAAATAGCTGTCATCACCTTTGAGGAATTTTAATAACTTGAGTTAAAGAGCTGTTTTAAAATTTTTCTGCAGTATTTTAAAGGTGTTTCAATTATACAGCTATAGGTGTACAGTCTACAATGAGATTCGCTTTCCTTTTATAAGAACACCCGTTTTCCAATAAGGAAATGTTTTTAAGTTCATGGCCACATTTAAGCTCTCAGAAATAAGCCCTGGTGTTTAAATTACCAAGTGTTTTAGCTACTGAGGTCCACACATGTAGCTGATTGAAACCACATAACTGTAACAAATCATTTTAGGCTTCTAGAACTTTTATTTTTGTACTTCTTAAAATGTGTTTGTGTACAGAATCTTAAATTCACGAAAGTTGCAGGTATACTTCAGAATCATGCTGCATCTAGCTGTCAGGTCTCGCTTCTACCCATCTGGGGAAATCCTCAATGACTCCTTGAACTTTCATTATTTCGAGACTTTTTGAAGACTGCAGGTTATTTTGAAAAATGTCCCACAGTGTGGATGTGTCTGATGCTTCACAACTAGATTCTGATTATGTATCTTTGACAGGGACACCACAGAAGCAATGTTGTCTTCTCACTGCAGCCTGTCAGGGGGCAGACCACTTACACTGGCGCATTACTGACAATGTTCACTGTGATTCTGTGACAAGGTGGCGTGTGCCAGGTTTTTGCACCATAAAGTTACTCTCACTTTGTAATTAATAACAATTTTTTGGGATGTGTTTTGTATATTGGATACTAACCCCTAATCAGATATACGTTTTTAAAATATTTTCCCTCATTTCTTAGGTTGCCTTTTCACTTTGTCGATGGTCTCCTTTGCTGTATAGAAGCTTTTTAGTTTGATGTCATCCCACTAAAGTATCCACATTAACACATTATTAGTTATTTCTCTACTTTTGTTAATTTCTACACCAGAATTAACAGTGATTTACAACCCACTCCCTTACAGCATTCTGTATATTTAACCTTTACCAGCAAGCTTTGTACTTTCATATGCTTTTTTGTTCCTACTCAAAGGGCTCCCTTTAGAATTTCTTGTAAGGCAGGTCTCGTGGTGATGAATTCTCTCAGCTTTGGTTTCTCTGGGAAAGTTTTTATTTCTTCATTTCTGAAGGACAGTTTTGCTGGATATAAGTGTTTTTGGGTAGCATTTTTTTTTTTTTTTGCCTTTTGAATTCATCATCCCACTCCCTTCTGGCCTGAAGGATTTCTAATGAGAAATTCACTGATTGTGTTATGGAGGGTCCCTTGTATGTGACAAGCCGCTTTCCTCTTGCTGCTTTCAAAATTCTCTCTTTATCTTTGACTTTTGACAAGTCAATTATAGCTTGTCTCTTTGTGGATTTCTTTGGGTTCATTCCAGTTGGCACCTGTTAGATTTCTTGCATCTAGACATCCATTTCCTTTCCCAGATTGAGAAAGTTTAGGCTACTATTTCTTTAAATACACTTCCTGCCCTGTTCTCTCTCCTCCTTTTGGAACTACCTTCATGCATATATTGGTCTGATGGTACCGCATAAGCCCCGTAGGCTTTCATCACTGCTTTTCATTCTTTTTTTCTTTTTGTTCCTGTGACTGGGTAATTTCAAATGACTTGTCTTTAAGTTCACTAATTCTTTCTTCTGTATGATAAAGTCTGCTCTTGAACTTGTCTAGCTAATTTTTCAGTTCAACTAATGTATTCTTCAGCCCCAAAACTTGTCTGATTCTTTTTGAAAGGAGGAAATTAACACTGAGCCAATAAAATTAATTATTCTGTATACGTTACTTGAATTTACCAATTTTCCAACTGATGTCCTTTTTCTGGCCTACTATCTCACATTACATGTAACTGTCAGGTCTTCTTAGTCTCCTCCAATCTGTGATACTTCCCCAATCTTTCCTTATCTTTCATGACACTGACAATTTTGAAAAGTATCAGTCAGTTATTGTGTAGAAAAGCCCCTCAATCTGGGTTTGGAGACCTAGGGTTGACTCCTGGCTCTGTGATGTACTATCTGCATAGCCACTGGCAAGCCAATCCCCCTGCGAGTCAAGTTTCCTCATCTGTAAAATGGGATAATAATACTGACTTTATGTTTTAAAAATTAAATGAGGCAATATATATTAAAATGCTTGAATAGAAGGCCATACAACCAACACTAAGTCTTTTCTCCTTGTCCTTTAAGCCTTTCAACAATTTCTGATAGAATTTTGTGCCAAAATGTCTTGCCCCAATTTTAATGCCTTGTTTTATACACAAAACCATATATAATTTAGCCTCAAATGATGACTCTGTGTCACCACGATAAACAGCATTGTTGTACTGTGTAACAAATAGTTCTGCGTCTCTTTATCAGGATGCCCGCCTGGAAGGGCTTCATCATTCCCTTTCTGAGTTTCGGCTTGAGACATGTGGAGATTCACTTATTAACATGTACATTAATCACCAATGTACTGAATCTACGGGCCCTGTGTTAGGATCCTGGAGCCAGTGATAAGCCCTTGCTGATTTTATGGCTAGTAGGGGAGGTAAACAAGTAAATGGTTAATTACAATTTAATGTGATCAATTCTCTGAAAGATGTATGCCGAGGAGCACATAAGGAAACCTAACCTGGAGCTGGGGAAGGTAGTTTGGCTGGAGAAGGTTTCAGGAGGAAGGTGCATTATGTTTCAGTTAAGGTCTGCAGAACGTGTAGAAATTAACCAGATGGAAGAGGAAAGAGAGTAAAAGGCATGCAGCTTAGAAAGAACTATTAGAACTATGTGCTGAGTAAAAGTAAATCAGTTCTGAAAAATAAATCTCCTGCATTGTAAACTTACAGCTTGAGAGTGATGTGTGCCAATACCTCAGGGACTCAGAAACTTCACCAGGAAATTTCTGGCCCCAGGGCTGTGTTCTGGAGACTGCAGTCAACAGACTTAAACCTTGGGATATTACACTGAGCTTACCTGTTTCAACATCTGTGAACTGAAGTAAAATTTAAGGCTACAATTGGCTGCTTGTTCCCACTTCAAAAGTACAACTGACAGAGGAGTTTCTTGCTTTTTAAAAAAAAGAAAGTCAATGGCTGTCAAAAATTCCTTTCAAACTGACCCTTTCAACTGAGCTGGCAAGTGAGGTTTTGAGGCCCTTCCCAGCTCTCTTTCCTTCCACAGCACTCACTCTGTGGCCTCACAGGTTTGGCTTTGAGTCCAACTGACTCCAAAGCCCCAGCCTAACCATGTAAACGAACAGTCTTAGCAAGTGTTACAAGTGTCTTAGCATTCAATATTGGAACTTAGGAGAATTCAATATGAGATTTTCAAATTAAGAGGTTTTTCTGCCGGTCCCTATTTTCCTCTCCCGGTCATCGCCACTTTCTTTTTTCAGCTGGAGAGTCAGCAAGCTGAATTCTTTTTGTTTTCTCCACAGGGAATATTTTTCTCAAACCTTAACTGCTTCTAACTCAAAGCAGTAATATTACATACCGTCAACTGGTGTATCAGGAGGTCCATTAAGAAGGTAATCTTGTTACTAAACAGAACATCAGTGCAGTTTTCTGAACAGTTATTGCAGGTGAGGTTGTAAACATTGATTGCATTGCAGAGAGACCTAATAGGAGGAGAAAACACCATTTATAAAACCTCAGCAGCTCTTCTCTAAACAATTAAAATACATAAAATGAATGGTACAAAGCAACAGGCATGGAATGGAATTCACTCTAAAAAACCAAGCCAAGTATTAGGTGCAAGGCCCATCATTAGATGTAAAAGGTTGTAATTTTCATCCAAAACCCAGTGTGCATTAACACCTAATATATGCTTCTTACTAATTTCTTAGTTGCAGTTGGAGACAATGGAACATACTTACCATTCTGTATGATAATGTCTCCATAATCTAAGATTAGACAATACCCAGGAACTTTGGGATTTAAAAGTTTTTGAATAACACCCAGAAAAAGGGTCTGTCAAAAAAACTCCTGTTGCCTCTATTTAAAAATTTTTATTGGAGGTTTTCATCTTTTTCTTAATGATGTATAAGAATTCTCTCATTATAAATATAACAAAGGGTTAATACATGTTCTTCATATTTTTGCCAGTTTACCTAATGTCTTTCATTTTGCTTACATTGTTTTTAAGGTACTTTTTATGTATGGAAGCCACACAATTTTTTCTTTGGAATTTTATTTTTTCTTCCCTTCCTTTCATTCTTTTAAAACTTTTTCATTATGAGACGAGGTAATTATACATTTGCATCCAGCCCTGTGTATTTACTTTTGCTTGAATTTTATCACCTTGTGTGGTAATTTTATGGCTTTGTAATTCACTATCAAATCAATTAGAATTTATTTGGTGTGAGGTAGAAGCCTAAATTTACTCCCCGCCTGAAAGACATTACTGAATAATCCACTTTCCTCTACTGGTTTGAAAAGTCACCTTTAGCATAATATATGGGACATATTCCATGGCTTCCTAGTCCAAGTGATAATTTTGTCAAGCACTGTGCCGGTATCACATTGTTTTGTGTATTGTAGCTTTATAGTAGAATTAATATATAAAATTGTAGATCTCTAAAGGCTAAAAAAATGAGGGTACTATATTAGAATGACGTGTGAAAACTTACAGCTTTATAATTGTATCCGATTTTTCCTTTGGTTTTGACCTATAATTTTACGGCCTTTTTAATTTCTATTTCTCTGTTTCATTCTATACAATCTCTAAAACTTGTCTAAAATCTTTTGTGGAACATCACAAGGCATAAATAGACAGACACATAAAAAAGCAAAGAATGCCCGGAATGAGATTTTGTCCTATATAATGTCCTCTGAGCTTTATATGAAAGAAAACACACTCAGTGGTAAAGTGTGCAGTGCAACGTGCATCTCTATAAGCCTACGCTCACAAACTCTGCCAAGAAACTTCCACAAAGAAAGTACTTTCTGATGAGAAAAGAGTGGGGATGGGGAGCAAAAATCTCAGGGTCAGGAAAGACTTGTCCACTTAGCAAAACTTGTTTGAAAGCTCTATTTGAAGAGCACCTGTCTTAGAAAGATCACTTCTTTGAACCCAGCCTGGGTGGTCTGCCCAAGCAGCCTTCCCTGTAACTTAAGACTCAAATGACTGGGAGCACTTTTTATAACATCAAACAGAAAGCCCCAGATTTTAAAAGCATCTTCTCAGAAGACATTAAAATCTTACTGTCCATTCTGTCACAAGTATACTATGATTGGGTTGAGATAAAGGCTTTCTGCCCCAAGTAATCATGACAACACGAGTGAGTCTTATGTCAGTTAAGTCTTCTCACAGAACATGTTTCCTCTGAAAAGCAGAGGACAGAAAGATATCACAAAACTGGGTATTTTGGTAATAAGAACAGGAATGTATTTACATACAAAATCCAAGTGTAGCACACTTCAGAGACTGAGATTAGTACCTAAGACATTATAAAATAAAGAGAAAGCCCCACGTGGTTGCAGCCTAAGAGGATCTGACAATATAACTTAGTACGTAGTTTACTCCCTAATGCAGTGTGCAGTAGTTAAGATTTATCAGGAAGCACTGTTCACCAAAATCCACCAACCCACACTGGTGTTGAGAGAGCAGACATTTTAAAGCAACTGCCCTGGGCATTAAAAAACCAGAGCCCCAATCATATTATAATTTACCAAATATCTTTGGTTTACATTAAGCATTTAATAAGTGGTATATAGTTTACTTGCATTATCATTCTCAAATTATGTTTTGTCTTTGTAAAGCTCCAAACTAACTTGTGTAGATACAATGGACCCACCAAGTGAGCAGTCCCCTCACATAAAGGGCCTGAGATCCAGGCAAGCCTTCAGGAGTGACCTGAAAGCGGTCCCATCTTGAGGCTGAAAAATGAGACTCGTGTGAAACCATTAAAAACGCTATTCTACTATACAACCACTCTAAGTTACTCCAAGGCAAGGTCCTCACCCGATCCACCCTTTGTGGGCCCGCATAGTGTGAAGCACAGAGTGGGCTGCACACAGAGATGTCTAAGCAGCAGAATATACAAGAATGTATAATTGTGGAGCATAGTACCACACTAATTAACCAGACTTTCCACTATTTTACTTTTTACACACTCATTAGAATACACAGAGATAGGAACCCCATCCCCTACTTAAAAATAAAACACCTTGTGAATTCATATTGATATCTCAGATTCAAATTCACGATTAAGGAATTTTTTTCTTTAAACTCTTCTATTTAACAGCTCTCTCTCTTTTGACACCGAGAATATCCATCCTCAAGGGCACCCAGAATGACAGAATTAGAATTTCCTAAATTACTCATTTTGCTTTATGCTACAAGAAACAATATTTTCCCAATAACAAAATTAATACTATCACCACTAATTATGATCACTGAAAACTGTTAAAAATACTTTGGCATATCCCATAACCTTTCCTCATCTCCAATGAGGCTATACTGTCTCAACGTATAGTCATTTTATACTAGAGTCTCCCTCTTAATCTTTAGTTTTCGTGCTATAATTATATATTTAATGCTCACTACAATCCATATGTTAATGTATCTGCAGTCATTTGGTTCTCTAAATCTTGTTCTCTATGAGATTCCTTAGGAATGTCTGGTGGGAACAACATTCCCTGAATTCTTGCATGTTGCAAATTGTGTCTGTGCCTTTTTATAAATGAAGGTCAATTTTGTAGGATATAAAGTCCTTGGCATATATCTTACTTTCTAGAGTATATTAAAAACATTACTCCATTTTATTTTAAAATAAAGCTTTGCTTTTGAAAAGTTTCATAATAAGTTAATTTTCTTTCCCTTATAAATCATGTGCTCTTTTTGCTCTTTCAATATATAATTTTTAGAATCGAAGTACAATTTATACACAGTCAACACTCACCCTTTTTAATGTTCAGAGTGTTAGCAAAAGCATTCAGCAGTGAAACCACTGATTAAAAGACAATGAACCATCAGCTCCCCAAACTCTTGGGTGGCCCCTTTCTAGCCACCTCTTTTCCCAACCTCGACAATCACATGTCTGTGTTCTGTTTCTATAGTTTTGTCTTTTACAGAAAGTCATATAAATGGCAGCATTCCTTATGTAGCCTTTGAGACTGGCTTCTTTCACTCTGCATGGCGTCTGAGGTGCATCCATGTTGTGCATGTTGTTATTAGGCTGCTCCTTTATCTATCTGTGTAGTATTTCATTGCATGGATGCTTTCCATGCTTGTGCATTGCTTAATTGTTCACCGGGCGAAGAATACTAGGGTTGTCTCTGGGTTGGGGCAATTAAGAATAAAGCTGATGTAAACATGCACTTACAGGTTTTTGTTCTCACAACATATTTTTTTATTTCTCTATGGTAACTATGTAGAACTGGGACTGCTGAGCCGTATAGTAAGTGTATGTGTAACTTTATGAGACATTTACAGACTGTTTTCCAAAGTGGCTGTAGGGTTTTGCATTCCCGCCAGGAGGGTAAGAGAGCTCCAATTGCTGTGTAGGCTAACCAGGACTGGGTAGTTTCAGTTTGGTATTTAATAGGTATGATGAAGTATCTTACTGTAGTTTCAATTTGTATTTCCTAATGATGCTGAGAGCTTTTCATATGCTTATTTGCCATCTGTATATATTCTCTGGTGAAGTATCTATTCAAATCTTTTGCACATTTATTAACTTTTATTCTGGAATGTAACCAGAGCACCTAACACAGTTCCTGGTCCATAGCAGGAACTGAAGAACACACACTGACTGGCAGAGTGAATGAACATGATACTCTCTTCCTCACCGAAAAGAGGTAAAGAAATCACACTATCCAGCTTAGAAGACATGTGGAAAGTTTGCAAACACAAAGGATAGTATCAGATCTATCTCCTAGCTCTTCCCTACAGAAAGCAGAAAGACTCTAGTATGTATTACTGAACCAATGAATTTCAAATTATAAAACAACATGGAGTACTTGTGAGGCTGCTAACAGAGAGTATTATCTGATTATGTTTATAAAGTTATTTATTGTCCCATGGAGAAAAGTTTCCAGTGGAGTCTCAATTTAATCATGTACAATGGGTCTGATGCACCAAATAGGTTTTAGATGTATGATGCTGGTCAGAATAAAATACATTGAATAAAAGCAGAGAAAAATAGTATTTGACATGGAAAATATATTTGCAAAAAGTTCTACATGTGCTCTTTCATATATGGAAGTCTTTTAAAACTGTTATGAATAAAATTAGATATTAAATTAGTACATTTAGATAAACAAGCAGTGGTTCACAAGAAAATGTCTTCTCAGCAAGAAATCTGGGGACAGGAGAATGATGCAGGGAATTTAACAGGGAAAGATTATTCAGTTTCGACATTTTAGTGACCACAGAGGTGGACTTGTGACAGAATTTGTTTGTTTTTTGCAGTGGACAGTGAGACACTGGGATTAGTATGCGCTGTGGATAAAAAGGACAGTTTCTCCCACTGGTGCTGTGATGCCTGGTGTAAACCCACTGCCTTGCTTGCCTGCCACTCGCCCTTGTGGTGCAAGAGCACGAAAGCTGGGTGGGGAGGGGTCTTCAAGGAACGCTGATAACACTGCCTGACCAACCAGTCTCCACTATGTAAATTACACGTAGCCTACACTTCAGTGCATCAAACTCAATGTAACAATCAGAAGTGATTATTACACTGCATAGCCTACTCTATAATGAAACATTTTAATAACACCGAAATTAACTTATAAATTAAACAATTTTCCCCATTATAAGGACACCTCAGATAAAGGAATAAGAAATTTTCAACTAGATTGAGTTATTTCAAGGTTTTTTGTTTAATTAGTGAATCTGGTACAATTAGAATAGGTAATTTAATTATTCTACAGAGACATATTCTGATTTTAGATGGGAAACCATATATATTTTAAGCACCAACCTAATTAGGCTTTCTACATTTCCTAAAATTAACCTCCCCCTGAGAAGATGTTATGTTTCAAAGATTACAATAATATATTTTAAAATGTAGGGGATCATAAAACTAAAACATTAATTTTAAACTCTAGTGTTAAAGTCTGTTTTGCCTAATTATAAGACAGTCATGGTTAGCATGTCTTTAGCTATGTTCTCAAGCAGGATCTGTTATGTAAGTTTAAATTCAGCATTAAACACGCTGGCTCTAGAGGAGACCCAGGTGGCTCGCAGTGCTAACCAGCAGATTAAAGTCGACACAACTAATTTCTTTACTTTAATCTTATTAGTGGTACAGCAGCTGTCAACTGTAACCCATCCTTGTGCAGCCTTTTGAGAAATAAACAAAATGCTGCAATAAGTCAAAGAGGGAAGAGCATTTATCAATCACTATGGCTAATTAGCTTGCAAAACAGTTTTTTACTTTTATTGTGTAGGGGAACGTTATTTACTTTTAGTAAACCTTGATCTAAAAATAGATTATCTAGAATAATATTGAAATAATCCTGCCTAGAAATGAGAAATTGTTCATTAACAATGGACTTGCCCGCACTGGCAAATACCATTTTATTAACATGTGCTAGGGGCTTTGACATAGCCGGACACACGAGGTGCATGTGGCTTCCACTCCACAATGTCCACACTGTCCCTGATGGGAAACCAGTTCGATGGCAACTTACTCCACCTCTGCTACCTGGTTTAGGTTCTGAAAAGGGTGTTTAAGGCAACATGGAAAAACTGTAGTTCTTTTTTAGACCTCACTGCTAAGTCTCCCCTAAACTTTCTGTTACGAGTGGTTTGGGTTCATCTTTCCATTCTGATACGGAGAACATGTCTTGTGGGTTAGAAAACCTGCACACGTAGCGGTGGAACTGCCCGATGTGGAATTTTCTGCTGCACAGAAACACCTCCTGACTTAAGGACACCTATATCTTCTTTCATTAATCTCTACTTTGCCAGTACAGCAAAAAACCCAAACTAACTTCAGTATCAAAGAGTTGGTACATAGAAATGTCATAAAACGCTACAGAAAGCAGACAACAAAATGAGCTAAGGTGGCATAAAGTTCCTGTCAAATAGACGGCACTGTCTTCAGCCAGGACAGATGACTATTTTAAAAGCGGTCGCCTAACCTCTATGACGCTTCATAGTTTACAAGAACTTTCACATCGTTCTGACTGACCCACAGCAGCAATGCCAGGAGGATATGACCACCCGTGTGACCACGGGAAGAGACACGGGCCACAGCACTAAGGCACAGGCCCAAATTCTCCCAGCTGGGAACTGGTGGAGGGAAACTGGAGTCCAGCTTTGTCAGACTCCAGAGCTCGTGCTATTTCTATTTTACCAAAATGCCTCTCAGGAAAAAAGATAACATACTACTGGAGTGGTGTTTTTTTCTCCCCTGTTGTATCCAATGGACAAATGAAGCACTTACTTTTGTTGGGCTAACTAAATATTTAAAAGTTTTCTTAGTGATATAAACTTTTATCAAAACTTCTCATCTAAACTCTGTAAAAATCCAGAAATTGTGCATGTTACAGCTCAGGAATAGCATACTTCTGAGACTATGCTGTCTGCTTCCACATCCCAGGGACAAAGGGTGACTTAGAGAACAGGAGGGTAGACCTTAGACCTCAGGCTGTGCAGGAACCTTACAGCAAAAGCACTTTGCAATTAAAGACCCAACTGTGATTGCATTCCCAGCTACTTGGCTGGGACTCTAGATGATGGCAGTCTTGCCTCAGACTGCTCTTCCTGTGTGGGAGGGACTTCAAATTTCCCACTCAGGCCTTTGTTAATATACTCCCTCACCTCTGTTTTGGATGCAGCACAGAAAGTTTGTGTTTTCTTACTACTATTCATTTCTGTTCCATTTCTGTAAGCAGTTAGGACTGCCCAGGAGTTTATCAATTCTTCTTGATTTAGGGTTAGAGAAGGTCATAGACCAAAGAGATTTCCTTTATAAGGCTTTTTAGGCTCAATGTGAGTTTTGTAAGGAAGGCAAGCACCTCTGTTTTCCTCCCTAATGGGGAGTGTAAGCTTCTGCTAGTCAAGCCTGAATACACATACAGTTTTCTTGTGGTCTGCCATATGGAAACCATAGGGCAGAAATGACTCATAAATGGAACATGGAAGACATATTAAAAAACTATACTCACTTAGGAGGAATTCGTGAAACCGCATTCACATTTGCGGCTGGGACCACTCCTTGAAGAATGTGTTCGAGGGCTGTTAATCCACCAGCAACGTGAAATGCAATCTGATCGGCCATGTTCTAGACAAAAATACAAATAGAAATAAGCTCAGTTTCCCAAGCACAAAATTGTAACCAAATGAAATATTTAGTTGTAGTGGGACACATTGTGCTGGTTTAATTATTCTACAAATATTTATTCAAGGCTTATTAGGAACTGTAGGTTGAAAGTGGTGAACACATAGGACATGATTGCTGTCCCCTACAAAGCTGAACATTTAGTGGACGAGACCAACAGTAATCCAATACCTATAAGCAAGATGATTTCGATGATGATAAGTACCCTGAAGAAAGCGGAAAGGTGCTCTATGAGCAGGAGAGGTTGGCGATCAGCTCCGGCAAAGTTGAAGGTACAGTCAGGTAAAAGAAGAGGGGAAGAAATGAAGTGCTCCAAGCAGAGGGAAAAACCATTTTATAAAGAAATTTTTAGCAATACTTTGAAAAACCAGATCATTTTGTAAAATTTATTGCCACCTAACAAGACAAATTGACTTCCACAAAGATTTCTTCTCCTAGAATTGTTACTCAGTAACATAAGTAATCTAATGTCTAACCATTTAGCTAGACCTTTGCTTTTTAACCACTTCAGCTATTTTATTTTAGGAAGGCTATTAAACCATTTTAGAACTCAACCTCTCATTATTTCTATACGGTTTCTGAATTGTTTACAGTTCTTGTGGGAAGAAACTTCTCCGAGTTCTTTGCATTCCTCTGGCATGTGGAAGGCAGGGTAATTCTGGGGTGCATGTATAAGTTTTTAAGGATGCACAGAGTCACTGCATCATATATGTGCAAAGCAGGACAGCTATCTGTTATGGGCTGAAAAGTGCCCCCTCTCAAACTCTTAAGTTGAAGTCCCAACTCCTAGTCCCTCAGACGTAAGTATATTTGAGGATAGAGTCTTTAAAGGGGTGATTAAGTTAAAAAGAGGCTGTGAGGGTGGGTCCTAATCCAATAGGACTGGTGTTCTTATAGTGAGAGGAAGACACACCAGGAAGGCATGTGCACAGAGAGAAGGCAGCCACTTACAAACCAAGCAGAGGCTCCAGGAAGAACCAAGCGGAGCAGAGAGGCCCCCCACTCCCTCATGCCTCTGCTCCTCCTCCTTCCCAGCGGGGACAAGCCTCTCTTTTCATCTTTGTATCCCTACTAAACCCAGAGCTCTGAGGTTGGGGTGGGGATGTGTGGGGGGGTGGGCGCCATGGCTTCCTCACCACAGCCCTGACACCCAGAGAGGGGACTGTACTCAGGAAGTGCTCAACCCGTGCTGGAGAAACAGCTGCGAGGAAGCAGGCTGACAGAGGCGCTTTCACACGATTCTAACTGTGGAGAAACAGACAGGAATTCCTCTGGTATGATCCCAGGACAAACCCCCATTCCTGTTACTGTGTGCACCTCGTACAAAAGTTTTTCACTGGAATTGAGTTTCATGCCCAAAGAATGAAGCTCAGTTTGTCAAGATTTAAGAACATGTCCACCATGAGCATCCTTAGTAATCATCAAGTTGAGCCGAGACATCAGCATTTAAGGCTTTACACTGGGATGCAGTACGAGTGAAGAATTTAGTTCCTTCCAGCTCAAAACAAAGGTGTCACACCTCCAGCCAAGCAGACGCTCCCACTGATGCAGTCTGTCCACAGGGAAACTCAGCAGCATTGCTATTCTGAGGACTTTCCCACGGCAGAGTGCGGGCCAGCACTGTACAGGGAGGGGAGCACTGAGTGAAAGCAGACCGTTTCGATGTATACATCTCCGCCTTCAAAACAAAACAAAACAAAACAAAACTCAAAGCTTTCATGCGGTTCCAACAACACGGATGTGACCTCTTGAAAAACTAAAGCCACAGGCTCTCCTAGACATTAAGCAGGAAAAAAATAAGCCAATTTCAGGAGATAAAGGCCATTCAAAGCCAAATTTTTACTAATGTACTATTGAAAACTGAAGTTTCAATTTAACATTTGCAGCTTTTCACAGAAATAAAGCAAATAGCGAAACCAACTGTGAAATAAAAACTCACAAATCTCCCCCTGCAGTCGAGAGGGTTCCAGTTTGGGGAACTCAGGGTTAGAGATGCAACAAGCCACCTCTGGGCTCTCCCCCCAGAGCAGGACCAGACTTTTCATGCCCCACCCTCAGGCTGCTCTCTCTCTGGGAGCACAGAACAGGGACTCAACAAAAGGATGAACAAATGAAAAGATTTCTCTCAAACAGCAATGATGCCCTGTGAGGTGCGGCTGATAAACACGAGAGAAGCCTGAGCACATGACAAGGGGAAACACTCTCACAGGACGCCATTCTCCTGTCTGCACAAGAAAGGGAAAGTCAAGTGCGCTCAATAATGAGCTTTCCAAATGTTAAAATTACACCACCTTCTTAAGCACATGGCATTAAATAGTCTATATGGAAAAAAAGGGATATCACTTCACACAACAGTCCAGATAGAAGGAGGGGGGGGGACGGCCTTGCATTTCCCCGTCCTGCCTAGTCCCACCACAGGCGTCTCATGCCAATCACCGGGGACTTTCCCTACACTGCTCTCTCTATATTCCTGGTCGTCTCAAGGCTACCATGAGTCTGGATGCTCCTCAAATACATCATCTTGTGCTTTTCCCTATCCTGTCAGTGTCCAGAAAAAAGCAAGTATACTAAAAATGCTTAACCATAATTATCCTCTCCATCCAAATGGCTGCCTCAACATGAAATGTTCAAATGCTACCTCTCAGTCCTGTGAGACCCAAATCACACAGGCTGCTCCTTTCACGAAACTGTTCCCGATCCCCTCACCCAAAGCCAAAGGTCTCTGTATGTAACTGCATTTGTCTTGAGGCCCCTGCCACTTCCTACGTTATCCAGACGTATCTGTGTTCATGCACCGGACTGGAAAGCCTTCACTCCCCTCTCTGCATTCTTGACAAGGGCGAGCTCACGCTGCAGGCCCCAAGCAAAGTTTGCTCACAGAATGAAACTAGCTCATCTAGAAGGATGAACTTTCCTTTCTCCTTTCCAAATACTCTGCATTCAGGCCTGTGAAACTGGAACTCCCTCAGAGGACTTCATCATTCTACTTGAGTGGGGAAAAAACACCTCTGAAGACGCAATGTGTGGCTTTAGGTACGCACCTGGAAGAACACCTTCCAGCTCTGCCTTCCTCTGCCCTCCACCCCCGGGAGACTGACAACTGCCTAATAGGATTAGCAGCTCCATTCCAATAACCCAGCTTAGCTAAAGGCCAACACAAAATGACAGCTTCAATCTGAATTACATGGCCTGGGAATCCATTCAATTATTAACTAGAGTAACTGTTATTACCTCTCCCAATCAAAAGAGAGGCAGCTGTTAATCTTTGGTGGCCTGCAAAGGCTGGTGGCCTTTGTACTTGACTTCTCTATAGACAGTAATTATGTTCTTTGTGATCAGGGAGGAAGGCCTTCCAAGCCTTTTAGACAGAGGTGGCAGATGGGGAAACTGTGTGCATGTTCATTAGCAGGAGAGGCAATATCTGTTCTGAGCATCTGGTGGCACCTTAAGACCTGTTTAGAGATAATACAAGTAGGTTTTAGCAAGTCCATAAATTTAGAACTAAGATGAGAAAATCCAGGAATGAATTTTTTTATGGTTGGTTTTTCCCATATGGAAAACCTTCCTAACACTTAAAGGACATCATCTCTACAAGTCGACTATGTTCACCTGTTATTAGCTTAAAAGCAGCAAGTATAACACACTGATGATCCTTACTCTGTTGCATGACTTTCCCCTTCTAGCCCTATCTTCATATTCCCATAATCTACACAAAAGTCTCGGCCCAGCTTTTAAGCTGTAGACACTCACACTTGAAAGGACTCAGGTTCTGGGGTCAAGAATGTCACAAGGAAATTATAAATTTGTGGGAACGTGGTGCCCAAGAGAGTAAACTCATAACCCAGTTTGCAGGCTTACGTAATAAGGTAAGTGGGGTTGAGGGATGCTGGAAAGGCTTTCTCAAGATGAAAGGACCGATCCTTTGTGATGCTAATCAGAACCTGGGTCCTTTGGAAGGCTCTCCCTGAGGGACCTGAATCCTGCTATTTGGACCTGTCTGCACTGAGAGGAGGGCAGGGTGGTGGAGAACACAAGGCCTAAGTGTTCCTGCTCCTTCCCTTTAAGCCCTTATGCGACAGATGACTAGTGTAGAGTCGATTCCTGCAATGCCACAGAACTCACAGTAAAGTCACTGTGATCTCCGTCATCCTCAGGCCCCACAAAGCTGCCCAGGGCAGGCCAGGCCCAGCACTTAGAGCGAGTGAGACAGAGAAAGGCGGTGTGTGAGACAAGTATACAGTGTGGGGTGCACCAGGAGCTGTGTGCAGCGGAGGCAGCAGATCCTGCGACAGTTCTTCAGGACACAATGGGTGTAACATGGGCGGTTTCTAGTCAATTAAAAGACAGCTCACATATGAGGTTCCTTCAACTCCTTTATCTCCCCCTTCCCCCACTTACTGGCTACCCACTGGGTTATAGCAGACTTGAGGGGGTCTCACACAGCAGTTCCCTTTTCCCCCTGTTTCTGCACCATAAGTGTCCTGCATGTTTTAAAGTTGGGAAGCAAAAGAAAAAGACAACAAGACTCAGGAGAACCAGTTTGGGGCAAGGAAGTGGTGTAAACAAAAAACAGTACCATGGACAGATTCCTTTCAGTCCAGTGGCTCCCAGGGCAGGACCTTCAGCTCAGAGGCTCTTGTCCACCACCAGGGTGGGAAAAGTCCCTCCAGCCCTGTTGCCTCACCATCAGAAAGCTCCTAGTTCTTGACTGATTTCTCTATTAGTTAATTGTAAACAACATCATATTGACTATTTAGTTGTGTGAGCTCTCTGACAGCTGGGATTATGTTTACACAGAGTAAGCAAAAATTAGGTAGTCAATAAGTAGTTGCTGAATCAAAGAATAAAAATAGTCTACTTTCTGGGGGTTCTAACATCAGAAATTCTTGTAAAAGAAGAGAAAACCCATAAAAGCACAACAAGAAAGGCTTAGAAATACCTGTATGCTTGGGAAAAGCAAGGCCCTGGTCTCAGGCTGCCTGAAGGGGACAAGCCCAGAGAGGAGAGGCCAGAGACGTGAAGGCCAAGTGCAGGGCCTTTGCTTTCACTCATCTTTGCTCATTTCCTGGCACCAGTTTTTTGCCCAATTCTCAAGGAAAGCAGTGACTCAGACCTTTTCTGTCCTTAAGGAGGGAGGGGGAGTACAATTTTAAGCAGTGAGAAGAGACTTGAGGGAACAGGAACCTAAACTGTACTGCTCCTCAGAGTGCCACCCTGGAGGGCTAAGTGGTATTCAAGGGCTGACCATGGGGTCACCCAGGCTGCTATCATATCCAAGCCCTGACAATCCCTGTGGTCACCATCCCTTCACACGGGTAAGAGAACCACCCAGAGAGGACTCAGTTACTTGCTTACGTTTTTCAGCTACTAAGTGGCAGAGCTGGGGATGGAGTCTAGGTTTATCTGATTCTGAGGACATCATACGTCTACACAGAGAATGTTGTGGCAAAATCTAGTGTGTGCTAAAGGAACATACTTGACTTTTGGTACACTTATCACTAAATATCCCAATTCTGTACAATCTTAGACTTGATACTATTTAAAACATTTAAAGAAAATTTTATTTTGAAATAATTTTAGGTTTATTGAAGAGTTCTTGTATGCCTTAATTCAGCTTTCTCTCATGTTAACACCTTATGTAACCAAGACGCATTTATCAAAACTAAAAAATTACACTAAAGCAATATTATTAACGAAACTACAGCCTTTATTTGGATTTCCCCTAGTTTTCCCACCAATGTCTTAATTCTGTTCCAGGATCAGATCTAGAATACCACGCTGCAATCAGCTCAAAACTATTTTGAAGACAAGGTAAAGTAACTTTTAGCATTAGAACAAGGATCCTGAGCTCTCTTATATTAGTGTTTTCTAGCAACTAAAAAAAAAAAAAAATCTTGAAATAATCCAGACTCAGAGAATGTAAAATGAGAGGTAACTAGATTCTGTGGGACTGAAACATGAGGAGGCTGTCAGGAAACAGGAAGGTGTGTGCACACAGCAGGGAGTGTGGGGCCAGGTGAGAAGAGACTCCAAGCGGCCCAGGAGGCATCCCTTGCAGCCCCAGTCCCACTGGCCTCCAATACTCGCTCAGCTAGGGCAGCCTTTCAGAATTCTTTCCTTCCTGAATGTCAGTGAAGTCTGGAGGCTTTGCTTCCAACTTCAGCACAGATACTGCTTCAGAGTCTTTAGAGTAAGCCTCCACTTGTGCCCGTGAAAAAATATTTATTGCAGGATTCTTTTCAAGCAGCAGTGAGGGTGAGAACCTTTTGATGGGCACTAAGAAAATCAAGTACAGTGGATTTTAGAAACGATCCTGCCAGAAAGCACTGGGTCTGCTTAACTTAGTCCAGAGGAAGAGGGAGGAGGGATACGGCAGGTGACAGGCTCTGCTTTCTCAGATGGACCACCTGGAGCCTTCACTCTGGCCGACACCCTCCTCTAGCATCAAAAGGCACACGGCGAAAACGGGGGACAGAAACAGTGCAAAATCTGTTACTTATGAGATTGTCTGATACAAAATGTGGCAGAAAGAAGGCATAATTGAGCAGCCCTTGAGGTCTAGGATTTCAAGATGACCATCCATTGAAATGTCACAAGCAGTGCCTTCTCATGTGGAGAACGGTGTAGAAGGCTCTTTAAGAATATCTGGTCTTGAACAGACTGACGGTTGCCAGAGGGGAGGCGGGCTGTGGGACTGGGTGAAAAAGGTGAAGGGATTAAGAAGTACAAATTGATAGTCATGAAATTGTCGTGGGGATGTACAGTACAGCATAGGGAACACAGTCAACAATATTGTAATAACTATGTATGGTGCCAGGTGGGTACTAGAAATATCGGGGGGGACCACTTTATAAAGTACATGATTTTCTAATTACTATGCTTACACTTGAAACTAATACAAAATAATACTGAATGTAAACTGTAAATTTAAAAAAAGTAAAAAAGAATAAATTATATAAATGATTTTTTTTTAGATAAAAATCTATCTTCCAGCGCCTCTGGTCCTTGATATGTAAGTACAGGGAACCTGGGATAGGTAATGAAAGCAAACACTGACCTAATGGTTAACTGTTAGTGTCGCAACACTTCTGCATAACACCGATGTTTCCCTCTGAGCAGACTGACTTGGTGATAAAATTCCCAGAACCTACTCTTTCCTGGTCTCACCAAACCTGCCAAGTTGGTCATTTCTGCAAAGTGAGTTATTTGGCCCAGACAAGCATGTGTCTTGAATGTTTAGGCATTTGCTTACCTTAAGGCACAGAACAGACCAGAAGACAAGCCAAAAAAAACCCATTCAATTTATTTGAGCAAGTGCTTATTGCCTGCCAACTACGTGCCTGATGTATGCTATGTGGTAGAAATCCAGAGGCGCCGATGACCGGGAACTGCCCTTAAGGACCTACATTCTACTGAGAAACACTTGAAAACAGATTAGTACAACAGTGTGAGAAGACTTGTGTGTGATGCAGGCATGGGGTGCACCGTGGGCTCACACAGTGGGTACCTAACTTGGTTGGGTGGAAAGATCGAGGGAATGACTGGCAATATTTCCCAGAGGAAGGGGCACCAGAGTTGAGCCTCAACAGACAAGACACCATCCAGGTAAAAGCATGTTTATGTAGTAAGGGTGGACTGTGGGTGTGGGGTGGGGGTGGGCAATGGAAGGATGGGGAAGAACCAGGTGCTAAAGGGGATAAGAGGGTGCAGGGTCCATTCAAGGGGCTCTAAGCCACTGAAGATGATTAGAGTGTGACATGTGACGAGGGAAATGCTGAGAGATGATGCCAAGGGGTAAAAAAAGCAGATTTTGCAGGGTCCCTTGTATGCAAAGACAGAGTCTAAATCTTACTCTCAACCAACAGAGAGCTGCCAAAAGGTTTCAAGCTGAGTGAGATACCCCAGATTTTCACTTCTGAAAGCACAGTCTGGAAGCTGTGGAGGGGGTTGGGACAAAAACAAAGACCTCAAATAGGAGGCAACTGTGGTCCAATTGAGAAATGGTTACGGACCCAGCATCATCAATGACAATTCCCAGAGAGGTAGAATGGCCGCAGAAAGTCCTATCTACAAGTTAGAGTCACAGGCTCGGCCACTGATTGGATGTGGGGGGCAAGGGGAGAAAGAAAAGACAGTTTGCTAATCACCTTTCATGAATGAGGCATAAAGCACATAAACTCACGAGACGCAGGATTGGAACCTTGTGCACGAAAAGAGCTCAGAACCCAGCTGTGTGAAGCAGCATAAAAAGAACCAGTGACCGTCAAGGTAGGTCCAGGTGCTGAACGAGGATGTGGAGTCACAGGCCCGGGGCTCATGCAAGACAGGAGAGGGCACGCCCTCATCCTCATGCCAACCTTTCACAACGCCACGTGAAAAACATCTTTTAAAACCATTTTAACTTTTAAATATATAACCTTGGCAAATAGAACAGTGGTTCAAATTGAGCATTTGTTATAGGACTGAAACTGGACAGATTTTACTGCATTTGTCATTAATTAGCCATCACTGTTCAATATTATTAATTCCATGGACAAGATAAAGGAATAAAATACGAAGGGGTGGGGGAGGAAGAAACAGAAGATCTACTGCTTTTTCTAGGAAAGGCCATTTTTCTTCCAGTGGATGTCATACACTGCCACGTATTCAGAACAAAAGCTTTCTTTTTTTGTCTTTAATCTGAACTTGGAAGGATTGCTGTGGCATCGCCATACAGATGCCACTGCTCTCTAAAGGTCGTGTATATCCTGGTTTGGTACCTTTCCTCTGAACAGCAGCAGGGACATCATCACAGACCACAGCACAGAGCCCAGGATGGCACGAACATGCAGCTGTGCAAAGAGGAGGCTGGAATTCATCACGGCTTTTGTGCGCTCCTGCGCTCCCGTTTCCCAGGCCCAGCAGCATCCCGACGCTCAGGGACAGGGCGAGTCTAAGGTCTGTAAGCTACCAGCTACCCGCACACATGGCTTCGTCTTCTCAGAATGTGCATTTTATTAAGTCACCTTTTCCTCTAATAGGCCAAGAAATACAGTTACCCCATTCAGACAGACCGTGAGTGGCACTCGGACAGTCAGTGGACTTGGTGTTACTTTTTTTTTTAAAGAATACAACTTGATAGAAAGAATGAGGGCGATTTCAAGGTAAACTGGCAGGTCAGAACTGTTGAGTCAAAATTTTCTATATAAGGTAAAACACTGCACACACGGGCTAAATATATTTACATGAAGATGTACACACACACAGACATATATACATCTTGCAAGTTGCAGTTTAAAAGCTATTTTATAATCCTAGTACCTAAAATAGTGCCTGGCACTAAGTAAGTGCTTTTGTTGGGTTAATAAATACATGCTTCTATCCTAATAAAAACACCTCCAAGCCCACATAGGAATACACCAGAAGACTGCAGGACCTAAATATATGAAATGCCAAAATGCATAAGCTGCAGAGAATCACGTTTTGTACTGATCGCTGTGCCCTGTAAACATCACATCAGAACGTACAGTTCAACGTTACAAGGTACACAGGCACAGGTGATACCTGTTCAGATGCATTCATTTTGAAAGGTGGATGCAGAGCCAGCACTGCCAGTGGTCAGTGTTGGTCCAGTGCTGGGTGAGGCCACATTCCCTTCCCTATTCCTTAGCTCTGGTGCTGTGGGTGAGACAGGGACAGAATGCCCTCCGGATACCATCACCCTCTTCTCTTTGCTCCTCCAGCCTGTCCATTAATTTTCTAACAAATCCTTGTTTTAAATTCCTTTTTTTAAAAATCACCTAGAGTAGTTAGTATTTTTCTGACTGGATGCTGTGCAAGCCATTAATTATCCAGTACTTTAGGACGTACTGCCTTACTGTCCACTAGTGCTTAACATTTTCATTCATTTATTTAGCAATCATTTATCAAGCAACCATCACGTTATGTTAGGTGCTGGGAACAGTTAAAACAGATATGTACACACCTTCACAGAGTTTACAGTCTAGCATTCCAGTGTGCTATAATTAATTTCCATTCCCAAATATGGAAGGATTACAAAATCAGTGAAAATAAAATCATGGCATACTACTCAGTTCTCACTGGTGAATGCTCTATCAGAAAGGAGCTCTAAAATTAAGTTTATTAAGTTAAGCAAACTATAAAAGTAATTTTTATAACATAATAAAGTGATAAGAGGAGTTACCTCTTCATAGTTATGGTTCAGTAACCTATTTGTATCTCTGGTGTTACCATCAGGCATTACAAGAACACAGAAATGATACAGATCTCAGAGAAGCTACATAGACTCATTACGGATTTACCTAAATCCTTATTTGAATCAGATAAGACATCCAAAAAATGTGTTTCTTTGTCACTTGATAGAAAGACAAACCCAAAAAGCCCTCTATCAAATGGACTTAGCAGCCTAACGTGCCCCAGACACGAGTCTACCTGCCAGTCTGTTTATCACGGGTCCTGACTGTAAGGCTGCTCATGTATTATTCATATGTACATTACACAGTTTACCACTTGTCTACAGAGATTTTAATTCAGAAAATGCTCTGTGCCAGCCAGAGTTTAGTGTACATTACACAGATAAAAAAATCATTTCATGTCTTTCTGACAAGAGACTTACATAATATTTCTATTCATCAAAATGGCCTATTAAATAACATAACTTGTCCTTCACATAGACTTTTCTAATCTGAAAAAACACAAATGCTTTGTGATTACCTTTATTTTTTTATAACTGTCAAAATCCATGAAAAAGAACAATTTAGGTGAGGAAGTATGAATTTAATACACATACTGCAAACTACGAGAGACACAGACACCCAAGTGCTACCTATTCCAACTTAAACCTGTAGAGAAATCTCTCTCAAATCACCACAATCACTGAGTCACTACTGAGTCACCAGCAGTGAGTCATTTCAAAGACTGCAGATTTTAATTCTGTCAATAAAGCAATGGTTGCTCTTCACACAATACACTAATTTTTAAGTTTTATACTTAGAAATAAAAAGAGTAAAATGAAAATTTCAAGTTACTAAATTTGGAGCTCATAATAAACATATAAAGTTGCTGGAAGATGTGAAAACCTGGACGGTACAGAGAAATAAATGGTTGAAACACACACACATACAACATGTGAACCTATGATTTTTATATTAAGACAAGGTAGGAAATAAGAATTTCCGTAAGTGTAAATGTTAACAAAATGCTAGGGAAGTGGGGGGTTAGGGAGTGATGACTAAGGGGGCAGAGTTTCTTTTCAGGGTGATGAAACTGTTTTAAAGTTGATTATAGTGATAGTTGCACAACTCTGTGAATATCCTAAAAAGACAGTGAATTATACACTTTAAATGGGTGGATTGTATATTATGTGAGCTGTATCTCAATAAAGCAGTTAAAAATGTTAAGAAAATAGTTTCGTTAAAAAGCACAACTTATTGAAATATTTTATAAAAATATTTTCTACTTTACAAAAGACTCAGAATCAGTCGACAGGACCGGAGTTATAAAGTCTGAAGTAACAGATCAGAAATATATACTTGCACAAAATGATGAAAACTTGGTATCAGACAAAAGTCTGATTGCAGGTTCTGATGTAGACTGACGTTTCTCTCTTACAGAAGCCAGCACATTTCCAAGATGTAGGCTACGGAAGTTCTGAGTTTCTGGTTTCCAGGACAGTCATTGATTACCCTTTATAGGACTGTGATACAGAGCCAACAAATTCACAATTTACGTGCTTCAGAAAATGTGAAATATAAACAACCCCTAAGGACCCAAATTCCAAAGATAATTGAACTACTCAGGGACTCGTTCATTCATCCCTTCAATAAACACTTGTGGGCATCCATCCAATGGCAGAACGGAGGTGGGTCTGTGTGAGGACAAAGGGCTCATAAGTAGGTGTAGAAGTATGGTCAGGGGCTCTGAGAGTACAGACAAGAAGAAATTGCTGTTTACTTATTTTTTAAAAGAAAATACATGATTTCTATATGAAAAACAACAATTACAGCATGTTAACCATGTATGCTGAAGAGGCTGATATACTTTCCACTGCAGTGTCTTAGTCAGTAAAAAAAAAAAAAGGGCATAAATCAGCTATCAAAAATCCCAATTGCTGCGTGTGCTCAGGGTGAATTCACTTAACCTCTCCCACCTTACTTGCCTCACATATGCTATCAATTCCTGACTCTCATAAGATTGAAGTGACTGTCAGGACTTAAATGAGACCCTGTTATGTTCAATAGAGTTTGAAATTCCGTCAAAACACCAGTACTATAAGCTTTACACAAATCTTACTTATCGTAATGGTCCAATTATTCAAATACAAGCTTTACCAGAAAATTTGTAAAAGTTCATAGCTTTGCAAGACAACATACAGTAACATACTGTGAATGCTTTGCTGTTATAGTAAAAAAAAAAAGCTCAGATCCTGAAACAGCCATTCACGCCTGTTCAAGCCAACTTTGTGTGCAGACTGTGCGAGCCCACCCTGTGAGGACGGAGCCATGGTGCAGATCTCGGGGACCAGTGTCCACAAACGAGATACAAGCCAGACAGAGGTGCGCTAAGGCACAAATTGGACCTTGTCCTCAGAGAGGTCATAGTGTCCTTACAGCTCAAAGAGAGAGAGAGAGTTACTCCTGGGGAGGTATTTTCATTTGGCTTACGAGTTTGTTTTTTTTGGATGAATCCATTAGAAACAAGATCAACATATATTTAAGTGAATATTTTAAAAATATATTCACTTATTATTTATAACTTACTGCATAGTTATTTTTCCCTCTGTACTTTTTTAAAGATACTCAGAAACTGGCAATGAGGACAGTTCCACATTCTACTTAGAAATATTCATTCTGTACTTTTTGGGATATTTAAAACAGCTGTTAACAGTTTCTGGAGTTTTTTATTCATGCAGAGAGTTACCAATACATGAGAGTGTATCTATGAAATGGAGAATTGCAACTTAGTTTTGAAAGATCTCAGGAATAAATATGAATGCTCGGAGATAAGATCTAAGAGAGCTTGACCATTCAAATAATCCATTATAGGCTCCTTAAATTATGAGAAACTGAACATAATTATTGGTTATATTAATATTGACTAAGCTAATACATGACTGTAAGGTTGAATTTATTTTTGGTAAAGTTGTATTTT
The DNA here is from genome assembly GCF_964146895.1 of Miniopterus schreibersii. Classification (NCBI taxonomy): domain Eukaryota; kingdom Metazoa; phylum Chordata; class Mammalia; order Chiroptera; family Miniopteridae; genus Miniopterus; species Miniopterus schreibersii. The sequence goes on from NC_138124.1 coordinate 5,872,961, forward strand.
CTATGTATACTTAAAAAATAGGCATTCCTTACCTAGGTACCATTTTAATTAACTGCTATTAGAATATTACCCTGTTAATGATTTTCAAGGCTAGATCAATTTATTTTACCTTTGCCTTAAGACATCATTGGCCTGATGTATGATTTATCTGACTTTGAATGCTTGGTATAGAATTCAACCAAGACATTTTTTTCCTCTACAGTAATTTCCATTCTCAGGAATAGTAAGCTAACGAAAAATCTTTCCTGAAGTCTTACCTTACCATTCCTATCATAAGGCCCTTGGCATATTTTAACTCCCAATTATATACCCTCTTCCTATTTTATCATGAACTAAAGGGTTACTTTTTCTTCCTTTTTCCTTTTTTGTATATAAAAAAGTAGTTTTTCAACACTGTCAATGGTAAATAAACCAAACTGATGCATTTTTATAATTTCCAGGCTCACCATTTCTACATACCCCATGCCTTCTCACTGACCGCATTTTCTTGAATCTTTTAACTGTTCATTTAGTGAGGGCCTGAAGTAGTCCTATTTCTTTGTCTTTGAATATCTGAAAATGTCTTCATTTTGCCTTCACTCTTGAAAATTATGTTTCACTGGGCACAAAATTCTTGGTCAACATCACACATTCTGAAGACCTGCTGTCCTCCTGGGTGCCTCTTCTTGCCGACGAGAAGCTTGCTGTCGGCATAACTGAACTCTGCAGATCATCCGTCCCTACTCTTAAGTATTTCTTCTCTTTGACCTCTGAGGTTTTGCTGTGATGCCAATTCATGCCTTTCTTCACTACGTGAAAATTCTCAGTTAGTGTCAAACACTAACTCCACTTTTCCCCGCATTCTCTCCTTCTGGAACTCCAAATAAATGCATGAAACCCTCAGTCTGCAGTCTACAATTCTTAACCATTCTTTTACCCTTTCAATTTTTCTGCAGTGTGCTTTTGGTATATTTCTTCATATTATCTCCAAAGCTATTAATTCTCTCTCCATCTTCTTGCAGCCTTATTTCCTAGATTTTAGTTCTTTTCATATCACATATTATTTCCTCTGCCTATTTCTCATGCTCCCCTGCTGATTTTAAATGGATATTTTCATCTATCTCCTTGAGCATACTAAATATATTTCTTTTAAAACATTTCAAATGGTTCTATAAAATTAATTTTGTTATAAATTCTTGTTACATTTTTTAAAATTGTTCCATAGCTGTCTTTCCTAGCATCTGATTTAGTAACACCTGTAATTTTGGCTTGTAGCACATCTGGAGTTAGAGGTGTTCTGTTTTACTCTGTCTTTCCCTCCATGCTTCCTTCTAAAAGCTTCATAGTTGCTTCCCTGGTTACTCCAGGTCACATAAATGGCACTTCAGAGGCTGGTGCTCCAGGACTAACTCTGGAGATATTTCAGATTCAGTTACTGCGCTGGCAGGTGACTTGGATATACTGAGGCTGCATGTTCCATTCCTGCCCAGGCCGGAAGCTTCCTATAAGCTGATGCACTAGAGTGTGGCCAGCAGTTCCTACAGAACTTGTTTCATGAGCGGACGTTAGGCTGTGAACCTGGCTTTGGGTGGGGCGCTCAGCCCCCCTGTAGTCCTAAGGAGCCCAATCCTCGTTACCAAAGGGGCTGTGAACAGGGAGTGGCATAGAATTGTGGCTTCTGTCCTTTCTACTACTTTGTGGGTCTCGTCATTCCATTTCTGGGCCACAGAAATCCCAATTTTGTTTTTAACTTGGCTATATCCTTAGTTTTCTTTTAAAAAAATATGTTTTTACTACTGTTATGTATTTGAAGCAGAATAGATGTGTCAGTGCATAAACTCACTACGCCAATATGACCCCAAGTCTCCTGAGCTGAAAACCCTGTCCTTCACCAGCTTACGTGACAGCTCCTCTGATTTTCACCATCACTCTCATAAGATTTATCTTTGCCTTTGAAGGCTTGTCTTCTTCCGCCAGAATCGGGGTCAGTAAACTTTTTCTTGAAAGACCAGATAGTAAAGATTTTAAGTTTTCAGGCTAAGAGGCAAAATCCAGGCTATGATGTACACTGTAGTCATCAATCAGCGTAAAGGCCATTCTCAGTTTGCAGGCCATTAAAAATATGGCAGTGGGCCAGCTTTGGTCCACGGGCTATAGTTTGTCAATCTCTGCAGTAAATATTGCTACTCCTCGGGCTTCTCGCCTCTGGTCTATCCTCTCCTTTCTCTATAGACTATTATCCATTTCTACTGCTTCCCTCACTGTACCTAAGCTGATGATCCCAAACCTGTACCCCAACCCGGGTATCTAAGTCCCATGTCTTCACAGCTAACTTTCTACTAAGAGTCTTGGGCACCATTTGGATGACCCACAAGCACATCAATGGAATTTTTTCTTCTTCTTGCTTATAAAAACCTGAGCCAAAAGTCACCATCATCCACTCCATTTTTAGCCTGTTTTCCTTATGGGGCTAGAAAAACACTCCCTTTAACAAGATGCCTTGCTCAGACTGAAACAAGACTGTTACAGTTATGGCTACGAGAGCATGTGAAGAAGTCCCCATGCTCTCAACAGTCACATCCGGATGCTGGCTCAGGCAAGCCAAGGCGGCCAGATGAACGAGCATCTGCTTTAGGCAGTGCATTGTGGTGATTTATGGCACGAACTCTTGCAGCAAGCTGTTTTCAACTCCCGTTCACCCTTGAGTGGCTGTAGAACTTTGGATAAGTGTCTCAGTTTACTCATTTGTAAAATGGGGCTTAGAAAAGTAACAGGGCTACTGTAAGGATTAAATGTATTTAATATATTTATAGTTAGGAACTTAGGATGGTGACTGTCACAAAGTAAGTGTTGACTATGATGATCAGTCTGCACCTATTTTCTCGTGTTCCCAGTTTCTCCTGGCTCTGAGCAGCCTTCAGCACACAGAGAGCTGGTGGCCTATCTGTCCCCTCTAGTAAAGTCACAGAACTTGGGGACTGCTATGTCCACGCTCTTCTACTCAGCAGACTCCTTGTCCCTTTGCATCAGGGCATGGCAGAGAAAATCCGGTCATCACAATTATTCCCAAGCAACAGCACTTATCTTCTCTGCCCGGAATAAACAGAACATAAGCGCTCTCCCGCCTGCCACCCCCCACCAGGCACCCGGAGTTCCCTTGTCCTCATTCCAACTATACTGGCCCATCAGCTTTGCTCTAACTTGTGTAAGAGGATGTACTCATAGGATGAATGGGATGAAAAAGATTCTTTGGAAACCACGAAGCAGTCTGCAAATACAAGCATTAGTCCTATTAATATTATAGGGTTGGAGAAATGCTGTGTCTGTTCTGAGATCCCACCAACTTCTGACTCTGCTTGCTGAGCGCTTCCTATTCTGTAGTCTACTTTTCTGTAATTGCGCTTGGTAGTGATCAGAGGAAAACAAAGCATTTAAATTGAATGATGTAAGCATTGTCTTCAAATCCCATAACACTTGTGCTCTTTAGTCAATGACAACATACAGCCTCATCAGCAGTGACTCTTCCAGCAGGAGGGGCTCCCAATGTGGCTCCAGACACACGGATTAGGTTTTAATCAGCCTCCCAAATAGTCCCACCCAGAAAACAGTTTTGCCACTCTCACTTATCTCCAAGAGTCCAAGATTGCAGAGGGGGAAGAACCCTCAAAACGACTGCCTCACAGGTAAGGAAATGCGGGCTGCAAGGTTGTGTCACTCCCAGCGCGTACACTCAGGGAAGGGCACCCCTGGGGGACAAGCTGAGGCTTCTCATTTCTGTGGCCCTGCTCTCCCTTGTCAGAGGGACGACTATGCTGCCAGTAAGATGACTATATGACCAGCCACGAAGCCCATTCAGGTGATTTTCCCAGCACTTATTTTCCTTTGTTTACCATATTTTTTCTCTTTTAACTGTGTAGGCAAATGGTGACTTCCCATTCATTAATTTATTGCTCACTCATTCTATTGTCTCCAATACGTTTCTCAGGGGCCGATCCCATTCACCGTACTCCCTAAAGCACCAAGGAGTGAACTGACCCTAGCTTTTAGAAAGGGAATGCATCTTGAAGAAAACAGTAGACACAGATAAATAGAGAAAATGGGGCCTATGACAGAAGCAAGATCACAGGTAATGCAGAAAAAAGGAGACAGAATAAAGGGGACACTGTTCTCACCAGTACATGGGGATGCCCTCAGAGGGGCGGGAGGCCACAAACACTGTGGCTCCAGAGCAGAAAGGTCACGTCCTAAATTAAACTCAACATTTAGGTAGCACCTACCTAGGTATCCACATATCTTAAGCAATATTAAATTCATTTCTACACTTCCCCCTTATCCCTCCTGCTAAATAAAAGACTGCATGAAACCCTGGAATTGAGAAACAGGCTTTAATCAGCTGTAGGAGTTGACACCATCACCATGTAAGCAAAGGGCCGCTCCAGCTTTCTAAGAACTCCTCCTCTGTCTACCTGTCAGCACACTCTTCTGACCTAACTTAGAGATGCTAGGAAAGAATATTAACCAGAAAACACAATCTACACATGAGTTTCCACATCTCACTTTTGGAAGCGTAATATTATCACTTCCAATGCTGGAATGGAGTCTTCTCAACCTTCAGCCATCATCAGTAAAACACATTTTTTGAAAAGAGTAATTGAGAGCAATACGTGGCAACTAGTATAAAAATCCTGTGCTATGCATCTTCTCACACTGCAAGTGGTCACTATAGTGAGCAGGCCTGACACTTTGCAGATTAAAATATAAACGCTGAGCTCGACTCAGTTATGTGGAGGCCAACCATTTCTGACAGTCTCTACAATGTGATAAATACCGTCTGTCTACAGTTCCCCTGTATTTGAAAGTTACGACAAACATTTTGCTGAAATGTAAACAACTGACATCATGACTGGTGAGGCAGTGGGCTGCAAATTTATCTAAAATCAAGAAAACAAAGATCTTGTTTGACACTAGATAAACCATTAGTGGTCACCAAGGGAGCAGCTTTGGGAGGTCATATGTGTTGTTTGTCATCAGTCTTCAAAACATGCACCAAAGGTACTGTTGCAACTTATCTGAGGCAAAAATAAGTAATATGAGAGAGAAAAGAATTAGAAACCTATAGAAAAAGGGTAACATTTTCTCTATACTCTAAAGGACAGTTTTTAATTGGAGCAGAACTTTAAAATGTTAACCTTAACTTCTGGTTTTTCAATTATTTCAAGTGGCAGAGTGTGGAATAAAATTTGTAACTTTAATCTTCTGTAAATTTTAATAAATCCCATTCTTTCATGTCCTCAATTCCACTGGACATGATTGTTATGGCCTCTTTGCACAGCTTTCCTGAAAAGCTGTGCAGGTCCAGTGCATAATCGTTTACTCAAGTCCAGTCCAGGTCTTTGGAAGACTTGAAGTTATCTTTTAATTATGACGGCACTGCAGACGAAATTCTATTACTTTATAATTATAAATTATACAATTAAATGAAATTATTTTATATTTCTAAATTATTAGGTTACAATACTGCTGGCTGAATTTTTACGACAGTCTGTACATATTTACAGTTCCTACATTTGTATTTCTGGGCCTCATATACTGAGAACTTAATGATGACATATAACAGGAAGGACAGATACATATTTTTTATTTCTACATATGTAGTAGTGATTACAAAAGGAAGGGAGGTCACTTTGAGACATGGTAACAAATATATTAAATCAGAGTCCAAAATCCAGGACTTGGCTTCTTACAGTCCACAATAAACATCAATGAAATTATTTTATACATTTTATATAAGGCAATGCATACTACACTATATGAGAAATTAAAGTCTTAATTTTTTTCTACTGAATTTATCATGACCTATCTTCTTTAGTCACTCTGCCAATGTTCTGAATATATAAAATGCATTGGCAAAGACCTTTTTTAAAGGTTGGAGAAAGAAGATATTTCTACTATACAAATGAAAATAAAAGAAGCTGTATATTTTACCTTGGACATTGTCAGGCAAAGTAAAAACTGACCTAGGTTTATTCATATTGTACTGTTATATTTTAAGTCAAAATCACTAGATTCATTTTGTAAAACATGCGATTATAAAATCAAAGACAAAAGCATGAATTTGTATACCTAGCTTAGTTCTTCCCACTGGTTAACGTGGTTTGTTTCTCATAGAACATGAGTTATCTGTTAAGCTCTCTACGGTTTCTTTTAAACTACCAGGCCTGTCCCCGAACACACCCAACACCAGGGAAAGAGAAAGCTCGGCAATACTCATGAGTGACAGCTCTGTGCTTGCTTCCTGACCCCAGGGGCACCTGCTCTGTCCCCCAGGTAGAGAGAACCTTGGAGCTTGAGCTTCCATTTCTGCCTGCATTTGCCATCAGTCAGGATGCTCAGCTCCATTTCTACACCTACACCTCAAACAGACTAGAATAGCCTCATGTAAATACTTTATAGTCTTAGTTGGTTCATCCTGGGACTGAATTATTCCAGCGTTTTCCACTCTGTCCTAGCCCCAAAGTCTAGACCCACACATCATGGAAGGCTTTGGCTTGAATGTCCAGTTTATAGGTCAAAATTTCTAGCTGCCATCTTATGAAAAGAAGTCCACACCCTTCACAAATCATCTACTGACATAGCTTAGTGATTTTTATAATGCAGTCTATGAAGTTGTACACTGTGGCCTATTTCTTATTCTCAAAGAAACTGGAACAGCGTCTCTTACAGCTTTTTATAAGAATCATATATACAAATCCATTAGCTTCCTCTTTATACTTTTCCTCGTCAACTGAACCACCTCATCCCTTCATTAATTTTGTGGCTTCTTCAGTGGGTCGTTACTGGGTATCTAGTAATATGTCAGGCTCTGGGCTAGCTGCTGGGACACAGACACACAAGGATCCTCAAAGATTCCACAATCTTTCATTCTGCCACAGACTCCCAATCAGAAAAATGGGGATCTACCAAGAGCACACTAAGCTCTGTGTTTTCCCTACTACAGTCTTCCACCCTCCAGCCTCCCTTTTCTTGACTTGGCTGGGATTCTTCGTGTGGAGGGGACCTCAGCTCTTGCCTTCGCCACTCAGCTGAGCAGCACTTCACCTTAAACTAGGGGCCTCAAAAGACAAGGAAAGAAAGCGTCTCAGAAAAGGCTGCATGCAACATGCATTTTGTAATTCTTACTTCTAAAATGTGTCCTACAGAAATCCTCATACCAGTGCTCAGTGAGATCTGCAGATTTTTATTCCACAGAGTTTGGCATTCACTAATATTTTCCAGTCTAGGAAAAATTTAAGAGCATAGGGTAAAATAAAGAACAGCTTTTCCTGTTTTGGAAGTGCAATGCCAAAAATATCATCTTGTAGATGGAGTATGTGAAAATTCAAGATAACCCATAATTAAGAGCATTATCAAACAAAAACATCTTCAGAAACTATGGCTTAGAAAGTTGGTGTGTGTGTATCTGTCTCCCTTGTTTATGTCTGGATATTACCTATAGGAAAAGTTACAATTCAATGTAGAGAGAAATACAGGTGTTAACTTGTGCTATGAAAACATGCCAGAGCAGACACATTCAGTAGGGTCACAGGAATGATTTTAACCTTTGTTATTATAGATGGATTGGTTTATCGTGCCCATGCCAGGACCATGGTATCTTCTAAGACTGCAGGAAATTCCCATCTTAATCTATATAGTTAACGCCTTTACAGACCTGAAGCATACGCCCATTTCATTCACATACTTCACAAACAAGAGAATGAGAGAGTTGGCTAAATAACTGTGAAGGTCACTTAACTTTTCATATTCTGTGGTTCCCTTCTAATAATCTGTAAAAACAAGAAAGTATCTTGCAGGCTCAATATATACCTAATGAATAAATTTTATAATCCATTCTGAAAGTGTAAGTCATGAAAGAAAAATACACTACGTATACAACAGAGACTACTTCTGTATTTGGCCAGAATGTTTTAACTTATTGTGTGAATCTATGACATTGAAATGCTGAATACCTCATTCATGCAGTAAACCTACTATGTCAAATAAAAACCCCTTAAAACCATTTTTTAATCAGCTTTGCCACTTACGGCGTGGTGTGACCTTGGCCAAGTTAGTTAATCTCTCTGAGTCTTGGTGCCTTTATTTTTGAAATGGGGATAACGTTAGGTAATGTTACAGGGTTACTACAATGAGTTACTGAGACACCATCAGAAAGTCTTACAAGAGTAGATGCTCAATAAGTTCTACGGCTTTGATGTTGTTGTTCACTGACAAACATCTTCCAGCTTTAAAATGCATTATGGATCAATAATGCACAATGCTGGCAAGGATGAGTGGAAATGCCTACAAACCGCAGACAGGCATATGAATTAGTACAGGGCGAAACCCTGTCCTCGGCACCTGCCTCTACGTAGCCAAGACGATGGCCTGAGGGACACCCTCCGTTTCCTCTATAAAACATGCGCACCAGTGACTACATCCCAGTCAACATGCTTCTTCCCACCTCTGAGCGTTGCCACGAATAGGTTCTATCTTTCCCAAACAAGTATATATCAACTGACTCTTTACTATATTATGTAACTTAAATGAATGTTGAGTAGACTAAAGATGTACTAGGAAAAAGGTTTCTATGCAAATGAAGTTGAATGCTTCAGAAAGATTCAATAATGGCAACTGCTTTACAAAACTGCCTACGAATTAGGTGTGAGACAAGTGAAAAAACTTAGGGAGGGGACGGGAAACTAAAACATCTAGGGGACCGATTCTCAGTTGTTATGTCTGAGAAGAGGGACTAGGAAGGAAAAATGAAGGGGCTTTCACTTATTCAATTATGTATTTCTGTATTGCTTAATTTTGCTTTTTAACAATAAACATGTATTACAGTAATAAAGATTATTTTTCTTGAAAAAAAACAACCTTTGTAAACCTAAAGTTCCCCAAACAGAGGATTAGCCAAATAAATTATGGTACTGTCATATGATAGAATATCGTGTGGTCCTTAAATCATGTTTACAATAAATATTGAGAAAATGTTTGTGTTACATTTTCTATAACACACATTACTCTAATAGATCTAAAACGTTTATTTAAAAAATATTCATATATATTTATCTATCTACCTATCTATCTATATATACACATACACATACATATATATATATTTTTTAATTTAAAACACTGGTATTTGCAATTCTGAAAGTCTTAAGGGAAAGAAGACGCTAATCAACTTTATATTTTCTAAAATACACAATTCTACATCCACTCCAGGCCATCAGCGGAAGAAAATCAATGCAACCAGCTCATACACACTGAAGACTTGCTTGTATGCGTCTGCGCCTTCTCCCCTGCCCCTCACAAGACGGTATATTTTTGCTCTCTTTGGGGAAATTCAATTAGCAATATGAGTCTCCTCCTCTGTCAGTGATGGACACCACTGAGATTTTCCTCACCACCTAAAGACATGTAAGATGGGCTTACTGATTCTCTGACTTGCTAGTTAACAGGAGAATTACTGCCCACTCCTATAAATGACTCTATATGCTTCTTGTCATAAACACAGTGGCAGCTCCTGAAATCAATCTCTCATGACCTTATTGATTAGGACACTTAGAAATAATGAGACTTCACTGGTGGCAGAGTAATGCTTGCAAAAAGAAAAAAATACTCTAGTGAGGGCTTGCCTATTAACACTGCCAAATCTATCTTCCAATTGCCCTTTTCCTGTTACAGATATTCACCTAGAAACATACATGATAAAAACTTAATTTTGTGGTTCATGTGCTTTTTCTTAATATTTGCTGGTAATATATTTTAGGTTAACAAAGTAGATTTAAAAACAATTTTTGGGTAACCAAAGTACAAAGTCAGTTCACCAGCTGAGACTGAAAATTAAAATATAAATTGGAAAGCTAAAGAGGGACCTTTATAGAACATAAAGTGTGGTAATTAACAAATAAATATTAAAAATAGTCAAGTTTATGATTATTTTAATATTTCTATTAAATATGTTTATAAAATATAAAAACAATTTTTGATCACTGCCTTTATACCCTGTAAGGTAAGTATGTAATTTGTAATGGAAATACCTGGGTTTTTCTGTGAGTGATTATAGGTTAAAATTATTTAGGAAAAATCTGAACATTCTAGAAGACAGAAGCTTTAAAAACAGTTTCGTTCATCTGAATATTTTCTGCTTACATAATCTGCACATATGTGTTTGAAGGAAAACATTAAATACTTTTAGAGGTGGCCAGTACCCTAGAGATTTTCTAATTCATCTACTTCTAGTATTATAAAGAAATAGTAGCTAGGGAAGTGACTTGCCTAGGAATACATCTGAACAGAGCCAGGATTAGAATCCAGAACTCATCTGGTATGTTTTACAATTTTCTACACAGTGAGGGGGTAGGTAGAGCTTATCTAGTTAAAGAAAAAGAAAGAAGTTCACAGTTTTAAAAGTCTCTATATAAGTTTTAGGGTATCTAGGACAGCATAAGGACACACAGCCATGTTTTATTTAAGATGTGGGCTCATAGACCCACACTGTATGGTACCCTACATGGTGCAGGTATTCAATGAAAACAGGCATACTGCTAAAAAATGTTGCTATGAATCACATATTCCTGGTAGAATGAATGCCTCTTGGTTTGTAATACCCAAACTTCACAGACCATACTGATCTCAAAATAGAAAGATTTTTAGTTGATATGCATACAGAAAAATTTATATATGCTCCAAACCTGGTACATTTTAACTACAATGATATGCAAGTTGAATTACACTCCAAATAGAACTCATGCAAACAAAATATTCATATCAATTGTTAAGATGTTTAAACATTTTACATCCTAACATGAGTGTCCATTATTTATAAATGCATTTTACTGTGTGTTTCAGTACAGTTTAGGAAACTGGTTTAAGATTGACAGGCAATGCATTTTTCCCCTCATTTAAAATAACGGAAAATAGCTCTCAGTGAGCCTTCTCACACATAATGGATTCGTTTCAGGAATGGGCTGCTGATGCTCAGAGGGAGACTTTCAGTGCGGGGCCCAGCACTACAGTTTGCACTGTGGACAGGAGAAGCTGGATGCATCTACTGCCACCCTTACTGGAATGAATTCTTTGTTTGCCTTTCTTCCCTCCCTCCCTCGACTCTGACCCAAAATCTGTCATGGACCGTACACCTTTGCCAAGCTGCAAGGGAGGCTGAAAAAAATAGTTCTCTGGTTTCTACTTTGGGAACGCTTGTACTCAAAACAGCATGGTACTGCACAAAAACAGACAAATAGACCAATGGAACAGAATCGAGAGACCAGAAATAAATCCACACCTACATGGTCAACTGATACTTCACAAGAGGGCCAAGAATACTCCAGGGAGAAAAGATACGTTCTTTAATAAATGGTGCTGGGACAACTGGGTATTCACATGCAAAAGAATGAATCTGGACCCCTATCTTACACCACTCACAAACATTAACTCAAAACAGATTACAGACTCAACTGCAAGACTTGAATTCAACCATGAAACTCCTAAGAGAAAACAGGAATAAAGCTCCTTTCATGGACCTTGGTAATAAATTTTTGGGCGACACCTAAAGCACAAGTAACAAAATCAAATCTAAACTAGTGGGACCACATCAAACTAAAAAGCTTCTGTGCAGCAAAAGAACCAGCAAAGTAAAAAGACAACCTATGGAATGGGAAAAATATTTGCAAATCATATATCTGATAAGGGGCTAATATCCAAAATATATAAAGACCTCATAAAACTCAAGAGCAAAACAACAACAAAACTCCCAAATAAACCAATTAAAAAATGGGCAAAGATCCTAAATAGATACTTTTCCAAAGAAGATATATGAAAGGTCAACAGGTATGTGAAAAGAGGCTCAATGTTACTAGGCATGAGAGAAATGCAAATTAAAACTACAATGAGGTATGACTTCACGCCTGTTAGAAGAGCCATCATGAAAAATACAAGCGCTAAGACATGCTGGGGTGGACGTGGGTAGAAGGGAGCCCCTGTGCACTGTTGGTGGGATTATAAATTGGTGTAGTCACTATGAAACAGTGTAGAGGATCCTCAGAAAGTTAAAAACAGAACTACCATGTGATCAGCAATTCCACTTCTGGGTATTTATCCAAAGGAAACTGAAACACTAATTCAGAAAGAGAGATGCACCTCCATGTTCACAGCAGCGTTACTTATAACAACCAAGAAGATAAGGAAACCACCTGAGTGTCCGCAGATGCCTAAATGGATAAAGAAGGTGCGGTACATATATACAGTGGATTACGACTCAGCTATAAGAGGAGGAAATGCAACCATTTACAACAACACGGGTGCACCTTGAAGGGAATAAACAAAATACAGAAGAGAAAAACAACACAGGAAAACCAATGACACCAAAAGTCGGTTCTTTGAAAAGATCAACAAAATTGACAAACCCTTAACTACACTAAGAAAAAAGAGGACAGTCAAATGACTGATATCAAAAGTTCAAGTGGGGACGTTACTGGCCTTCCTGTACACAAGCACCAGGATACATGCTCAGAAGCATATTTTTCACAAAAGCAACCCAACTGCCCAACAGTGGTGGGATAAGCACATACTGTAGTAAATTTATATAATACACAGTATATAGCAATGGGAAGAAAAGCCTGTACAATGACATAAATTCTTAAATGCATAATCTTTACAGAGGCAAGACGCCAAATTATGGAGTAGTATTCCATTTATATAAAGTTCAAAACCAGACATATTTAAGCGAAGATACAATATTCAGGGATGGACCCTTAGGGGATAAAACTATAAAGAAAATAATAAAAGTATTTTCCAAAAAGTCAAAGTAATAGTTTATCCAAATATTAAGAGAAAGGAATGATTGGCAAAATACACGTGGGGAGGCAGAGGGTTCTGGGATGATGGCGATGACGGCAATGCTCTGTTGCTCAACTAGGAGTCATTGGGGTTTTTGCTGTTATAATTAATCATTATTCTGTACTATTGTGTTTTATGTAAACGTCTGTGTGTTATATTACATAAAGCAAGTGGTTTTAAAGAAGAATTTGCATAATCATAATAGAAAATATTACAAATTGTGTGAAAAATGTTCCTATAAACCAGCACTGTCAATATTCATCACTGAGTTTCCATAACAAATGTATTTGCTGTTAAAATAGTACTTTTCACAAAGAAGCCAGGTAAGTAACTAAAACAGTGTGTTTTTATAAAGGCAAGACTCACCATCTGAAAAATAACAAACTATTTAGAAATAATTAACTTTTTTGTTTTATTTTGTTTTTTACTGAGATATAGTTAACATGTGATAAAATACATAGAGTTTGGCCTTCAGTCTGATGAGTTTGGATAACTGCACACATTCATGCAACCATCGCCTAAAACAAATTACACAAACACTTCCTTCTTTCTTTTCCCCCTCTTCTTTCATTTTTTAAAATTGCAAACCATGTATAACCTCTATCAGGTTCTTGAAATAATTAATTTCTCTTCCCTTATAGTAGTCTTCTGATGCAAGCTAGTTGAAGAAGGTATGAAACACATTTTCATTTTACTTTGGGCCGTATGCTATACCTGTCACCTTCTGACAAAATATGGGTGTCATACAACTATGTACAGTTATTTATCAGCTGCTATAAGGAAACAACTACATAAACTGAGAATTTATTAAGTATGAGGGATAAAAATAAGAGGTTCTTAGGGACTAAATGTTTTCCAGTTCCTCTCAACTGAAGAATTCCAGCTGAAAATAAGAGAAGCAAGGGCAAAGGCAACCAGGAGGCTTAGTGAACAGGCAGTGTCTAGCAGGACCTGAGCATAAGTATCTGAACCCAATTAGGTTGAAAAAGCTCTCAGGGATTAGTGCTTTTTCTTCTGAGTCTAGGGAGGTGTTAAATAGCCACAAACTTCAGTTGGCAAGAAGCTGCGGGGGCAGGGGGCGAGGAGTGGGGGGAAAGAGTCTCTACCTTTCTAGCTTCCACAGTATCTGCTAGAATTTTCCAAGATGAACTTCGAAAACAACAGAGCACCGCAGGCTCTGTTATAGCTACCACGTCATGTGACATAACATCTCTGAATTCGTTTCACATTATGAATGCAGCCAGCTATGTGGTTTGCGAATTCAGGTTCAAGAGATTCACAGCTGAATCTCTATTTAAATTTGGCAGGATTCTAAAAACTCATGAAAGGAAACTGGAAAAACTCCACGTCCAATCCATCTGCTTCAACTGTTTACTTATAGAACGGCATACAAATGTCTCATCTTTCTGAGAGTCCACAGAATGGGTCTGGGATGCTGTTACTCTCCAAACTTACAGGTAATGTTGGTCATCACAGAGTAACGAGCAAAGGCAATGAAACGGAAATCACGCTCACTTGGACCAAATTTAACACCATGGCGAGGATGAGAAAAATGCCTGTGCATGTATGAGAACGTTTTAGAAACTCCTATTTGAAGTCATGAAACATTTCTGCAAAAAAGGGGTCTTTGGAGAAGACACTGATTTTTAACTTAAATTTTTAAATGTAATATTATTGTGAAATATGACATACAGAAAAGTCAGAAAGAAATCTAAGTACTATTTAAAGCATAATAACTTGAACATTGTGTAACTGCCATCTGATGAAGGAAAGGACTAGAAAAACACATGAAGCCACCTAGAAAAATCTCCCTGATCACACCTCCCACCTCCTCTCTGAATAATCACTTTCTTGGTTTTCATGAGAAATATTTTTGTATCTTCTTTACAGTTCTACTGTTTTAAGACAATATGGGCACTTCTGTCTGATCTTGAAAGTTATATAACTGAACCTTTAACAGTATGTATGTATGTATATGTATGTGTGTATTTTTTTGGTCATTTGTTCAGCTCACTTAACACTATCAGATACATCCATGCTGTTACCCACAGCGGCAGTTCATTCATTTTTATTGTTGAATAATATTCCATTATATGAACATACCATTTATGTATTTGGCTGCTGGCAGGTACTTGGGCTATTTTCCATATTTGGTAATTATAAACAATGCTGCCATTATACATCTGTGTACATATCTCGTGGGGCATATGTGCACTGGCTCCTCTAGGGCACAGACCTAGAAGCAACATGGGAAACACACGTCTGCAACTTCAGCTACAATAGCGAAGTGCTTTCTAAAGTGGCAGCACCAACTTCTATGATCACAGTGTATGAGCATTTCCGTAACTCTAGGTCTCAGCTGATGCTTGGCGTTTTCAGTACTTAATTTCTGCCATTCTGGTAGGTAAGGCACAGTATCACACTGTGTTTTGATGAATACAAATTCCTATTCTTAATGCAAATTTATCAATACTTCCCTTTATGGTTAATGTTTTTTGTGTCCGTTTCTTGCCCAGGTAAAACCTCAAAGTCAAGGTATCTTTCTATGTTACCTTCTAAAAGTCTGTTTTCTCTTTGTACATTTAGGTCCACCTGGAATTAATTTTTTGTTTATGACATGGGGTAAGATCAAGTTTCATTTTCTAAAAATAAGGATATTCAATGACTATAGCATCATTAACAAAATAAACCACACTTTTCCCTGACGCTTTGCGTGCTCAGTTTCCCTCCTAGACATAAGCAAGTGCCTCACACGTCGGGCATGAAGCATCCACACTTGGATAGGACGACTCAGGAATTCCATATGGTTCCATTCGTCTTTTTCTCCATCTTTGTATCTTAATTACTGCAGCTTTATAATACGTTTGATACCTGGTAAAGGAAATCCTCCCATATTATTCTTTTTCAATAGTGTCTTGGTCATTATTGGTTCACTGAAATTTCGTATTTTATTTTTAGAATCTCTCTCTCTACTTCCAGGAAATAAAATTTTAACTTCATAATATGAAGAATTTTAATTGGGCTCTCTCCTCTGCCATCTCGGTGTGTGAGGCTGCCTCTTCCTCACCATGTCTCCTCACTGGACTTTCAGGATCAAGAGGTGCCTGGCCAAGAAACAAAAGCAGAATCGGCCCATTCCCAATGGATCTGGATGAAAACTGGTAATAAAATCAGGTACAACTGATTTTAACGAAGACATATTCTTGAACATAGTAAGCATAGTTCTGGAGACCCTGTTATATTTGAAAATTATTTTGTTGAAATTATTTGAGACTTAGGTTGATAGTCCCTTCCTCCTGAGTGGATTTTCCATGTGCTTCTGTTAGGCACCTGGGATATCAGCAATTCAAGATCACTTTACTCTTTTCAGTGACTGGGATTTTTCCCAGCCACCCAGGTGATTTGAAGCCGAGCTGCAGTCTGTGCTGTGACTGGCTTACTTCCTATCTACCCCCTTTCCTGGTACATTCCTGTAACATAGAAACCCAAATCCTGGGTTTTCTTCTACAGTCCCCAGCCTCCAACAATGTCAAAGGTACTACTCAGCTTCCTATCCACCGCTTTTGAATCACCAATTGTATAGGTATTTCATCTTTGATTTCCTTAAAAGATAGAAGATGGAGTTTTAGGCCCTGTGACTAATATTTACAAGCCCTGAAGTTCTACTGTCTGCTTGCTCTTAGTCATAATGACTTCTTTACTTTTGTGCTTGTTTCTGACTATGGCTACTTGTTCCTATAAAATGATTTGAGAAGTTATCTGAGTCCTGGGATAAAGGTGTCTTCCTCCAATGGGGACTTGCATTTCCTCCTGCCAGATTCCTAGGGACATCACTAATTAGTCACGGAGTCCTTTAAAGTCAATTCAGCATCTGAAATAATAGTGATATGAACCTGGGCTACAGACGTACCCCAGGGGCGAGTTATGGTTCCTTACTTCTGTATGATGCCAAGAGGGTCCATGTCAGGGAGACAGCTCTGGTGGTCTTATCTTTGTGAAGGGAAAACCTCCTATGAGACTGATAACTTGGGCAGCCCTTAGGCTTTTACTTTTGTCCCCTCACTCATGAGGCATAGAAGTCATAACTCACATTTGCCAGCCTGGCAAATGCTCTTAGGGAACTCAGTTAAAAGTAAGCTTCCACAATTCCTGCTTTTCCTTTAACCCAGTAATTATTTAATTTCTTCTTAGCTCTTTGACGCTTTTAAGAAAATTATTACTTTTTTTTGCAGCACTTTTAGTTGTTTTTGTTTGTAGAATTGGTACAAACCCTATACCACCATATTTCTTACAGAAGTGGCTGAAGTTTGCTAAAAAGCGTGTAACATATACAACAAAGTTGACAAGCATTTTATTTCTGAACAGATTCACAGAGCTCAAAAAGCCAGAAGGAACCTGAGATACACAGTAACCCAGGTCTCCTCAGTGCTCTGATCTCTTCCATTACAGGACGGTTTCTGTGCATCACAAGTTTAACCTGTTTGCTCTAAAGCAGTTCTCAGAACTTCCTGACAATTACCTAAGGAAAACTGTGTCAAGCAACAAGAGGGAGCATCGTGTGTTGAGGCCAAAGTTAAGAGGGTAAAGCCCTCGAGCTCAGTGTCCCACCATTCCCCAGTGAGCGCCGCCCATGTCCCACTGGTCACTCCCAGGCTGCCTTCAAATTCTTCACTGGGGACTTTAGCTTTGGTACTTGATTTTGCTACTCCAGGCAGTTTCCAAACAAAAAGAAATGGTTATTTACAATTCCTAAACTGAAATCATAAATATCATCACTTGAATTTCACTGAAATGTCAGTACAACTCTCCAAACAAAATTCCACATAAAGCGAGTCCACCATGGCTGGGTAAAAAGAATTTTAGTTATAAAAGTAGGAAGGGGTCCGATGTGGGAGCATTTGGACTATTAGGTGGTTCTGCAGTGAACACTCTGAGGACAGCTTCACAGCGAGGTTCCAGACACAGGCCATTTAGACTGGGAGCCAGACCAGCTTTTTCTCCCCCAAATCATAAGGAATCAGTGGTGTTCCGGTAAATTGCCCCTTTGTGAATGAAATAACTTCACTTATATTTTCATAATGAATACCCTTCTTATAAAGATCATTTTACTTTTTCCTCAAAAATTCTGTAATTACTTCAATAGAAAACAATATTCAAGAGATAAGGTGCACATGGAGGTATTTTCAAGCAATTGCCTTTTTGTTCAAAGTATAAGTACCCTTTATAAAAAGTCCTTATAATAATTTTACAATAATTATAGAGATTTTTACAAGGCCCATCAAACCTTCAAACACCATGTGGCACATGTCCGACATTGACTAGTTTCTGAACTCTGTCATTCTGCAAGGGTGGTGCTGGGCAGAGCGGAGTCTGTGGCCCTGCCAGGGTCACAGCAAATGCGCTGCTCTCAGCCCCACAGAAGACTGCACTGTTTGAGGCCAAAATGCAGCTGAGTGCCACTTTGTAAATAAAGTTGGTCATAATTCCACCCCTGAGGCACGTGCCTTGACAAGGCCAGCAGCAGAGTCACCTGGGAACTTGCTAGAAATACAAAACCTTGGGACTCACTCCAGACCTACTGAATCAGAAAGCCAAGGACAGCCCAACAACCTGTGTTTTAACAAGGTGATTCTGAAGCAGACTAGAGTCTGAGGCTCCCCGCTTCAGAGAAATTCTCGTTCATTTGCTCTGATACGGAAATGTGTGAGCAGCACCGTCTCTAAATCTAGCTCTACACACACACACACGCGCACACACACACACACACACACACACACACACACACACACATCCAATTCTTGAAAACAAATGTCCACTGCCAGGAAAATGGAAAAAAAAACTGTGGTATTAACACAATGAAGTATTCACTATATAACAGAGAATATAAGTGGAGAACAGCTACATTTATAAGCTTAAATAAAACTTAGAACCATAATTTTGAATGTTGTAATTCACAAAAGTCTAGAGTATAATACTGTATAAGGCTAGACTAAATAATATATTATTTAACAATACATTTATATGATAAAGCAATAAAGCTATCTTTAAAGAACAAAGAAAAGTCACCCCTTTAATTCTGGGCAGTGTTTGCCTACCAGGAGCAGAGGTGTGGGGGGGCAAGATCACACTAGGAACAGTCTACTACTTAAGTTGGGTGGTGAGTTCACAGCTGCTCATTGTATTTATGTTACTTTTACCACTACAGTCTTTTTTATGTATAAATGTTATACAATAAACTTTAAACCCAGAAAATAAGAAACAAAAAAATACGGCCATTACCTTAAATAGAAAAATTAGAAACCACCTAAGAAATACAAATTATGTAAACTGTAATACATTGTTTGGTTTAAAAAATTTTAAAGACATGAAAAATTATTCATGATAAAATTATGTAAAATATGTACAGTAAAAGGATTAGAAAAATATACAATAAAGTGTCAACAATGGGCACTACAAGATGATTTATTTTTTCTTTGTACATTTAAAATTTTCTATTGTGAATAAAAACTTAAAATTATTAAGGATTTTTTCAACTGTCATTGAAACATTTAAATGACTCTGTCATTAAATGAAACTGCCAAATCTGCTAGAAACAGGCAGAAAATTGTTGTTTTGTGAAAATCTATCATTTATGAGCTTTATAATTCAAAACTTTATATTTTCTGACAAAAACTGTATACCTTTATTGGTATGACTCTATTTAAAATAATTTCATTTTGTTTGTGTGGAGAAAAAATATGACTGAGAAAACCATGACCTAAGTAGCATATTTTTGTTATTGAGGACTTCAATTAAAACAACTGAAAACAAGTTCGATTTAATTAAGAACAAAAGGAGATCATCCATCAATGGCTGACTGGCTTTTGGAAACACAGGAGAAATGCACATACTAGCCTCTGCCTTGTAGCCTTACGTCTTGTCTTAGTGAGAAAGAACCACAAAGATAGAGGCCAGAGGCCAGATATTAGTTACATACCTCTTTTTCCAATATTCTAGCAATCTCTCCTAGGGTCCGATCTAAAGCAGAAACCTTATTGTTTGCCCACGATCCACTGTCTTGTACTTGTAGTTGTTTTAGAAGATCTTTGGCTAATCGCTGAAGCCTTCAATACAAAATGAAATGGAAAGAAATGAAAGGGAATGTGACATTAATGAATTAGACTACAATATTTCATTTTTCTAAACTTTTTGAAACAAAAATTACCTCCATAATGATATTAGAAACTGCTTCAAAGAGCACCTGGGGGTAGAAATAAAAAAAAAACCCAATCCCAAAGCTGGTACAGCTTTCTATTCACCAATAACAATCTAGTCCTCATGGCACCAAAGGGAAGTAGAGGACAGCACTGTCCATGCACACGGTTGGGGAGAGCAGTTGTGGCCATCAGTTATCTCGGGACATTTAAACCAGAACAGAACTGGAGATGGGGAAAAGGTGAGAGTATAAAAGCAGAGAAAACGAGTGTAAGAACCTGAGCAGGTTTTCATAATTTGATTTAAATCTTCAAGCTGGCTGGATATTATAAGTATCCACGTGAAGTTGCTTTGGTATGTGAAATAATACAAACTCCAAAGACAGAAAGACCTGTGCTCGAAACCTGCCTCCAGCAGACCACGTGCCCACCCTGGGAGGGTTAAGTAACTACTCTGAATCTCAGTTTCCTCATTTTAAAAGTGGAGAGATATATATGTATGTGGATATATATATGTATGTATTTCCTTTCAGAGCTTTTGAAGATCACAGGTAATTAATACAACATACTGAACATCATTCACTAGCATAGACATTCAAAAAATGATCAGCTATTATTACTACTCATTGACAGAAGGTTCTCGATCTAACAAAAGGAAAAGGGAATATAAAAAGTACAAAAACTGAGTCAGAGCAACATACTTCTTTTCCCTTCCAATTGAATGTGGGCTGGAGTCCCATCCGATTAAAGCTGCTGACCTTATCGTGTGGGAGAATATTGGCAGCGAACTTCACTGTGTGACAGATAAGCAGCCACTTCAGCTTCTGGCGAGACAAAGCCTGCACACCATGTAACCAAATATCCAGCCTCAGCAGCGAATGCACATGAATCTAGCAGTCTTCTTACCAAGAATGCTCACATTCCACTGAAAACCAGAGGTACTTAGGGAGGCACAAGGACCATTTTAATTCACAGAATACAAGAGGCTTGTATTTCACCCTGAGGTAAATCAAATCTGGGATTCATGTGAGCCTACCCCTCAAGGAAGAGCGCCAAGGCAAGGGCACGCTTGGGTAACATGAGCTAAACCTCTGCTTCGCTGCCGGCCTCCTCAGAAGCACCACAAATAAAACAGCCTGTCTCAAGAAAAAGGCCTCAGATTTTAATTCATACCATAAATAATTATAGAATGTCACAGGATTGAAGCCCTGAAAGCCATATTTTCCCTACAGGGCAAAAATGGGAGCTGTTTAGAGGGTGCAGTTTTTAACACAGAAATTGTTATTTGGATTACTTCTGGCAGATAATTTTTCTAGCATGAAAGAAAAAGCGGAGGCTCCGTAACTACTAGTCCAAAATATGAGAAGTGTCTGTCAGGTAAATGGCTTTGTGAAGCATGTTGTATGGTCAGGTATTTTCTTCTCAAAACTTGAACAAATTCCAACAACTCCAAGTTCAGATCTGTCACTCGAGAATGTGAGATGTAAGAGTATCTCTGGAAGGAACCCTAACTTTTATCACAGTGAAGTTTGGGGGAGTTTGTAGGGATCACTGGGGAGATCTGCAAAAGTGTAAGAAGAGACTGGGTCCACGCTGGTGTGCTGGACAAGATGACGAACACATTAGCTTTTCTTTTGTTCACCTCCTCCATTTGAAAGGTACATGGTCTAAATTTAGGGCTACTGGTTACCCTTTTATTTTTAAACTATGCTTAAACCTATATTTTTAAATATAAGAGCTCAAAAAATCCGAACGTAAGATGAAAAGGTGTACAGATAACTGCGTCCTCCATTGCACACGTTCATTTCTGTCTGGCAGCATCCCTTCTTTTGGAAAAGAGCGCACCTTCCCCTTAGGCCCCTCGCCGCACCCTCATGCAGTCAGGTGGAAAGTGCCACTCACGCTGCTCCCAGTGGAAAGTGCCAGGAAATACACGTATGTTACTCGTAACATACATAGCTCCCTACACATTTACATCTATATTTATTTCCATTTATTATTTCTGTATATTGGAAAGTACGAGTTAAAACTGATACAGCCTTAGCCAGTGTGCTCAGTGGTTAGAGTGTCAATCCCCAGACTGAAGGGTCCTAGGTTCGAGTCCAGCCATGGGCACCTGCAGGAGGCAGCCAATGGATGTGTCTCTCACATTGATGTTTTTCTCTCTCTGTCTTCCACTCTCTCTGAAAAAACAATGGAAAAAAATTCCTCCAGTGAGGACTAAAAAACAAACAAAAAAACCCCCTGATACCTACAATTCCAAGTCCTCACCTTACAGTGTTTCTACTCTCCCTGGGTATATCTTTAACTCTCTTCTCCAGCAGTTAGCAACCTGCCTTCCACCATCCTTAATATATTTATTTACTGGACCAACCCCTACATATAACATCACCATCACTCCTTCTGTCTGTCTGCTACTGTCTCCCTGCTTGGGCTCCGACTGCCCATTCCAGGCTCTCCGGCCCTGCTCACCCTGCTTGGGTTTCAGCACCCTTTCCCAGGCTCTTCTCTTCATCTGGGCTCCTCCACAGAGATGTGCTCCTCACTGCTCTGACTCCCCACACCAGGCCCCGGGCCCTGCCCCATATGGAAGCTCCCTTCACTTTGCTTGGGCTCTGAGCCTCCACAGCTGGCTACCCCAGCCCCCCGCAGAAATGTCCACCTCAGCCAACTTGGGATCTGACATGCCTACAGTGCCACGGCTGCCTCCAGCCAGGCCCCAGTGCAGGTGGCTGCTCGGTGCTCTCTCATCTAGCAACCTCAGGACTGAAGTGTTCCAGAAAGGGGAGGGATAACTGGATGAAGAAAGAAAGATATCATTTTCATTTATTAGCTGGAATAATTTTATAAGGAGACACCTCTTCTCATCGACTATTTGGTTACCAAGTTCAATCAGTTATAATAATCACATTAATTTGGTAATCAGCCATTTAACTGACTTGCTTCTCTTGGGTTTTTCAGATATACAATATCATCGTAATCTTGATAATTTTGTTATCTTCTGTAAAATTTTATTTCCTTTTTTCCTTTTAGAATGGCAATGGCTAATAGTTCCAAAAAATAATAAAAGTACTTATCTGATAGATGTCTTACTTTTGACAGGCAAGAATATTTCTATGCTGAATATACTAGTTGCTACATCAAAATGCTATAGCATATGTATCAACAGCTATGTAGTTATAGATAGCCCTCAATTTGTGCATTTAAGAGTTTCTTGACTTTTTTCACCATTAAAAAAGTCATCTTTGTATATAACGATTTGGGCACATTTTGCATTATTTCACTGAGCAGCATGAAGTCTCCAGCACATGTCCTAAGCCCCAGATTCACATGCCTTTCCTAAGACCACAGCAACCTGCACCCCATCATCAAGGTGAGAACCTGCTGCACTGCACCTCTATGGACAGCATGCTAGAGAACAGCTGTTGTGTCGTTACACTCAAACCAGTAACGGAGTCTAAATCCTCATCTGTCCAAAGCGGCCGTCACAAGAGTCCTGAAAGAGGTCCCCCATGGCAGGAACCAGCAGTCTTGCCAGAACTTGCTCTGTCAGAACAAGTGATGTTTAGGATGAGATGATTCTTGACTGGGGGGACTGTCTTGTGCACTGAAGACTGTTTAACCTCACCCCAGGTCTCCAGGCACTGGGTGGCAGGAGCACTGTCTCTGGAGTTGTGATAATCAAAATGTTATCACATATCCCAGACACAGACAGAAGTCCCCTGGCAAAATTGTCCCCAGTTGGGTACCACTGTGTTAGGAGAATCAAGTTCTAGGCATCAGACACAAAGCCTGTGATCATGGGCATATGATGTGGATGAGATAAACTTTGTTGCAGGCAGAGACTAAGGAGACAGAGAACTAAAATGTAGGATAAAATACTCACTTTGCTTTGTAAGGTGAGTCAGAGCCAGAATTTTTTGTTTCCATTAAACTTTCATATTCCTTGGCCCTGAAGAAAAAAAAGTACAATTAGTGTTAGTTATTTTGCTGCTCATTTTTTATAACAAACAAAAACCTTGGCTATGTTTTTCCTCTTCCAAAATTAGGAACATTACTACATTATTTTTAATGCTTTGATTTCTGAGACTGCTTCTTTAAGATAGTATAAATACTGTCAAAAAAGACTTAAAAATACATATTTCCTTATAGGACAGAAAGCAGATTCATAACACTTCTGAGCTTATAGATGTTAAAATCATGAATATTAAATTTGAAACCATATTAAGTTTCTACAAAGTAGTTGAGGTGGCTGAGTATCTATGAACTCAAAAGGTATATAATATGCAAAACTAAATACAGGTAAAGAATGATCATTTAACTTTAGAAATAATTTAAGAGCCAGTAGAAAAAATTTGACCAGACACTCCAAGATTTGTTTTGTTTTGCTTTTGTTATTTATATTGACTAAATACCAAGTGTCTGGAAAAATCTGAAATAACACTTCTCTGCCACTGTTCAACTTGGCTCCAGCTTGCCTGAACCAGTTAGGTGATAGCCACCAACAGGTCATCAGTCTCACACAGGTGTCACTACAGCAATCCATTAGTGTTGGCTTAATTTGTCAATTTCTCTTTGGGGGGGGAGGAAAGAGCTACTTTAAATTTTAATTGCTCACCCAAAGGGCTAGCCTCAAAGAATTAGTCCAGCAACCTATGAAAGAATTAGTCACAATGTACACCAACACAGACAGCAATGCCAGGTGAAAAAAATAAAGTCTGCTTCAGAAAAAACATGAGTCACAAATGACAACAGGCCTAATAAGGAAAACGCAACCTAGCACAGGTTATACCTGGAACAAAATTAGTAACTAAATTAGAATTAAACAGTAAGTTATCTATTATTTAAACCTACACATGCTCAATACTATCAGCCAAAATACTAAGACATATCAAAATGGGGAAATAACCACTTTGTAGTTGCAAGTAATTATGAGCTCGTATGAAAGGTGGAAAAAGTAACCAGTATGCAGGCTGAATCCGTTCTCAGCATTGTGCCAGGGGCTGTATAATAACTGTCTCATATGTTCTGAAAAACTCGACATGGTATAATCTCCATCTTACAAAGAAATTGAGGCTCAGGAAGATGTCTGCTATATCAAAACATACACTTATCCGGGGATTGAAGTGGAGACAGTGAAGGAAGTAAGAGCTAGCTGTGTCGACACCTGTGGAAAGAGTTGTCCAGGAAGAGGGCACCTGAGGCTTTGAGGAAAGAAAACGACGCAATCTGACTTACATTTTACCAGGCTCACTCTGACTAGAGTGTTTACAATAGACTGCAAGGGGCAAGGGCAGAAACAAGGAGACCAACAGGGGCAACTGCAACAATCCAGGTGAAAGATGAGGGAGGCCCGGTCCAGGGCCAGCAGTGAAGTTCGACAGTCAGACGCTGAGAATATTTTAAAGCAAAGCTAACGTTATTTATAGTTGCACTGAATGCGAGGTTAACGGGAGAAAGAGAAGGGGCTGGAGTGGGGAGGGAAGAGCAGGACCTTGTTTGGCACACACTGACTTAGAGTAACATTGAAGATATAAAATTGCTAAGTAGAGGATATTTAAAGCCACAGGACTGGGTTACCTCACCAAGTCAATGTGCATATAGAGGGGAAAAAAGAAGTCCAAAGATCAGGCTCCACGGCATTCCAGTGTCAGGAGGTCAGGAGGTTTTTTGAATAAACTAGAGATGAAGGCCTGTCAACCCCTGAAGTTTACTGTGGAACTATTTTTAGAAACTTGAAGGGACCTCAAAAAATACAAAAAGCCTCTTCTAATTCTCTGCTTCAATGACTGCTCTGAAGTTTTCACTGATTCTGTAAAATGAAATGGACCCTTTCTTTGACTACAGTATGAAACTGGAAACTATAGAGACAACCACCACTTACCATTCCAAGCTTCTTCAGCTTTCAAGATATTTGGGAATAAAGGTACGACAACATATTAAACTACCTTCTCTCAAATTATCTACTCAAGAGAAACTGCACTGTGTCCTCGAACAAGACTCATCTGTCATCAGGTGTTGGCGGAGCTTGTGAGGTCATGATGTGCCACACAGCTGCCTGGTCCTCAGATGTCACTTTGAGGCTGATGATAAACTACAGGTCTGACAACTCACTTTCCATTTCCAGATATTTCTTTAACTTTTTCTTGTTGTGACAGGCAACCAAATTGATTAAACCTAGTCATGGGATTTGACACTACAGCCAGCAGACTTCTATTTGTTGATTGCTATTGATTTTCTTTAATACTTCATTTAAAAATCAATAGTTGGAAAGAAAAATAGGCTTGGTTTACACATACCAGACATACCACTGCATGCTGGAGGAGGCACAACTTTGGCAGGGCCTCTGCATCAAATTATAAGAAGAGCTCTTAGCAGGTGAAGGCAAGGGCTTTAGATCGATAGGCAGTTTTCTTTCTCAATCAAAGAAAGTGGCTATAAATTAGGCTCATCAGTGTTATTTTCAAGGCTTTCTTGAAGTAAACAACTTGAAACTTTTTTTAGGGGGTAGAGGGTCTTCCTTGAATTTACATAAAAAAGAATATATCCCTAATAGTTTTTGTTTTGTTTTGAAGGATATTTATGGTACCTGGAGTTCATGCGGGCTTTTATCTTTTTGGCTTTCTTTTTATTTTTTTGCCGCTCTTCTCCATCTTTCAAAGGCTCTGGTGGAGCTGTACTTTCAACCACAATGTCAATAATGTACTTCTTTAATGAAAGATGCTCCTGGAAAATAAATGAAATAATAAAGATGGTGATGGTAAAAAAATAACATAGCATTATTACAGGCTACAGTAAGTATAAAGGGTCACATAGATCAAGGTAAAAGTAATCTCCAAGAAATACTGGTTTCGCAATTACTTCGGATAGAATGGTTTTACCTGAGATTTTCAATGACTCGTGAAACCTTTGCTGCACATCAGCCAAGTGCTAAGGATGCACAGACATACCCCTGTCCCTTGCAAGCATACAGGTGGTAGGAGAGGTAAAATACAGACGTGAGTCTGTGATGTCAAGCAGCGTCAGTTGGAGAGTCAGAAACTATAGGACATCTGCGGGCAGGAGTGGGGAGAGGGGAAGATCACTGTTCACTGGGGATGACAAGGAAAGGCTTCAAGAAGGAAATACCATGTCTGCCCTCCCATGCCAGGCAGACTGAATTTGAACATGTGGATATTGGGTGTGCTTGCGTTTGGGCTGGGAGTTGGGAAAGGTGGGACGGAGGAAGAGGGAAAAGGCCATCCCAGAACACACAGCCAGAGATGAGAGTATGGGAAAGTGATTGCCAGCAATGGTAATCGCAAATTCGGGTTGGCTGGAGCACACAGTCTGGCCAGTTCCCTCCTTATCCACCCCGGATTCTATGGCCCATCGCTATAATCCTCCTTCGCATGCACCCAGCTCCCCCGTCCCCTCCTCTTTCACACTTGCAGGCCAAATCCCAACCCTAAAACCAATTCTCTCCCTACCCGGTGCCCGCCTGAGCAGACTACTGTGGCTAGAATTACAAACCACGATGACTACTCTTGGCTTAACTTAATGACATTACACCTCCAATGGGCTCTAATACTGCCAGGCAATCAAGCAACCTTACACTATATTTTATATACACTCTCCTTCCTGGATATTATTTCAAACCCTCTCCCTCAAATTTCCAACACCCTTCACCCTGTAGATACTAAAATTTTTAACTAGATGATTGTGATATTTTTCTCTTAATTTATAAGCATGTATAATGAGCAAAACCAAAATCTTTTAAAAAATAGCTATCATGAAATGGTATCTAGAATTGAGTTAAAAATATTATTTGGGGGGAATGGACGAAATGTCAGTAAAGCAGGATTCACCGTGAGTTCATCACTGTTAGAGCTCAGTGATGAGTACAGGGAGGTTCATCACACCATTCTGTCTACTATTAGGTATGTTTTAAAGTTTCCACAATAACCAATTTATAACCAAACAGTTATCTTGCATGAAAAAGTAATTTGTACATGTGAATCTTAAAATTCTGTTTGGCTTACCAAAGTAAATAAAATCACAATATTCACCTCTCTCAAGCATCTAAGAGCTGAACTTAAAAGTGAAATTAACACATGTGGGCACCATTCAAGTGCTGAAAGTGGGCACTGCCAGTGTGAGGTCTGTTGTAAGAACAGGAGACAATCTGCTGCAGAAGAGTAGATATATACTGCGGACGGGCTTTACAGAAAGAAGTATGATGCATTTTTATTGATCCAATCATCCTCCTTACCCGGTCTTGTTACGTCTGAGGCTATGGGACAGGGCACAGGTTAACTGGCAATTACCTGAGCCTAGAAACAATGCTGACCAAAAACTGTCAGTCTCTGCTTTATGGAGCTAGCAGAGATGGAGGTTCTAATGCTTTGCACTTCATTCCAGAGCCAAATCTGTCCTGATAGGAAGAATGCCGGCAGGATCTGTCCACTAGCTGGTAGGTTCTGAAATTGATCTGCTGCTCAGGGTCTGGCATCCAGTACACCCCAGCAACCCTTGCACATCTGTGTACATAGGCCAGCAGCCTGCCTCTCCCGTAAACTATCCTCAGGAGTACAGTCCATACAATTTGGTTGCTTAATTATTTTTCCTCCCTACTCACTGTTTTAGATTCCTGATACGATTTGAGCCCTGCCCTGGGCCCTAGAACCTAACCTTTGGGCTCCAATCCTGGATGACATCCTTTTTGAAAACCCCAAGGAACTGGCTAGGATCAGAAAATCACAGCAATCTCATCTCCTCTTACGTGAAATGTTGCTTGCATCAATTTCTCTATAGTGCTGGCCTTTGCAGACACTGGTTCTCTATGAACAGCTAACCAGTCTCAGAGTCCCAGTCTGCTTAATATTTAATAAAATGCTCAGAAAGAAAAAGACACTTTAAATAATTTTACTTCTGTAAAATTACCATAAGGAAATAGAGAAGTACCAAACTATCTCTCTATAAATATATTCACTGCAATGAGATTTATAACAAAATATCAACAGTAGGGAATTGATTATATAAATTACAGCCCATGCATCAATATGAGACTGACTATACAGATGTCATTAATTTTAAACAATAGTAATATTAAAAAAACATTCATCATATAATAATAAATAAAAATTCAGGATTCAAATCTATGCAATGAAGTTTATATATAAATAAGTACGTAAGATTTATATTGTCATATATAAAAAGCAGAAAATACTTAGATCAAAATTCTTTCTAAAATATTCTACAATATATATTAATATTTATGTTGCAAAATTAATGCTAATAAGAAAATGCAAGGAAAAGCAAGCTCTTTAAAGAAGAGAGGGCAGATCTGTATAAGGCTACAATTGTTCTAGGCTTACCTGTGCAGTGGAAGAAAGAGTATAACTGGGTAAAACTACACTCATCTTTTTGTATGTACTCAAAATTCTAATTATTACGTCATGGGCACAAGGAAAAGCAAAATATACTCTTAAGACATAGTATCTATGATTTCCTTAGTCCTTTTCAAAATATAAATCAATCAGGACTAAAAATTATCTGAAAGGCCCTGATCTCCTTCCTAACACCATTGAAAACATACACTCCTGCCCAGCAGGTGGGGCTCGGCGGTTGAGCATCAACCTAGGATCCAGGAGATGGCCAGGTTCCAGGTCAGGGCACATGCCCAGGTTGCGGCCTCGATCCCCAGCAGGGGACGTGCAGGAGGAAGCTGGTCAATGACTCTCATCACCGATGTTTCTCTCTCCCTCCCTCTCCCTTCCTCTCTCTGAAGTAAATAAAAACATTAAAAAAAAAAAAAAAAAAGAGACAAGGCTCTTAGTTGGCCATTCTATTTGATGCTGTTCATTCTACATAAGCATCAACAGACACAGTTTTTCCTTTAGGCAGAGAAGCACAGGCTGATGCATTAGAAATAACACTGAATTGTGTGAGTCAAAGTGTCTACATCAGGGTGAATTCTGTAACTCATGACAGAGTGACTTCTCTGGGCCTGTTTCCTCACTAGTAAAATAAAGACATTAGACAGTAAATTCTAAAGTCCCCCCTTCTAACATTCTAAGAATCAATATTAAAAGACCAAAAGCTAATTAAGGATGGCTAATTCCATACACGCACACTAAAAAATGTAAGTCTAGTTTTTAAGTCACAACTGTGACTTCTCATTTAAGCAACATTGCTATAATATGAAATACTAATAAATGTATATAAGGAAACTAATACTATACAGACATGATCTCATCAGAGTTTATACCCCTCTTACTCTTTTAATTACCTTTTATGGCATACTAGACCAAAGCTCTGGTCTTTCTAACATAATTTACTATATTAAATACTGAGGTTTATGATCGTGATATTCTATCAAACTCCTCCAAAAGGTTCTCATAATTCCTTATTTTGTAAAAGAGACATGAAAAAATTAAGCTATAGATAGGTTCATGATCTTTGAGAAAGAATGTAAAAGTTCTAAAAATAGGATATACAGGGATATATGAATGACACAATACAGGATTAGTTCCATTTTTAGAGCTCTCTCAAGTGTTACCTCAGAATAAACACATTTCATAAAATGTGGCACATTGATACATCGAAGGAAATAATGTGCTTCCCATTATTCTGAAATGTTATAATATAGAACTGAGAATTGTTAAGGATGCTATTCCTCCTAGATCAAAAGGGTTTAAAAACCCTTTTGAAAGGGTTTAAAAACCTTTTTTTTGGTCTTTGAAAAAAGACCAAAGCTTCATCACAATAATAACAAATATATTTTTATTTGAAAATCAAAAGATTTTTTTTTTTTTTAATAGAAATCCAATGTCATGCTCAAGAGGTTTATTTTTCAGGAGGCAAAAGTTTACTTTCAAGAGCAGGGGGGATGCCAAGTTACTATATAGATGAGAAAATAATGCAAGCATTTCACACTGTTTGGAAAACCCACTTTTCTCTCAACGTCACTCTTTCCTCTCTCAACTTCCTATGTACCAAGGGCTTGTAATAATTGCATAAGTTAAAGAGGAATGATTCTCTGGATGTCACAATTTTACTCAGAATAAGGCCAAAAGAATGTGGAGTAAACAATTATTTTGATTGATACCATTTCTCCATAAAACTATTCTGGCAAACTGTCTTCCAGTCAGGAGGAACGCTGATGCGTAACTACCGATTTGCTGGATGGCATCAGCCATATCAAATAAAAAATCTAAATATACCATCCAAACGCTATTCAAAAATAAAAGCACCATATACAAAATGTGGTTCATTTATATTTAAACAAGAGTGTTCAGAGACTCGTGAAACTGAATTTATCAGAGAGAGCATGAACTGAAGAGGTAGCTCATGTGACAGTACTTATCTGTCTTCCAGGCACCTGGATGAATGCAGAATGCACAAGCAGGTGCTGAAGAAAGGCTTAAAAAATAAAAAGTTTGAGAGTTCTGTTACATTTAAATAAAATTTAAAATTTCATCAAACAGCCCGGCCGGGTGTGGCTCAGCGGTTGAGTGTTGACCTAGGATCCAGGTGATCAGGGTTCAATTCCCGGTCAGGGCACATGCCCGGATTGCGGGCTGCAGTCAATCAATGACTCTCGTCGTTGATATTTCTATCTCTCTCTCTCCTTCTCCTTTCCTCTCTCTGAAATCAATCAAGATATATTTAAAAAATAAAAAATAAATTCATCAAACAGTAAATTTGAGAAAATCTGAAACATAATGCCTTTTATCAAAACAATGCCCTTGTGAGAGCATTTTGAAAAATTAAACACATGCAACAATGACAACTTTTCAAACTTTATAGACTATTTTAATTATACAGAAGATTCAACTCTGCTAAGTTCTCTTTTATAGGTACAGGATACACTTACGTTTTTATATACTACAATCTATGTATTGTACTGCTAGAAATGACAGATGGGAAAATGAAGCTAATGAAATACTGCAAAACAGGCGCCATGCAAAGAGAAAAGGCCATCTTCTGATAAGGACGGTTGTCTACCATCTGTCCCCGTCACTCAGTGACAATTACAAATACTCCATCAGTTTTCTGATGGGTGAAGATGATAAATGAGGTAAAGATTTCTGCAGATTCTGATGTTCCTTTCTGATCTAATCTGAGGTCTAATAGATGACTCAAAGCGCAGCCCAGAGTACAAGCTGATTAACTGATCACGCTGCCAAACGGAAAGGATCTGAGCTCGATACTGCAACAGGGACCGAATGCTGGTGTGGCTGCAGGGAAGCAGGCCTTGCAATGTGAGGTGTTTTTCCAGGATTCTCAGATTTCAAACACAGAACGTTAGATTACCACCAGGCTTCATGCTTAGAAATCATTTCAATAATATTCCAATAACAATACCACCGCAGGTCACAAATAACACGAGCCTTTCAATATAAGACCAAAGGAACAATAACCCTCAGAGATACTCAGGACTCCTCGGCTGTGAGGGGCCTGGGTGACAAGGGCTTGAGGGCGTCAGTGGCTTCACGTTGTACTCAATGTCACCAAAACAAACATTCCCTTTAAGTGTATTAACTTTTCAATGTTTAGGAAAAAGATATATTGTAAAATATAAATGCATAGTAAATATGATATAAATACAAACTAAACACAATACACATATACAAAATAAAAATATAAATATATGCCTGACAGAGTAGCTTGGTTGGTTAGAGCTTTGTTCCAATATGTCAAGTTTGCAGGTTCAATCCCCAGTCAGGGCACATAGAAGAAACAACCAATAAATGCATAAATAAGTGGAACAACAAATCCATGTTTCTCTCTCTCTCTCTAAGATCAATATACACACACACACAAAGTAAAAGGATAGAAAAGTTATATGACAGTCACACCAGATAAAGAAAGCTGGAGTGGCAAAGACTATCACTAGGAATAAAGAACCTTATTTCATAATAATCAAGAGCACATAAAAGTCACTAGTATTTATATACCTAATAACACAATTTTAAACTACATGAAGCAAAAACTAACTGAATTGCCAAGAGAAATTTTAAAAATTCACAATTAAGTAGACAGACAGTCAGCAAGGATACAGCACACGAGGTGAGTAATATGCTCACTGCTCACTATCATGATCATGATGATGGTTTCATGGATGTATGAAATGCTAAAACTTATTACACTGTAGCCTTAAAAACACTTGCATTTTAATGTAGGGCAGGTCCACCTCAAAGCTCTTTAAAAACAGCAACGAATTTCCAATCTGTATGAACCTGGACACTATACCACGGAGTGGAAAAAGTCCAAAAGAATTACATATAGCATGGTACTTTTTTATAGATGTGAAAATAACTAAAATAAAAGTATACTTTTTAGGGAGAAACCTAGATGCAAAAAACAAAACTATGAAGGGGGCAGCAGAGACAGAGCAGAGAAGGGAGGGGAGGACATATCAGATTTCTCTAACCAAAATGAGGTGTGCAATGTTGGTACTGTACAAAAGTAATATTTAAACACAGAGGCATTAAACAGAAAAGAGAGATGTTTCATGTTCTTAGAAGATAAAATTCATTAGTAGGATAAAATATGTAAACAGTTATGATCATGAGGATAAAACTATGCAATATATATACACCAAAAAATGCAGAGATGTGGATAAATGATAATAGTATATTAGCAGTCTTCCCATTTTTGAAAAAAGGATATTAATGAGCACCAAAAAGAGTTAAGAGAGTAAAAATATTTGTTTAACAATGAACAAATTTTATCTAATATATTATACATACCCAGATAGAAAACATATTCTTAAAATTTTATAATGTATTAAGCTATAAAGAAAATCAACAAATTCCCCAAAGTAGAACCTATCCAGCCATACTCTCTGACCATAATGCAATAAAAGCTGAAATTAAAAACAAAGAATAGTGCTCATTTTGGCAGCACATATTTTAAAACTGAGCAATGCACAGAAGATCAACCTGGCCCCTATCCTATGCAAGACGTTGGTCAAATCCAAGAGTCACTTTTAAATACATTCACTCACCCACATAGAACGAAACAAAAGGCACTGCCACCCTTCTAATCTATAACCTTAGAAATACTTTTTTGTTTAAAGGGAAATAAAAAGTGACTCAAAATACTTTTAAAACCCACTAATTATTTAAAAACAGAATAAGTCTGTAAAAATGTTTAACAATTAAATGAAGAAAACTATACACTTTACTAAATGATTCACACACAGAAATGCAAGACATGGGTAGAACAACATGTTACTGGGTGGAAAAAATTAGTATTTAAAAGATATCTACTCTTATTAATTTAATCTAATTAAAAATTATTCTATAATTTCAACGCAATCCCAATCAAAATTCAAACAGCATTTTCTTAGCTTACTAAGGTCATGTAGAAACTGAAAAGCAGAGGAAAAGCCAAGGCAATTCTAAAAAAGAATAAAGAGGAACAAACCCGATTAGAGATGGAAGCGAGAGGACAGTAGATAACACCTATTCAGTTCTCCGAGACAGTAATGGTCAAGCTACACATCTACACCCAGAGAACATATCTGTTACAGCAAAAGCACGTACAAACAAAACAAAAAAATCCCCAGAATTTCCTACCAGGAGATTCTCTCTAACCTGAGAGGTGGGTATGTAGGTAATTGTTCTACTACTTTTCTACTAACAGTATATATACATCTAATGCTCTTATGTATTTATTTTAAGGAGTTACAAAAAGAATAGCAAAATAAACTCCAATAATAAAACCAAGAAATGACATTAATGAAATATAAAACAAAGCAGCAATAGATAAGAATGACAAAGCCAAAACCGAAATCTTTTAAATACTAATAAAATAGAGAAACATCTTGCAAGATTGATCAAGAAAAATAAAGGCACAAATAAAAAATGTTTAAAAATTTTTAAAAAGAAACGAGAAGTCTTTAAAAATCACAAGAATATTATGAAAAATTTTTTGGTAAGACCTTTGAAAGCTTAAGAAGAAAACATGTAATTTCCCAGAAAATTTACCAAAACAGATGTAGTAAATCAGAAAATCGAAATACACTCAAAAAGATTAATTGCTAATTTTAAATCTGACCAACCCAGTAGGATGGCTACTATCAAAAAGACATAAAATAACACTGTTGGCAAGGATGTGGAAAAATTTGGACCCTTGTACATGGCTAGTGGAAAGTAAAATGGTGCAGCTGCTGTGGAAAGCAGTGTAATGTTCCTCAAAAAATTAAAAATAGAATGACCATGTGATCCACAAATCCACTTCTGGGTATATATCCAAATAGTTGAGAGCAAGCACTCGAACAGATATTTGAACATTCATGATCATAGCAGCATTATTTGCAACAGGCAAAAAGTGGAAGCAACCCAAGTGTTGGTCAAATGAATGGGTAAGCAAAATAATGTATATATAGGCAACAGAATATTATTCAGCTCTTAAAACAATCTGATATATGCTACAACATGGCTGAACATTATGCCAAGTGAAAGAAGCCATTCGCAAAATGACAAATACTGTATGATTTCACTTATGTGAGGTGTTCAGGGTAGTCAAATTCTGAGGCAGAAGTAGAATGGTGATTGCCAGGGCCTGTGGAGAGGGAGAACGGGAATTATTGTTTAAAGGGTATAGAGGTTCAGTTTTGCAAGGAAAAGATTTCTGTGGATGGATGTGGGTGATGGCAGCGTAACAAGGTAAATGTACTTAACG
This sequence comes from Miniopterus schreibersii, assembly GCF_964146895.1. Lineage (NCBI taxonomy): Eukaryota > Metazoa > Chordata > Mammalia > Chiroptera > Miniopteridae > Miniopterus > Miniopterus schreibersii. The sequence goes on from NC_138124.1 coordinate 5,908,687, forward strand.
CACTGACCTGTACACTTTAAAATGGTTTAAATGAGAAATTTCAAGTTATATGTATTTTACCACAAATAAAAGAAAAACCAGAAAGACAATTTCCCCAAAAAGCACATACGGTGGTTACTTGGTCAGAATAATGAGGAAGAAGAAGTTAAAGTAAATTTTCTCTCTTTTCAGCCCAAGAAATTTGGAGATCAAGAAAGGAAAATAAGGAAAACCCTGGCCAATGTGGTTCAGTTGGCTGGGCATCATTCATGCACCAAAAGGCTGCTAGTTTGATTCCCAGTAGGGGACGTGCGGGAGGCAATGGGTTGATGTTATGCTCTCACATCAATGTTTCTCTCTCCCTTCTCTCTCTAAAAATCAGTAAAATATATATTTTTTAAATAAAGGAAAACATTGTCTTTCCCAATGAAGATAGGTGTGTTAACTGAGTGACAGTAATGCCAAAAATGTTATTCTCAAAAGAACTGTCCCTCCATCTGTCCCTGGCACCTCCATTTGTAGAGTCGCGCTACGTGTCAGGAAGAGACGCCCTGCAGTTTAGCTTTCCCAAATGCCCTCACTCTTATGTGGTGTGAACCCTGTGGTGGGTGGAGGCCTTCAAGGGGCCAGAAGAGAGGTTATGTCAGAAACTCAGAGATGCCCTAGCCGGTTTTGCTCAGTGGTTAGAGCGTCGGCCTGTGGACTGAAGGGTCTTGGGTTCGATTCCAGCCAAGGGCACGTACCTCAGTTGCAGGCTTGATCACCGGCCCTGGTTGGCGCACAAGCAGGAGGCGACCACTCCATGTGTCTCTCTCACATTGATATTTCTCTCTCTGCCCCCCCCCCACTCTCTCTGAAGAGCAACGGAAAAAATATCCTCGGGTGAGGATTAAAAAGAAAAAAAAACAACAGAAACAAAAGAGGCTGTGTGTACTAACTAGAGAACTTTTAAAATTATTGGATCAAACTAAGGTTTAGAACTAGTGTTACCTAGTTAAAATTTTTTCCTTGAACCAATAAAGGAGACTAAATCAGCTATGAATAGATAGCTATGTAGTCTCTGCACATCCTAGTTATACTGTAAGTGAATTTCCCACCATAAGAATTCCAAAAGTTGCAAGAAATGTATTAATAACAATCAGCCATATATGTGTGTGGACTACATGCTGACTCCACATGCATGTTAGAGTTCTGTCTCTCTCACACACAACTATAAACATTCTCACATCCTCTTAAAGAGAAAATGAGGGCAATGGAAGCTTTGTTCTGTAAGAAAGGGTAAGACTTTTCAGATTATTTCTCAAACTAACTTTAAATGTAACCTACTGGGGTATTGGGGAAAAAATGATGTATTCTAAGTGAGTCCCAGTTTGTTCATCTGACTTCATTATCTGTTGAAAAGCAAACAAGATGTTTTCTTAACATGATTATAACAAGAGAGTAAATGCTTCTGCTTCTACTAACAAAGAGAAGCAGGTAAGGAAATGAATGAATCTGTTAAGAATTATCTATTATTTCCCAGGCTGCCATCAACTCTGGGAGACATCTACTGCTTCTTCCACTTCAATGCTAGACACACTCTAGACAAAGAGATCAACTTCTTATTTTACTAAATACAGTGATGGCTTTATGTTTTTGCTAATTTAAAATTTCATTTTTTATTTCAATCATCTAGTTAGCATAATTTTTCAAAGTTGTATACACTAATTTGGGATTCATAAAACGACTCTTGGTTGTAAACATCCAATAAACTATAGTTAACTTAAGATCCTTCATAAAACTCCTTTTCATATTTTCCATGAATTACATGAAAGACTATTATTTTCACTATATTTATGTACACAGGCTAACAAACAGAGCTTATATACTTCACACAACTTCCACGAAAATCATTATCAGCTTCTTTAGATGAATCAAAGACCAAACTACAAAGAAATCTGAGTTTTAATTAAAACAAACTTCATTATTTCTCTAGCAATACACAAGAAAAATTAAATTTAGGAATGTATTTAAACTAGCACCCATTTGTTTTGACCTTTAAAAATCACATACTTTTATCATTTGGATTCTAAGATGATGAAAGAGGAAAAAAAATCAAACATCAAACAGCTCTTTTTGTGAAGGGTCAAGAAACAAAAAGAATTTCCTGGTCAAATTAAGATAAAAACACAAAACATTAAACCTTTCTTCCGGGGCAGCTACCTATTATGTTTAACAGGCTTAAAACAAAATGTGTCAAAGATCAAGAGTAAGTTATCTGATATGTCAAATGCATAAGGTCAAAGGTACAACTTTATTAGGTCAGAGGTGGTATAAATAAAATCTTATATGTCAAAGAAGAAGGGTCACAGACCAGATGTATATGATATAAAGACATCACAGATGACAAGTAATAACTGTAAGTAGAACAAGTATGTGTACTATAGATACCTTCACTGATTAAAAATGAAACTTACACGTGAGAAATACAAAATTGCCTTCCTATACTATACAACTGGTGTGTTATATTACACACTTGTGTTCGGGACGAAGAGGCTATAACTAAAAATAACTACAGTGATGCATCGTTTAACGACAGCAATTCATTCTGAGAAATGCATTGTACGTCGATTTCACTGTTACTGAGCATCACAGAGTCACTCACACACCTATGTGATGCAGCCTGCCGCACACGTGGGCTGTATGGAATAGCCTACTGCTCCAAGGCTACAGTCTGTAGGCAAGTTACTGTACTGAATACTTGAGGCAACTGTAGCACAATGGCCAGTATTTGTGTATCTAAACATATCTAAACACAGAAAAGGTACAGTAAAAATACGCATAGAAGATAAAAATGGTGCACTTACCATGAATGGAGTTTATACAGGGCTGGAAGTTGCTCTGGGTGAGTCAGGGAGTGAGTGGTGAGTGAGTGTGAAGGTCTAGGACATTACTGAAAACTTGGGCTACACTAAGCTTATTTTTAAAATTATCTTTCTTCAAGAATAAACTAACCTTAGCTTTCTGTAACTTTCATACTCTATAAACTTTAAAATATTTTCACCTTTTGTAATAACACGTAGCTTAAAACACAAACACACTATACAGCTATTAAAAATATTTCTTTCTTTATACCCTTATAGGACTTTTTTCTATTCAAATTCTTTTTTACTTTTAAACTTTCTGTTAATAACTAAGACGCAAACAAACGTAGGGTCAGGATCATCAATATCATTGTCTTCCAACCCCACGTCCCGTCCCACTGGAAGGTCTTCATGGGCAATAGCACACATGGAGCTGCCATCTCTTATAACAATGTCTTCTTCTGGAATATCTCCTTAAGGACTTGCCTGAGGCTCTTTCTGAGGAAGTACTGCTCTTTTCAGAAACATAACCAAGGTGATTTGTTGGTTTCTTTCTTTTTTTCATCATAAATGTGTAAATGAAAAAGTGAAACTCACCACTTCCTCGTCTGAGAGCTCTCGCCCTTGGATGCTGCTACTCTCTCTCACGGCTTGCTGGTGCTTTCTCCCTTTAATGTGGCTAAACAGATACACCTCTGACGAGATCTAAAAGCACATGATCCAAGCAATGTAATCAGCACAGAATTACATCTCATTTTAACGTTCCACAGCCAACCCAGCGTCCCATATGCAAGCTGAGATCACTCAAGCATTTACATACTAGGCTTACAAACGTCTTCTTTAGAATGCAATTCTGAGAATCCTCTGGAATAGACATGGTGAAAAAAGGCATGTCATTACAGCCAACCTTAACAGGACATCATTTCCTCTAGGCATTAAGGTTCAAGTTTTAGCACTGAAGACATGCCTTTTCTTTTTCGGTACCAATACCCAAACACATTGCCTCGGGCTAGCACTAAGCAGGTACACTTCCAGCCTAGCAGAAGTTTGTGCTTCCGCATGCACTTCTACTCCTAAATGCTGATACTATTCTTGTACTATTTACTTTGCATAAAAATGAGGAAAGAAATTCATGGTACTCAGCAGATGCCTTAGTGTGAGTTTTAAAAAACAGGGAGAGTATATTTTCATAGTGTAATAAACTCTAGTAATAAATTATATCTTCACAATATTGATAATGACAACCCACCAGTACATTGCAGAGAGAACACTGCTTCTTTCTCTCATAAGGGGTCAGTTTGGGAGCATAATCAGTGTTTGCGTGTCGTCCGCTGCTTAACTCAGCAGCTTTTTCTTTTCTTTGTTCAATCTGTTCCATATGCCTTCGAATGCTTTCATCATGCTGTAGATGAAGTCAGAGCGTGAGAATATAAACAGTTACTCAAATTAAACTGATAACTTGAAAAAATATTTCCATTAAATCTTCTAAAATAATAGCACAATGTCTTAATTCAATGTTAACTTCGACAGTGAGGACAAGAATTTACATAAAGCCCTTTAGTCTCCTGCATGGACAGTTACGTTTCCTACAGTGTGCTCCATGGAGCTACACCATGGGATATTAATAAGAGCTTTGTGGAAGAGGTCCCATAGTCAAATAAATTTGGAAAAGAGTAAGTATTGCCCTGGACAGTTTTGCGCAGTGGTTAGAGCATCGGCACACGGACCAAAGGGTTGCAGGTTCGAGTTCTGGTCAAGGGCACATACCTTGGTTGCAGGCTCCATCCACCGGCCTGGTTGGAGCACGGGTGGGAGGCAACCAATCCATGTCTCTCTCTCACATCAATGTTTCTCTCTCCCTCTCTCCTCCCCCTCTCTTCCTCCTTCCCCTCCACTCTCTCCAAAAAAAAAAAAAATCAATGGAAAAAAACATCCTCTAGTGAGGATTTAAAAAAAAAAAAAAGATACACAATATCCCCACCTTGAGCTGGATTTTTTTCTGTAGTTCCTCCATAGCCTCCTGCTGAGCAGCTGTGAGTGCGGCCAGTCGCTCTTCCCTGTCTCTGAGAGAACACAGTGGAAGACAAACCACGTGGTTAAAAAGTACAATTAGGATTCATAGGATTCATAGGGTTATATATTCTAAAGGGTTATTATTTTTTAAAATTATTTTTTCTAAGTGCCTGTTAAGTCCCAGATGTATTGTTCATTAGGTGCTTGGAAAGCAACAGAGATTATTAGTTATGAAACAGGTTTCTGGATCCAGGCAGGGGTTTAAATAAGCTCTAGGACTGTCACTTAAATATGCCAGTAAAACCACAAGAAAAGAATAGAAAAGGCATGAACTCACACAGAGAACAGGAGAGGAAACAAACAAAAAAATCCCAAACAAATTATGAGACATACAGAGAAGTATGACCATGCTTAGGAAAAAAGCAGTCAATCAAAACGGTCTGAATGAAGTCATATGCTGGAGTTAGCAGACAAAGACTGCAACACAGCGATTATAAACATGTTCAAATAATTAAAAGTATGCCAAAATAAAGAAAAATATTATGACAATGATTTCACAAACAGGGAATCTCAACAGAGAAAGAGAAACAGTTTAAAACAGCGTTCCAGTGAAAGGAATGAGGATCCTTGAACAAACGGCTGAGTCTGGGGTGGCCCATGGAAAACACGATGAGTCTGGAGCATCGTGCAGCGTCAGAAAGTAAGGCAGCGCTCAAGAAAACACTGAAGTATGTCAAAGGGACACGGAGTCAAATGAAAGAGCTCGTCCAATGTGAGAACAACTTGAGCAACAAAATGAATAACATAATTTATAACCTAAACCATAAAAATATATATAAGTAAGTCCACACTGACATAAAAATAAATAAGCAAATAAATAAATGAATGAGTGATGGGAGAGGACAGACAAACGTCCAATACTGCAAGTAAGTTCTAGGGGAATTCTCATAACGAAGTGTGGGCTACACTTAGTGGCTTGTGTCCAAGGAGGGGAGCATAGGGAAATTTTTAAAGTAACTACACAAGGGAGAAACCTGACAAGCACTATCTTCACCAGGCGACCAATGTTAACAAAAAATCCATCATAAGTCCAGTGGAGAGCATGAACCTCTGGCATGTTATGAATAGATATCTAGCCCTGGCCGGTGCATCCAGTGGTTAGAGCATATGTTTTCACACCCACCAAATTTGCCACAATTAAAAGGTCAGAAAAAAAATCACATGTCAGCAAGGTATACACCAAACCAAAGGGACTTAGGCTTGGCCAATTACATGCTTTTTCCTGGGTCTTTTAATCTTAAACAAGTGATTTTAAAATGAAGGGATGGCTGAAGGTCATTTATTGTAATCAGAGTGACAACATGCTGACCAGACTGTTTCCACCATAAGACCACTGCTGTGGCTCTTGTGGCCTGGGCTCTCATGCCCGACCACTTCCAAGCCTGGTCCCTCTAACCTCCTACCACTTATGCTCCCAATATGTTCCTAAAAATTCCCTTTGCTTAATTAAGCAAACAAGAATCAGACTCTATTTCTTGCAACCACAAACTCTTGAAATATCACATTTCCCATTCAACAGAAATGTTCAAAAGGTTTTCATTTTAACGTGATGTCATAATGCTGAGAAATCAAAATTTAGTACAACATTTCTGTATTTGGGACTATTTCTAAAAATATCTACAGGACAGCAAATGGCTTTAAGACTTGATTTGAATATTCTGCAGTGTTCACCAGGATCAAAATCAAGGTAGCACATGAGTACCTAGCTCTTTCCCTGGCTGCGTCCTCACGGGCTTTTTCTTTCTCTTGCCTCTGCTGTTCAATCCGCGCTTCCTGTTCCTTCCTCTTCATCAGCAACTCCTCTACGCGGGCCTGCCGTTCTGCCTCTAGCGCTCTCTTTCGCTCCTAATGTCAGAAATGTTTGAAAAGATGTTAGAATTATGTGCAAAATGAAAATGACTAAAGGTGATATACCTCTAACATAAACGTATGTATTTAAACCAAGGAGATGCCTGGCTTGTCACTAGGTATGCTTCACAGAATTTAAACAAAAATCAAACATCAAAGATGCCTGGTTTTCAGGTATTTTATGGTTACTCACTTTAGAAAATGCCAGAACATCATGAAGCAAGCATAGTTAACAGATTTTGTACCTGAACGAAGCTTTCGTAAAGGAATTAGTGAAGAAAAGCTTGTGGCAAGGAGAAAGGGGCAATATATGTTAGCACAGTGGTTGAGAGAGTGGGCACTGGGTCTGATTCCCTAATTTTGTTTCTGGATCCCCTTATGTACCAGCAGGGTGACTCTGGTCTAGTTATATTATATCTGTGCCTTAATTTTCTGAAAGACCAATAACAATAGTAGTTATCATCATCATCAAGACAGAAGATACTTCACCAAAATAGGGAAAACTTCAAAGTGAAATATTGTGCCCTTGGTATATTTTTGCCCGGTAGTACTTTTGCTAATTTTCACCATATTACTAGCCGTACTAATGCGTTTCTTTCGGGTCATCTCCATTCCCCAGTTAGCTCTCACAGCCTCTCCCATCTCCTCTTCTTTTTTTACTTTATTTTTATTGTTGACACTACTACAGATGTCCCCCATCCCCCCACCCACCTTCCCTCTGGCCATCAGCACACCGTTGTCTGTGTCCAAGGGCTATGAGTATGGGTACGTTCTTTGGCTAATTTCTTCACATTTTTTCATCCAGTCCCCACCCCACCCCCCTCCTCTGACATCTGTCAGTCTGTTCCATGTATCCATGCCTCCGGTTTAGGAGTGACCGAAATACACTATTCCAGGACCTTGGTCAGAGGGCTTAGGGCTGTCCCTCAGACTCAGCTTCTTGCTCCATTTTCCTTCTAGACACACAGGCCTGTACATACCCCAAGAGAAGCCAAGAGGGTCAAGGGGCACCCATCTCATGACCCCTACTATCCAAATGGAGTGCCTAATTTCTGGTTTTAGTAAGTGGAAAAGAGAATTGGTAATGAGCAAAAGTTAGTAAATTCAGCTAGTATTTTCCTTACTAAACTTTAAGTATCCTAGGGATAGGAAATTTTCTACTCCACAAAAGCATCTTGCGCAGGGCAAGAGTTCCATAAATATCTGTTAAATAAATGAAGCACGACTTTATAAAGTAATATGCACCCTAGCCAGACTGGCTCAGCGGTTAGAGCACTGGCCCTAGGACTGAAGGGTCCCAGGTTTGATTCCGGCCAAGGGCACATATCTCAGTTGCAGGCTCGATCCCCAGCCCTGGTCGGGGCTCATGAGGGAGGCAACCAATCGATGTGTCCCTCTCACATCGATGTTTCTCTCTCTCTCTCCCTTCCTTCTACTGTCTCTGAAAAGCAATGGAAAAATATCCTTGGGTAACGACTAAAATAAAACAGAAAAAATAAATATGCATCATAAATCTATATACCTATAAATAAAGAACATAAACCGAAGGCAAAGAAATTAGAAAGGTATGTCCTAACTTTTAAGCCTTTTGAAATCTCTTGGACATCGAAGTGCTTTGCTTCATAGTCATGGCCATGTTTATGGCAGCTTAAGAAAGAATTTGGCAACCCCCTCTTCATGCCTAGGTTACGGCAGGTGCTCAATAAATGCTTGTGAAACAAAATTCTACCTGAACAGCTTCATCACGTGCTTGCTTTTCTTCCTGCCTTCGCTGACGCTCTTCCTGTAACTCATTAAGCCTCTGCTCGTATTCCTTCAATTTCGATAAAACATCATGGCGTTTATTCTGGGCTTCAAGGGTATTTATGAAGGCAATTTCATTTACCTTAATAAAAGCAAAGAGTGAATTTCAAATCAAGTTAATTCTAGGGCATACCACAAAAATAAACTTAACAGTCTTAATATTAAAACATAAACCAGTGTGAAGGCATAAAACAAAAATTTAATAACTTATGAGTCTTTTCTTTCAATATTTACCTCCAAAACTGAGAATAACCCACTTATAAAATAAATCCACAGGCCTTAGTAAGAACTGGTTTAGAAAAAATTAAGGTTTGTCATAGAAAATATTTTTAAGTCAATAAATAAATTAGGATTCTTACAGAGGCCATCTTATAAAGTTCTACATAATATCACTGTAATCTGCAACCATGCAAATTACTTAAGATTTAAACAGGTGGTTTTGGACAAACCTTAGGAAAAACCTTGAATAACAAATCATTTTTCTTCAACATACACTACTGAGTGAGTGACAATTAGGTACAAGGTACTGAACTACTATGTGTGTAAATGTTCGATGCAGCTGTATCTGAAAACAAATGTCCATCAACAGCTGACTGAATTAACAAATTACAGTAGTTCTATTCAGTGGTACATACTTCTCAGCAATGAAAAAGTAACTGGCATACACAACAGCAGGGATGAAATCAAAATAACTACGCTGAGTGAAAGACACCAGAGGAAAGGTACATACTGTATGATTCCATTCATATAAAATTCTAGAAAATGTTAACAGCTACAGTGACAAAAAGCAGATCAGAAATTGCATGGTAACGTTGCAGGAAGGAATGAATTACAAGGAAGCATGAAGACACTTTTGAGGGTGATGGAATTGTTTATAATCTTCATGATACTGATACTTGCAGGATTATATATACGTGTCAGAACTAATCATACTAATGCTTTACATACGGTGGTATCTACTGTCTGTCAATTACACCTATAAAATAAAGCTATATCTCATAGGATTATTGTAAAGATAAGAAACTGTACCTAATAAGCTTTAAATAAGCATATAAAAATGCTGTTATTCTGGACAAACTAGACATTTGATAAACATCAGCTTCTTATGTAACAACTGCAAAAAGGACCTGGGTAACTAATTCAATGTTCAAAGCACCTAAGGTATACTTACCTTAGCTTCTTCCTCTTGTGCTTTTTTAACAATTGCTTGTAACTGCACCTCTCGTTTAAATTCTGCATGAAGCAATTTCTCTTCCATCATCCTACGTCGTTGATCTAGCAATTCTTCCTTCCACTTCCGGACATCTTTTTCCTGCATATAGTGAATTATCACATTACTTTCAGCATACACAGTCATTTAACAGAAGTGCAAACTGATGAAAGATTTAGGAATTATACGTGGAAAGAGTTAACAGTGCATTAGACATGGCTCAATAGAAATACTTGCTCTCATTATTATATTGCACTATGGGTACACTTAAAATGAAAATAGTGTATATTTATTGGCCTTATTAACCTAATGGCTCTAGTAACAATATTCACGACAATTAAGTAATTTTATCCTAGCGGTTGAAAAATGGTGAGAAGTCTGAAAAATCACATTCATTTGCATAAGGAAAAAAGAGAGTTTTGTATGCAGATGAACAAAAGCAGATATAATAGTTGCCTTTAATTCCTTAAAACAATTATCAAACAGAGGTAAAAGACTAGTGTGCTCCAGGAAATCAGATCCAGCACCAATGAAATAAACTGTAGAAAATCAGATGTTGGCTCAACATGAGTGGGAAAGAAACTAACATTTCAGTTGAATTTTAGCTACATAATTTTGTGTTTAAGCACCTAAAAAAGTATGATGCAGAAACAGCATGGATTAGACTCTAGAGGAAAGGTCCTTAAAGCCCTAGATAAGGTAGTAACACTGGAAATAGCACTTAGATACTCCTACATTTAGTTTTCACACCTGTAAAATGGCGTTCAGTACCTGTTCAACTGTGTATTTCACACAGTTATTGTGGTGATCATGTGAGACCACGTATGGAACACAGTGTTGAAACAATACCCATTATACACATGCAAGGTAGTATTTATCATTAAAAGTAATGGAAGGGGTACCTAAATTGATGGGAAAATTAAACCAGAGAACCTGTAATACACAATTTCAAGAACTAATCTCCAGATAACTGGAGGCTATAAGATATAGTGAGAAAACAAACCATGTAATTTTATTTGTATTAAAAACACAGTAAGAGGGGATATTGTGGTTGTTAGAGCACTTCTCTAAAACTGAAAATGAAATATATGAACTCTTTTAGAATCCCACAAGATGGAGACTGTTTTTCATTTTTTATTTATTCGTTCTAAATGATTAAAATAAAAATAATGGCAAACTCTTGAGATTGAGGTAAAGAAAAACATCAGATTACCTTCCTTTCCTAGTCAACTTTTCTATTCTATTAAAGAGAACCTTATGCTACTTCATTTTTATAGATATTCAATTTGGTCCAATCATCTCTCCCAAATTTAAAATACACATTATAAGTAAAGCAAATGATATATTTAATCTATGCATATTAGTACTCCCTCCTAGCACCAGCAGGTGACACAGGCGGTGTAATGGTCATATATTTTTTGTCATACCGTGTAAGCTACAAACACCAAGACAACTCCCAGTGACCCCAGCTACCTGGTAAGCAGCCCTTGTGTGAGTCCTTCCCACACTGTATCAGGAGTGTGACCAACAGAACACAGCAAATGCGATGGTACATTGCTTCTGAGGTTAGGCTATAAAGACAGTGCAGCTGCCATTCCAGCAGCTCGCTTGCCCTTTCTTTCTCTCCCTCTCAGATGCTACCTTAGGGGATGCTAGAGGCCATGTCATGAAGAAAGTGAGGAGCTGAGGTCTACAGCCAGCTGATAAGAGGACCTGAGGCTTGCAATAACCACGAGTAAGTGTGGAACTGGATCTGTAAGCTCCAGTGACTGCTGCCCCAGCCAACAGCTTGACTACACCTCATGAGAAACTCTGAACAAAAGTCACTATGCAAGCCACTCTCCATTTCCATGCCCACAGAAACTGTGAGCTAATAAATGTGTGTTGTTGTAAGCTCCAAGTTTTGAGGTTGTTTGTTACATAGAACACATAACTCACATAGTACTTACTCATCTACATCTGCCATGTGTAGGTAACAAAAATGACCATAAACTGAGCAACAGCCAACAGCTGTCCTAGAACATGCTACTGTTTTACACACTTGCCACATTTAATCATCGCAACTGGTTAATGATAATTGTCAGTTTACAGATAAAGAAACTAAAATCAGTACTGTTAAAAGTAACTTGACCAAGGCACTGTATCTTATGTAGCAAAATCAGGATTTGGCCTGGTTAGCCATCAGGGCCATGTTCCTTCCACTATGCCACACTGATCAGAAGTAACACGCTCCAAATAATCTAAGAATTTCTTCTATAAATCTCATTACTGCCCCACTTATTCAAACCTGACAATCTGAGGCTCAAAATTGTCCTACTGAGTCATTCTACACTTTGTACAAAACTCCCTAAGGACACCCTGCAATGAAAGTGGCAAAAAACAGAGTTCTGCTTCAATAATCCCTGCTGACACTGCAAAACAAGAATTTACTAGCTAACTTAGGAATGACAAATTCTTTTTATAGGTAACCTCTGTAATTTAACACATAAATGCTTTTGTTTCCTAGACCATTTTATTGTTTTTTATAGTTCTTTTAGCTTCTCTCAGACCGGAAAAAAATTCATTTTGAAAATAAGCCCATCAATTTAAGGCTATCATAATTTCCTAAATATTAAAAACTCACCCTTTCTAACAATTTCTGAAGCTTTAATGTTTTCTCTTCACGTAACTTTTCCCTTAGCTGCTGTGCTTTCATCTGTTTTTCTTCATGTTTCTTCTTAGATTCTGCAATTGTTCTATTAATACAAGAAAATAAACAGGCAACATGAATGTTTACATGATAAAACCAAAAATATTTTCTTTAGTCTTCAAAGTTCTAAAAATAAATACAGAAAGCACACAAAACTAATTTCAGTCTAACATTTCAGGAAAACTCTGTCACGTTTCAAAGGATCTGAAATGTCCTGAGTACTGTGCCTTAAAATGTTATGTAGCAACTCTATTTAATAATCAAGAGTGGCCAGTTTCCCTCCTGTGAAATATTGTTAAGTTAATTTTCAGAGGCCAGACCTTTTACGAGATGGGGAGGAAAGTTTTTCATGCATGTGAATTCCATGTCCTGGAGGTCTAGCAGGTTCCTCCTCTACAATATCACCCCAGGATGTATTCTGGCGCCAAGATTCACGAGCTGTTCATTAAAAGAGAAAACCACTGTTACTATTTAACCACACAGTTCTATAAAACACTTGAGAACAGACTTTTAAAAGGCATCAGCATTCCTACTCAAAATGTTTTACATAGAAACTCGTATAATAAGATCATCTATTTTATACCCTCTACCTGTACACATAACACACATACACACACACACAATACCTTCATAATCTGCAAGGACATCGTTCCAGTCCATAGACATACCACAGAAAAATACATTTCCACTGCCCATGCTGGCCTAAAATGTAATAAGGAAAATTCAAAAACAAATATTTGAACACAATTATAACCTTAAAAAAATAAACTATACATAAAATTTTTCTACCTGATGCTAGTACATTTCATTTAACAAATAGTTCAAAACTAGAATAAAGCTACATACCTCTTGTGGTCACAATAATCACCAAATAAAAAAAACATTTTAAGAGGAAGACAAATCTACTTGTCATTTAATAGCAGAGACAAATCAAGTAAATTTAAAAGAAACATATTGGCCTATACTGTTATAATACATTCTACTATACTATACTATACTATACTATACTATACTATACTATACTATACTATACTGATATAGCATACTAGTGCTACGTAAGTTGTGACATATTCAGAGCATACATCAGAGGAGCTCAAGATTATTTGTTGGGCATTAAGATGTAATAGAAAAATATTTGAAACATTTACAGTTACTTTCATTCTTTCAGAAATCTCTTTCATCAACACACATATCTTGAGCACTTAGTGACAGTGAGGCAGTGTATCATTTGCTTTTGATTAGAATAAAATCAGTAAAATACCTTAGATCCTTCTTCAGTCCCTACGACTACAATCTGAGCAATGCTCAGTTCTTACTTTGAGATTTAATTTTGAGATTTGTAAAAGGAAAGTAACTTCTAACTTGTCAATTGCATTATATTAAAAACTATTACGAATGGTCATGCTAAAATAAGATTTGCTACTATTTATTATATGTCTTAATCACAAAGAATGATATCATTAATGAAGTTAATTTTTAAAAGTAATTTTAAATAGGACTAGATGAATGAACTCTAGTTCCTTCTGGCCCTAAGAATTTTATTTCTGAATATACGTTTTTTTAACAATCAAGTAAAAAATTCTAAAGGCTCACAGAAAAATCACTGTCGTTGTCCGTTTCGATATTAATATCATTGTTTTCTTCAGCTTCAATTTCTCTCGTTAACTGTTCCTCTTCGGCAATAGCACTAGCGATGGCTTCTTCATTGGCCTTTTCCAGGCGATCTGCTAGCTCTTCCTTTTTAGCAAGAACTTCTGCCATGGACTATAAAGTTAAAAACAAACAGAATGAAGAATCATCACTTGAGTGGAAAGTTCAGTGATCTCATTCTTTATATTCTAATCGCATACTCAACAGTATGCATAACATAGCGTTCTTCTAGAATTATAAAACCTGGGGTCCTGTATGGGCCCAACCACTCACCAGCTGTGTGAGATGGAAGTTTCTTAAAACCAAGAGCCTATTTTATATTCCATAAAATGGTACAATAATCCATGACTTACCTTCTTTACCAGACTGCTGTGTATGAGAAACTGTGAAGTTGTATAAATAACAGGTATTATTATTAATGACAGTGTCAATTTCATTTGCATGCAAAAAATTCAAAAGTTATAGGTAAAATATCTTAAAAATAAAAGGAAAACATTATACTATAAAGAAAACATAGAATTTATGCTGTAAAGGTCATGATACCTAACTTAGATATATGCATAAGTATTATAAGTAATATACATTAGAATCATTAATTTACAAATCCCTAAAGCTAAATACATATACAAATATAGTTCCCGTTATATTCAGATATTTCCATGTCCCTCTGTTGACTGATAGAACAAGTATCAAAAAAGGGCACAGATACAGGCGACATGGACAATATTAGCAACAAAATTGACCTCGCTGTTTTCCCTTCCTCCCTTCCAGCTCCTCTCTACACTGTTCCCCACACCACAAAAAACTCTCCCTGGGGAATACAATGGTGTGAGGGAGTTTAGATGCGAGCCTATCTCTTTACATCATAACCTTTCTGTCTATAAACCCCAGAACAATACAGAAACTGACTGCTGTTAATGTGCCACACAAACATTACAACTAACAATTTAAAAATACAAATATTAAAGCTGAATATGTTCAGCTTTAGAAAAAGTTCACACATGAGCCCATTTCCTCAACTGTATCTTCCCCAAAGTGCATTTCCATTTAGTCTCTGAAGACCTGAAAAGACTTTACCATAGCAGAAGAGGTTAAGAATAAAGTGATAATTCCATCATCCATATATAAGTTTTACTGTCCACACTGTGAATTTCAAATAAATATCTGTATATATCATTTTTTAAATTTCTAAATTTTCAATAACTGAAACTTTAGTAAATCTGAAAAATATATCCATGGTAGCTAGGTTTTTACAATGTCGGCAAAAGATGACCTTAAACAGAAAAGTTCTCACAGTTATGTTTTGCTGAAGTTTCTCTTAAATAAGAGAACTACAGATTTTTTTTTTTTTTTTTTTACTTTAACCAGCTATGTAACAATACTGTATTGAGAAAGAGAGAAAATAGGTCTCCCATTACTGCAGGCACTCTCTTTAACACCATGTAGAACCTTAGCTATGAGGTGCTTATCTAGAGCAACCCACAGAAGTATCGCTGCCAAGACAAATAAAACAATTTTTAAAAATCTTGATTCAAAATTCCTCTGAGCCCGGCCGGGCGTGGCTCAGCGGTTGAGCGTCGACCTAGGATTCAGGCGATTGGGGTTTGATTCCCAGTCAGGGCACATGCCTGGGTTTCGGGCTCAATCAATGACTCTCTCGAGAGTCACTGATGTTTCTATCTCTCTCTCCCTCTTCTTTCCTCTCTGAAATCAATAACGATATATTTAAAAAAACAACAAAAAAACAAAACAAATCAAAATTCCTCTGAGAATTCTAAGAATATACCTCCAAGAATATTTACTTACTTACTTATTTATTTATTTATTATTTATTGATTTCAGAGAGAGGAAGGGAGAGGGAGAGAGAGAGAAACATCAATGATGAGAGTCATTGATCGGCTGCCTCCTGCACGCCCCCTGCTGGGGATCGAGCCCGAAACTCGGGCCTGTGCCCTGACCAGGAGTCAAACTGTCATCTCCTGGATCCTAGGTTGATGCTCAACTGCCAAGCCACACTGGCGCACTCTAAGAATATTTAAATATGAATATTTTCATATTTAAAGCAGAACTTATTTTCTTTGAAGTATGGTTATTTGACCCTCAAAATAACCAAGGTCTTTCAATATTCTACTACAAGCTTATTTGCATGTGATAAAAATGAAAATGAGGAGCAAATTTTGACCGTATGCTATTTAAGTATGGCATCTTTCTCCTCTTTGATTCTCACAGAATCAATCTGCAAAATAAATAACTTAATATAGCTATGAAAAGCAAAACAATAAATATGACCAATTTCTACACCATATATTAAATCTACAACTTACATGACCACAACGATGCTCAACTTTTAAAAACCTTCACACTAAAAGACCCAAGGTTAAGCCTGGCCGGTGTGACTCAGCAGTGGAGCATCGACCTAGGATCTAGGAAAATTCGGTTTGATTTCCGGTCAGGGCACGTGTCCGGGTTGTGGGCATGATCCCCAGCAGGGGGTGTGTGGGAGGCAGCCGATCAATGACTCTCTCATCATGGATGTTTCTATCGCTCTCTCCCTCACTCTGAAATCAATAAAGATATATTGAATGAATGAATGAATGAATGAATGAATAAATAAATAAATAAATAAATAAATAAACAAATACATTCACACTAAAAGACCCAAGGTTAAAAAAGAACACAAATTGTTCTTTATTCCTTATTAAAGGAATTTAAATATTTGTTTCCCTTATTACTATAAACTTTATTTCTCCCTTAAACAGCCCATATTGTTTCATTTAAATCTAATATCATTTTCTATGAGACGTGTAAGTTGGCCTATTATCATCTGCTGACAGCATCTTTAAGCATGATGAGGCACTAAGTTTTGAAAGAAATTATAGTACGTCGTGGTCACTTAGAAAATTTGAATAATTTTTCTCGACAACTTCACACATGTGTCTGTTTCTTCTGAAAGTTCCTTTTAAACAAAGCTAGCGTGACCTATTCTGGATTATCCCCTGGTCCAGTGTCTTAATACTAAAGTGGGAAACAGGAAGACATGAGCAGAAATAAGTACTCATCCAAAAATATAAACCTATAAATAATCACAAATCAATGCATTTTTAAAAAATCTACAATGGGGATGGTACGTAAGTTTCATCTTCAACACCAGCTCCAAGCAGCTGTCTGAAGGACTGTGACAAGAATATTGAACACCCAGCCTAGTGGGCACCACCTGCCACCTATAGAGGGGTGCACCTGCAAGGAACACTTGTTACTGGCTCAGTTTCTTAATGCTGGACTAAAACACACTGGATCAACTCCCATACAAATGGAAAGATTTTGAGTAAGTTATTTAACTCTCACCGTCTAATTTTCTTCCTCTACAAAACAAGAAGAATCTTAACCATATTCAAAAGGTTGATAAGAATAAAATGTTAAGATAAAATATATATAGAATGCTTTATAAAACAAAAAAAAGGGCTTTGTAAAGTGTAAGGTACCACACAATACAATTTATTATTACTGGGGTTTATGCCTCAATAACAGATTATTGCTTTAATATATTTACTCAGAATTCTGATAAGTTGTTCTTACCAAGTTAGCAGCACTCACATTTGAAATATCTGAAGAGTCCATTTCACTTTCTATCCTTGCTTTCTCTGCTGAAAATTTCTCTTCATTTGCATGCAAAGGAGGTGCGTCATCTTGCTGAACAACTGAAACACACTCTGTATCTGCATGAACAGCAGGTATTTCAGAACTTCGCACAGAACTGTCTTGTAAGCTACTACTGCCAGAGTTCTTGGCATCATCCAGTGTGCACGCTGTGAACTAACAAAATATATTTACAGAATGAGTCAGAGATACTAAAAAGTACTAACTATACACTTTAGAAAAGCTGATTCTGCTTATCCTATCAACTGTGAAGCAATTGTTAACCGGCTGGCAGAAAACTCACTCGTCTTTTTTGTATGTTTCAAGTGTAAAAAATAAACCATTAAGCAAGCAGCCACAAATTTTATTTGCACACCTACTATGTATAAGACACTGAGTGCTTTAAAAAAATTAAGCAGCATATATTGTAACTATATTTTACTTCAGCAGCATGTTCTTGATGAGTACTTTAAGATATGCCTCACAAAAGAAATCTAGTCACAAGTATAATATTTGTCTTATATTCAAATAACTAAAGGTATTTACATGTTTTTTGTGGAGACTATTATCAAATAAAGGCAATTTCCACCAAAATATATGCTTTGAGGGCATTTTACTCAAAAATATAAAGCATGCTCTCTTTAGATAACATTAATACAACCTCTAAGCATCTTTCATGAAGGCCCAACATAGCACATACCAATTCTCAGATCTAAAAGAGAAATACACCATAAAATAGTACAGTATATCGAAGCACAGTCTCATTATGAAATTCATATTCTTTAGATTCTGACATCATCTCATTCCCCTTTAAGAATATTTAACACATAACGAACAATGTGAAAACAATCTAAAACAATTACACCATTGAATTAGGCCAGATACATATTCATTTTTTAAAAACTGTCCATTTTAGTGAATAGAAATAAGCCTTTATTTTCACCTCAGAGTACAGAAAGAATGCTGCTGTGTTTTCCAATTATACTCAAGAGTAATGAGCTCCATGTAGAACTGAAATCTAAAATTTTGAATTCAAAACTCACATCACTACTTAAATAAACATTAGATAAATATTGCAGTGGCCATAAAACCCTGAGTTTGATTAATTATTTATATAAATATTAAACTTGGTCAAGTCTTATAAACTACTTAAAAAATTCTATTGGTCAGAACTTAAAGTGTCCCAAAGTGTTGATTTTAGCATAAGCATTATTTCAATTGTATCACGTTGTTTATATTGCTATCAACATTATCTATACATCAGTCACCATGGTTTATAATCTTCTTGGCAATATTTAGATTAGCATTACTGATGTTTATAATACAGTCAACCCTGTTTATTAAAAAATCAATATCATTTATATAACAAAATGAAAGCCCAACTATAAAGTAATGTTGAAAAAATATATAAATGTGCTAATTCCATTTTTAGAATGACAGTCGAGAAAACAAATATTATGATTAGCTTGCCCACCATCGGCAGTGAACTTTCATACTGAAATATTTTAACAATAGTTTAATTACTCAAAAGTCTTATGTATGGATTAGTCCTGAAATTCCAAAATCCTGTAAGTTTATTCATTATACAAAAACCAGCAAAGTTTTTATACTGTATTGTTAAAGTTTATAGTTAAAATGCACATTAGCAAAACTGCTAAATGTTTGTTAAATGATATAACATGTAATTTCTTCGTCAATTTTACCTACATCAAAAAGTTTCTTAACATTATATCCAACAAATGTCTACTGATTATTTCCTATGTATCTAGAACTCTGCTCCATATTGTGGGAAATAAAAAGACAATATAATATAATGCCTACGAGGACCTTCCGATCTCATGTGGGCTAAAACATGTGTACATCTCGAACCATGTAGGATTAAGAGCCATTATCATCATTAAGAAGGAAACATGGATGTTAGTACAGTTTCCGCCCTACAGGCAAAAGGAGAGAATTTGAAAAAGCAGATGCTATTCTAGACTGAGAAATATCAACTTTTTTACTTAGCCCCTGCATCATATTAAAGCATACCTATGATATTTCATTAGTCATTTTACATGAAATTCTACTCATGAATCTTGATGCAAACAAGTATCTAAAAAATGCATTCCTTCATTAAATAAGTAAAATAAAATTCAAATAGACTGAAAATATTAATTTTAAAGAATTACACTAAATATTAGCAAAGTACAGCTGAATTGCAGGAACAGGTTGGAAATAATCCTTACTTTCCTCACCATTTTTAGGAACAGTCCAAATGAAGGAGGAGGACACCACTTTAACCAAGTAACTGAAGTTAACAACAAACTTGGGCAAACTGTTAACAGATGCCTCTAGAAACGAAGCTAAGGACAATTGCTGTATTTCTGTCAACTGCATAATATAAGGTACAGTATAGGAAATACAGTCAGAATACTGTAATAACTGTGTACAGTGTCAGATGGGTACTAGACTTACTGGGGTCACTTTGTCAGGTATATAAATGTCTAATCACTACATTGTATACCTGAAACTAATATAATGTTGTATCTCAACTGCAACTGAAAATTTTTTTAGTTTTTAAAAATTGCCTAAGCTAAACTGAATAATGAACTAACAAATTAAAAGACATTCTACAAAAAATCCTGCAATGTATTCTTTAAAATATTAATGTCAAAAAAGACAAATATAGGCCGAGTAATTATTCTTGGTGAAAGATATTAAAGAAACAAAGCCAAATACAATATGTGATTCTAGATTGGATCCTGGATCAGGGGGGAAAAATTCTATGAAGAAATTATTGGGCCCTGGTCAGTGTGGCTCAGTTGGCTGGAGCACCGTCCGGTACACTGAAAGGTTGTAGGTTCGATCCTTAGTTGGGGTGCATGCAGGAGGCAGCTAATCAATGTTTCTCTCTTACATTCATGTTTCTCTCTCTCTCTCTAAAATCAGGAAAAACATATCCTCAGATGAGGATTAAAAAAAAAAAAAAGGAATTACCAGGACAACTGGAAAATTCTGAATACTGACTATAAGCAGGTAATAATATGTAAATGTCAAATTCCCTCAATTTTATAATTATAGCATGGCTATTTAATAGTTTCCTTTTTCTTTGGAGCTACGTGCTGTGGTACTTGAAGGTGAACTGTTTCGATGGATGCCCAGTACTCTCACATGTTCAGCACACAACATGTTTGTGTGACATGTAAATACAGACAGAAAAAAATGTGGCAGAGCATTAACCTATGAATCTAGGTAAAGGCTATAGGAGGGTTCACTGTTTTATTCTTACACCTTTTCTGTAGATTTGAAATTTTTCACAGTGAAAAGTTAAAAATGAAGGAGAAAAATGAGGCATTCCAGCACACACACACCCCTTACAAAAATCCAGTAAAAGATTTCCAGAATGTACTACCTGGGTTCTCTCAGCAAGAGGACGGTCACAGGAATGTAGTAAGTCTTTGGGCCGAGCTTCAGTAGAATTAGAAGGTCCATCTCCAACAAATTCACCTTTTTGTAAGCTTTCATCTGGTAAAAGACGTACATTTTCTTTATCGCTGTCATCCTTTGACCTTAGTGCTTGTGTTGAAACTTTTGGCATCACTGCTGTTGATCGTGAACGAACAGGCCTTCCTCTCTGAACAGTCTCCCATCCTTCAGCATCCTTCCGTTCTGTGTAATTGAGGGAAGAAAATAATAAAGTTTATTTAGAGGACATAAATTTTCAAAAACCTATACAATAAAATTAACAGACTTCTAGGAATGCTAATGAGAAAAAAGAGGAGACAGGTTTGTGATGCCAGGAATGTAATTCCCATTAAATATAAGCAATATACAAATATGACACTAATTATTATGCAAGGTATATTGTGTGTGTATACACATATCTACATACATGCACACACATGGTCTCTAATTCCTATAACAATACTGTGGGGCAGGGATCAATGTTACTCCACAAACGTTTGTTCCTTGGGTTTCACTTATTGTTCTATTCTAACTTCTCATGATAGACAAAGAGTGTGGATTGAAGTTTTCTACTTCTCTAATATGTGCAATTGAGGCTAGAAATTTTCCTTAAAGCATAGCTTTACCTTAATCCCACAAGATTTTAAACGTTCATTTTCATTTGTTTTACATTTTTTATTTCTTCTTACTCATGAATTATTCAGAAAAATACTCTAAAATTCCAAATATTTGAGAATTGTATAGTTATCTTTTTCTAACTGGTTTTTAACTTAATTCCACTGTGTTCAGAAAAGACAGTGGGGGGAGGGGGAGACAGAATGAGTTCAATCATCTGAAATTTGTTGGAACTTGTGTAATGTCTCAGCATGTGTCAATTTTGGTAAATGCTCTGTGTGTGTTTGAATATGTATTATAGTTACAGCCATGACAAAGTAGCCTATATAAAAATTAACCTTCTTTCCTCCAAACACACCTATAAAGCTAGACAAAATATATAAATGAGCTGTTTAAAGCCATTGGAAAGCAAGCAATATAGGCAAGATTTGAGGAACTGCATTCCCTGAGCAAAGGAAAGGACAACATAAGATCCCAGAATTTTCCCTGAAGATACTTGGAACTCACAGTGCAGGGGAAGTAAGCCCCTGCAGAAACCAGCAGCCTTGTCTGGCTGAGAAAGATACTGGATTTCAATGAGTCTAAAGCAACTGGGACTTAAGGGGGGGAAATCTTGGAGAGGGGGTAACTGCAGGAAAGGGAGTCAAAAAGTCTGCATTCAATCTTTCCTTAAGAAGTCTGACAACTGCAAGCTTTGCGTATACAGGGCAAGATTCCAAGACACCCTGTAGAAAGCAGCAGCTGGGATGCTAATGAGCTAAGCAGATCTTGTAGCAACTGTACAGAGCTGAGGAAACAAAAGTTGGAAAACAGGATCAGCAATGTAGTGGCCTTGGCAAACAACCTAGGTTTTCAGTTGATAGCCCAAAAAGAATAAAGACAAAACTAAAATATATCAACTTTAATAAAACCTCAAACCAAACTTTGACAGAGTTAAGGTGGTCTGCTTGTACTCTTATCTTCTTGCCAAAAAAATATATTTTTAGAAGGATCCTCTATAATTTTTAATGTACTACCGTAAACATTTAATTAAATAGCATGTGGATTGCTACAAAACAGGATCAAGTAACTGAAAACCTAACAAAAATGTTTTTAAAATAACAAATCCACAAGTTTAGATATTTTACTTTTCAGACACATTTTTAAAAATTACCATTATTAACCTATTCAAGAAAATATGGATTCAACATATGGTACAGAGAAGATATATCAGTAAAAAGTTTCCAGATTGAAGCATCAAAAGAAAAAAGGGAAAGAACCAGCATTATTTCTTAGACATTTCCACTGTGCGAAGTTCATTAATCAGATTGTTTATCTTTACTGATTTTTCTCTTCTTGCACTATCAGTTGTTGGGAAAGTTATGTTAAAATCTCCAAATATGAGTATATATTTTTAAATTTTCCTTCTCATTTGTGAGTTTTTACTTTATACATTTTAAAGATGTTACTTATATGTATAT
This sequence comes from Miniopterus schreibersii, assembly GCF_964146895.1. NCBI lineage: Eukaryota > Metazoa > Chordata > Mammalia > Chiroptera > Miniopteridae > Miniopterus > Miniopterus schreibersii. The sequence goes on from NC_138124.1 coordinate 5,931,940, forward strand.
ATAAATTTAGATTTTCTATGTCTCTTGAAATGACGCTTTAACAATTAAAAAGTATCTCTCTTTAAAATGTTTCTTCTCTACTTTGTCTACTTTGTCTGGTATTACACCACCACCACACTGGATGTGAATAGGACATGCAGAGAATATCTTTTCTTGTCTTTTTCTTTTTACTTTTTCAAACTGAAGGTATAAGTCTTGTAAGCAGACTATAGTGGGGCTTTATTTTTAAAGCAGTCTTATAATCTTTGTGGTTAAATTTTAATATCTAGATCATTTGTACATAAAGTAGGGTTTGATAAATTTGCATTTACTTCTACCATCTAAAAATGTGTTTTGTCTCATTTGTTTTGTTTCTTTTCTCTCATTTCTTGCCTTCTAGTGGATTAACCAAAAAGATTATTATTAGTTGAACATTCTTCTACTCTTCCATGTGGTTTTCTTGATTTTATAACACATATTCTTGACTTATAATGTTTGATACATATTAGTATGTCTGTAATTTCACAGACAATGCTACAACCCTAAAAAATATAAATTCTGCTTATTCCTCTGACATCTTTTGGATTACTGTCATGATTTTTCATTCTACATATATCTCAGGCCCCACATGACACTGTCTCACACAGCAAACACACATTTAATGTCACCCATACATTTACTGCTGGTGCTCCTCATTCCTGCATGTGTTTTTGGGTTTCCATCAGGGATCATTTTCCTCCCACCTGAAAAGCTCTCTTAACGGGCGAGGCTCGGAATTTACCAAACATCACTCTTGTCACATTCTATTGATCATATCAAGTCACAAAGCCAACCACAGATTCAATGGGAGGGGAAACAGACATCACCACAACTTACTGAAGCCAAAATAGAGAAACAAAACAAAACAAAAAAGCACATCCATAATGTAAAGGTGGCAATGTCTTAAAAAGCAGTATTCTTTTTTTATTATTAAAATTATTTCAAAATTTTTAAATTGAATTTATTGGGGTGACATTGGTGAATAAAACCATAGAGATTTCAAATGCACAACTCAATAAAACATCATCTGCACATTGTATCATGCACCCATCGCCCCAAAGTCTTTCTCCATCCCCATTTTCCCCTCATTGCCCAACTCCACCTACCCTCCCACCCCCTTTCCCTCTGGCTATCACCACACTGTTGTCTGTGTCTATATGTCATAAATATATGTTTTGTGATGCTCCTAAACTCGTAACACAAATTCATTATTACTATCACTCTAAAATCTAAGCCTCTATAGATGTAAAAGATAAATCCACTCTGGGTATTTATATAAAAACATTTTATGAAGGAAATTCTTATGCAATAAATACCAGCTTAGCTCTCAAAATAAGAGCCCTCCTATTTATTTGTGCCCCTTAATCATTCTGATGGTATAAAAAAACAGATGTGTGAGCAAAGATAAATACAGAATATTATTTTAGTGCCAATATTTAGTGAGTATTTTAATATTCAAATATTAATGAAATGTAATAGTGGCATGTGACTTAAAAGTATACTGCCTAGAGAATGTAACAGCCTTTTTTTTCCTTTAGGTCAAAAGAGTTATAAAGGACCTACCTTATAAATGAATTAACAAAATAATTCATTCTCTTTAAAGTTTACACAGGGCAAACCTGAGACAAGAATGATCTCCATATGTTTTCATACAGTTTTTAAGATTAGTTTATGGTTTTAAGTAAGGCAGATTAATATTATATACATGATGCAAAAAGATAAATATGTAATGTTATTAGCTCCAATTTCAAATAAAGCAAATATTTCCACCTACATCCACCTGTCTACTACGTAAAAAAGAATGACTGAAAGTCACTTGCCATTTTTGCAGGAAGCCTTCTGCACTATCACTGGTGGGCAAGACTGAGCAGGGGCTACATCTGAAGCAGCAGCAGACCCTGTCTGATGAGCCTTTACCTTGTCAGCCCAACTAACACCTGTGGGAGCCAGACGGGGAGCAGCCACTGTGCCAGGTGAAGTCCTGTGGAGAAAATGACTGCTGCCTTAATAAATCAAATATAAAAGTTAAATTTTAAATATATACTTAATAGATTTAAATGTTAAATAAATTGTATTTGTGTATGTGTGTGTATCCACAACAAAGAGTAACATATTACCACAGCAATTTAAGGCACATATATTCATAAATTTGTCTTGGTCTAACACTTCATTAATTTAATTCAGTATATTATGTGGGAACAAAGATAATACAGAAGCTCTCTGTTCAGTTTAAAAGAAAATTTCAGTTAAATTGGGAATCTTAAAAAAAATGCATATATACCTAAAACTTTTTATTTTCATTTAAAACTTACACCTTTTAAAAAAACTAATGTGCATTAACTTGCAAATCTATTGATTCACACACTGTTAAAGGAGGCTTTTTCCTTGTGTATATTTCTTTCATGAAACACAAGCATGATACGTTATTTTCACTTACACTGTCCAATACTGGTTTTTTTAAAATGGAGTGAGAAATTAGCAACACCTATTAAACAATTTAATCCTTCTCAACTTTAATAACATTTCCCCAATCTTTCATAGTTGTCCTATATATACCTCATTTAACAGCAAAACTTTAATAGTTAGCCTTTTTCAAAGCTTTCCAAAAACTTGTCTTCATTTTCACCGAAACACTAACTCTTTTTTGCACTCATATTTCACTGATTTACTTAATATTTAAACCATGAGTTAAAATAATGAAGACAACTTGTATAAATAAGTTTGGTAACTAACTACATATTCTGAGTAAGCCTTCGACCAGTAAGAGCAGAAATGAGTAGATATATTCAAGTTAGCCTTTGACCCACAATTTTTCAGCATGCTGAATAAAATAGTATGTTTTGATTAGAACAATGTGATCATAAAGAGCGTCAATTAATCCAATGATTATGAGCAGATAGAGATCATTACAAGAACTTTTACCATGCATTAAAGGCTTCCAGTGTTAAAATAAACATGCACTATACAACACTCTGAACCACTAACCAATGGAATACATTGTACAGGAACTCCCCTTAAAATGGTGCTTAAATATACAGCCACTTGGTTTCATCAATTATAAGGTTCCAAAGTCCATCAAGCTTCATCTAAAGCAATACTATCAGATCATTTCATCTGAATGCACCACCATGGGTACTAACATAGGTAAAGTGGGATTCCAGGAGAAGAGAGAAAGGGCAAAAAGAATATTTGCAGAAGCAATAGACACAAACTCCCCAAATGTGATGAAAAATATTCATCTACTCATCCAAAACACTCAATGAACCTGAAGTAGGATAAACTCAAAGATCCACATTAGATACATCATAGACTACTAAGAGACAAAACACAAAGAATCTGCAAAGCAGCAAGAGAAATGGGAGGTATGTCCTAAAAGGATCTCCAATGAGAATAACAGCTGACTTCTTATCAGAAACTATGAAAGCCAGAAAGCAGTGAGAGGACATATTCAAAGTGCTGAAAGAAAACGACTTTTAACCAAGAATTTTATGCACTGCAAAACTATACTTCAAAAACTAAAGGATAAATTAAGATATTCTCAGATAAATAAAAACTGAGAAAAACTGTCACTAGCAGACATGTCCAACAAGTCATACTACAGGGATTCCCCTTCAGGCTGAAATGAGAGGACACTACACAATAACTTGAATCCACGAGGAAATAAAGAGCACCAGTAAAAGTTATGACATAAGTAAATACACAAGACTATATGAGTGTATTTTTTCTTCTGTAGCTCTTTTCTTCTCCTGACTTAAAAGACAACTGCATAAAACAATGATTATAAAACTGTGTTGACATTATAATGTACAAAGAAGTAATTTATATAACAGTAACACAATGATAATATGTACATCTTTGTTTTGAAAGAAACTGTCAGTTCACATTATGAGTCATTTAGCATGAAATATGTTTATGGGATGAAATTCTTGGAACCTAATTATATCTGAATATATTATATTTCCTAAAATTAAACTTTAATCTCCTGGATTTTTTAAAAAACTTTTTATTCAAACAATTTCAAACAGATACACGACCACATACATGGGCATTTTTGTAACAGAGTATCAGTTTTATAATACTTTAAGTGTATTAACCACAGAAAATAATTTACTGTAATGAAAGCCTTAGTAGGTATTTTTTAAGTTCATCTCACCCAAAATTTAAGCTTCTTCGAGCATTTGATGTTACGCTTATTCTATCTGTTGATGGACTTGGAATCACATGACGTCCTGGAGACATCTTCTTTACTTCCCATGCCAGTGAAGTTGGTCTGCCAATTCAAGACATACAGATTAAATTAACACAGAAAAGCAGAGAAAACATAGTATTTTCTACTAGTTATTAGTGGGTGAAAACATAATTAGGTCACAATTTTTCCCTGCAGCACTGTTGACCAGAAAGTTACCATATTACCAGTAAGCAATTACAGATGATGCACAGTCAGGATTTCCTACCCACTTCAGGATAGCTAATAACCCTACTTAACTAAAAAGGACCATGAAGTTACAAAGACATGAGATATAGTATACTTATATTTAAAAAAGCCTCCATACACCCAGCTAAAAGCACCTGTAAAAATGTGGTATAATGGCCCTGGCCAGGTGGCTCAGTTGGTGGGAGCATCGTCCCATACACCAAAAGGTTGCAAGTTCGAGTCCCAATCGGCACATACTTAGGTTGCACATTCAATCCTTGGTCGGGGCATGTGTGGAGGGGGAATGGGGGGGGCAACTGATCAATATTTCTCTCTCCCTTCCTCTCTCTCTGAAAATCAATAAAAACATATCCTCGGGTGAAGATTAAAAAAGAAAAAGAGCCTGGCCAGGCGTGGCTCAGCGGCTGAGTGTTGACCTAGGATCCAGGCGATCGGGGTTCAATTCCCAGTCAGGGCACATGTCCAGGTCGTGGGCTCGATCGATGACTCTCTCATCATTGATGTTTCTGTCTCTCTCTCTCTCCCTCTCCTTTCCTCTCTCTGAAATCAATAAAGATATATTTAAAAAAAAGAAAAAGAAAAATTGCTTCTTAAAAACAAAAAAGTGGTATGATGGTACTAATTCAGGCTACTGTGTCCAATGTCCTGGAGGACTAAGTGTGTAGAACTGGGATCAAGATGGAAATACAGCGGGAGGGTTAAGTGAAAAATGAGCAGGGAAATACGAAGTCTCCATCCTCTACCTGTTAATCATCCATGAGAGTGGTATGTGCATAAACACTTTTTTGCTCTTCGCTGGAAAGCCAGCTCCTCCTCCTTCAAGGTCCCCACAACCAATCAGCTGCACAATCTCCACTAAAAAGTTTTTCTCAAGTAAAGTCTTCTCTACCTCTATGCGTTCAGTCACACCTCCATCACTCCCGAGAATTTCTGTGCTTCTTACTCTCCATTCAATCTAGTGAGTTTGATTTTTTCTCTCAGCGTGATATGATTGTTACAAAACAAGACAACTGAGATAAAACATTATCCAAATCATGTCTAAAGCATCTGATAATTTACTGCCAAATCACTTTTCACAAAGGTTCTAACAAATTATACTTCCACCAGATGATAAGTGCCCATTTCCGTTTAAGCTTGCCAACAGTTGATCTTGTTTTAAAAATTTCACTGGCTTGTAAAAAAGATGGTACTGCCAGCAAGGTCTAAAATATTTACTATCTGGCACTTTCCAGAAAAAGTTTCCTGACTCCTGTGCTAGAGTTTCAGTCTTGTAATGACTTCTTTTTCCTACAGAAATTTCAGTAAAGGTGTTTAATGTTTTAAAAAATTCATTGGTAAAGTGATATTTGTGTTTATTTTTCAATTTTTAATTTTTTTAATCATTATTACAGAGGCTTAACTTTTTATCAACCATTTGAATTTCTTCTTCTGGAATTTGCATGTTCGTATCTTTTGCCCATTTTTTTCCACTGGGATTTGTATCATTTTCTAATTGCTTTGAAATCATTTATTATGACTACTATTATGGCTACAAATCCTTTGGATTAGATGATATACCTATTTCACTTTAAACTTAAATTTTTTATGGGGAAAAGCATATTTTCTTCCTATTAAATCAAGCCTATCAATATTTTCCTTTGTGGTTTCTTACTTTGTCTTACAGAGTCCTCACCCACAACAAAAATATATAAACATTTATTTTCTTCTCTAAATATGTACAATTTCAGCTTTTATATTTAAGTCTCAAGTCTAGGTGAAATGAGTTTTGATGCATGATTTGAGGAAGGTAAGCTGAATAATACCATCTACAGGGAATTTAAGGTTGTTCTCTGTACCTGAGAGCTGCCTCAGGAGGCCAAGAGGAGAAGTGATGTTAACTGGTTAAGGTAAAAAGAGATGCCTCAGGCTCTTAAGATTGAACTTGGCCTCAAGATCTTTCTCAATACAATCCTCAGAACAGCCACTACTGGGTGACTGGAGTTTGCAAGCAAGAAACAAAAATCTAGTTAGCTTTTTGTATGCACTGGAGGTTACATTTTAGAAACTCGAATTAAGTTAAATAAAAACAGGAAAAGAAAAAGAAAATAAAGATTTGTCATAAGGATATAAACTATACGAGGTCAAGGACATCCAAGGGGAGGGGGGACTAGAATCAGGGCTCATGAAGATTAGACCAGAGGACACAGGCTTTAAAGCAACACTCTTAAATTCTCTAGAACCACATGATTTCTTTCATCTCTGCTTCTCTCTGCACATCTATTCCATGTTCTTTGAACCTGCTTTCCTTTGCTTATCTTCACAAGGATGATATGGCCACCAATTCCAAACCAGCCTGATAATCTCTTAACCTGATTCAACCCAGTGAAGAAATGCACCCCCTCCACATAGCATATCTAATCACCTGTTATAAGGGGTAAGGGCGAAACTGCGTGGTACAAAGACAACTTGGCCTGACCCACCCCGGGACTGTGGGTAAAGGAGGCACCAAAAAAAAAACAAACAAAAAACAAAAACAAAAAAAACACATCAAAATTTTTTACTGTGAGAAACAAAAATGTTAAAAGGATCAACACATCATGGTTTCCCTGGATTTGGCTTCCTGTAGAATCAAGCCTTCCTGGATCTGTCTCTTGGGATTCCTTCACTTTCTTGGTACCCCCATGGGGCTGACACATTAGGATGGGACAAAAGATGCATTTGCATTCTCTACTGGCTGGTTCCACTTACTGAGGCTGAACCAAGGTTAAATCCAAGGAAAGGGACAGCCTGGGCCTGTTTTATTTGGGTAAAAAGGCATCATTGTAGCTCCATGTGACTTGGCCCAATTCAAAAGGGATCAGGTTTCACTTAATAAAAACATTTTATGGCTCACAATAAAGTGTACATTTTTTATCATGTCTACAGTATCCTACATAATCTGGTCCTGGTCTACCTGTCCAGGTTCACCTTATGTTCTTTTTCCCCTTGATCTCCTCACTCCAGTCCTACTAACTCTAAATTCCTGACTCCACTGTGCTCTCTTCCACTGCCTGGATATCACATACACCATCACCTCCAATAGGATTACTTTTCTCTCTTTGTCAAGATAAGTCCTACTTGATAGTTCTATCTCACTTAAATAGAATCTCCTTGGGGAAGACTTCCTGTACTCAGCAAACTAGCTAAGGGGGCCTTTTCTTATACTCCCAAACCACACTGTGTTTCTTTTTGATGCCACTTTGCATACTTCTAAGTATGTCACATCAGTCTTTCCTGTGAATGCACCATACACTTCACGAAGGCAGGGAATGAGTCTGTTTCTTTACCACAACAGTTTCGGAGCCTGGAGCATCTCAGATGTTGTGTGCTGATTCCAGATGAACATTTGTAAAGTGGCTTTGATCTCTTTCCCCTAATTAAAAATCATCAATTTTCCTCACTGCCTACTACATTAGAATACTATACTTTTCCCTACATTACTTTCCTTTTATACATGCTCTGCACTTCCATAGATGTCTTAATTTACTCCCTTCATCTGAAAGGCCAACCACTTGTTAAAATCCATCACTTCTGCTACCTCCATGAAATCTTTCCTAGTCTACCCCCCAAAAGAGGTATGACCCTGTCCTTTTCTGAACACCTGCAATAGTTTTTTGTAGTAATAAGTTCTATTTTACTCCACCCTTAGACTACAAATTCATGATAGTAGTAAATGTATCACATTTAGCAGTTAAATTTCTGCACTGGATAAACGTGGCTTGCACTAGTAGGTACCAAATAAATATTTGTTACTCAACTAAATGAGAAATGCTGAGGTCAAGTTCACTGTCAATTTCAATGACTGCTTTAGAAAATGCTGGCTGCTATCAATACAAGGACCAAAGTTCATTACCTGCTTTGAGCATCTGTCTTCTCTAGCTTTTCCTGAAGTTGAATCCAGTCAATCAATGCTTTGAAATCTCTTACATAGTTATCCAGCATCATCAGCACCTCCTAATTAAAAACAAACAACAAACATTACCTTCCATTCTTAGACTAGAATGTTTAAAAAAACACCTTAAGAATGAAAAATTTAGGAATTAATAACTTTTATATTATACTGGTCGTTGAGGAAGCTGCAAAACCTACTGATCTAATTTTTTGGTTTATTTTCATTTTTACTGTTTGGCAAGAAGTTAGTGAAGCTGAGAATTTAAAGACCAAGGGATGGTACTGATATTCCTTCTCAAGACCTCCAGGATGACCATTCTTTTAACCCTCTTCATTATGATGATAATAAACAGAAAAGTGCACAAAACACAAATATACAGATAAATTATTTCAAATAAAAAATCCATGCAACCACCACCCAGGACAAAAACATAACAATGCCAGTCTCTAAAAGTTCGCTGGTGTCCCCTCCCTATCACTACTCCATCTCTCCAAGCTAACCATTGCTTTAAATTCTAATAGCTTAATTTTGCCTGATTTCAAACTTCATATAAATGAACTCTTAGAGTATGTATAATTTTGTGGCTTCTGTACAAAATCTGTTTACTAGGTTCATCCATATTTCAGAGTACACCTCCAATTCATTTACTGTCGATGTCCAAGGTCACTACTAAACAGTATTCTTTAAATGAGTATTTATCCAATCAACTGTTGATGAATACTTGAGTAATTTACAAATTCTGGATATTACAAATTACATGCTATTATTCATGTAGACGTCCTCTGCACATATGCATGCATTTCTGTTTAGTATAAGCCCAAGAGTAAAAATGCTGAGTCACAGGGTAAGTATACGTTCCTCTCTTATCAGTGGAAGTGGGGTGTCCCTTTCCCCACTGGGGGTGCGGGATGGGGTCCTTACAATATCTAGAGAAAAAGAATTTTCTGAGATGCGCATGGGAGGATGAGTGATTTTTATTTGCTTGGAATTACATCCCTGGGTTTATAAAGTCCTATTTCCCTTAATCCAGTCCTGGAAAAAGTGCAGCTGGGGATTCAGTAGAACTAGAAGCAAAGCCAGCATCCAGAGTTTCGGTTCCATGTTGGAATTGGGTCCAGTACAGCATCAGGCTAGTTGCAGTCCATTAGTTCACTGTGTGTGGGGTCCACATGGCTGCATGTGGGCAAATGCAGGGGAGCCAAAAGAGTGCTAACCAAGAGTGCCAGGAGAGCCAGGAGTCAAGAGAGTGAACTTCTTTGTTTAGGGGATTAAATCTCTCACATCTTCCGGAGCTTTCGGTGGCCATGCCTACTCTGGCCAATGACCTGTTTCTAGGTGTGAATGTCAGGCTAGTACCTTCCCTATGTCACCCAGACTTTACTGGGCATATGTCTATTCTCCCTCTGTGCAGTCCCTTTCCCCAGCAACCTGTGGGGAATGGACCAGTGGCTAACTAGAGAGTGTTAAACTGCAGCTTCCTAGCAAAGCTGCACAAATGGCATGCCTATACTATTTGGCCTTCCCTTTGGTCCTTTCCTGTTATTAATAAGTAGGTTAATTACAATGCTAACACCACTTTGGTAGATGCTACTGGTTTTCAAGAAGGCTGTCATCCCACCAGCAGTACAAGAGGGTTCCCTTTTCTCCACATCCTCTCCAGCACTTGTTACTTCTTGTCTTACTGATAATAGCCATTCTTACAGGTGTGAGGTGGTATCTCATTGTAGTTTTGATTTGCATTTCCCTTATAGCTAGAGATATTAAGAATTTTTTCTTACATCTGTTGGCCATCTGTATGTCTTCCTTGGAAAAGTATCTATTCAGGTCCTCTGCTCATTTTTTTTTTTTTTTTTTGGTTAATCCTCACCCAAGGATATTTTTTCCACTGCTTTTTAGAGAGAGTGGAAGGAAGGAAGGGAGGGAGGGGTGGGAGAGAGAGAAAGAGAAAGAGAGAAAGAGAAACATCAATGTGAGAGAGACACATCAACTGCCTCCCACACAAGTCCTGTCCAGGGCCATGGATCAAACCTGCAACCCAGGTACATGCCCTCGACTGGGAATCAAACCCATGACCCTTTGGTGCATGGGCCAACACTCTAACTGCTGAGCCACACCGGCCAGGGCACCTCTGCTCATTTTGTAATTGATTTTTTTTTCTTACTATGTTGTATGTGTTCTACAACAGCCAAGACATGGAAACAACCAAAGTGGCGTTCAACAGATGAAGGGGTGAAGAAGATGTGGTACATATCTACAATGGAATACTATCTGGCCATGAAAAGATGACATATTCCCATCTGCAACAACATGGATGGATCTTGAGTATTATGCCCAATGTAATAAGTCAGGTGGAAAAGGACAAGAACCATATGATTTCACTCATATGCAGGACATAAAAACAAAAAACAACAAATAAACAAACAAAAGAAACAAATAAAAAACACACATATAGAAACAGACAACAGGATGGTGGTTCCCAGAGGAAAAGGGGGTTGGGAAGATGAAGAGGGTAGTGGGGGTCAAATACTGGGGGTGATGGAAGGAGACTAGATGCCAGGTGGTGAGCACATGATGGAGTATACAGGTGTTGTGTGACAAAGTTGTACACCTGAAATTTACATAATGTTATTAAACAATGTTACCCCAATAAATTTTTTAAAATGATCATTTGTTTTATAAATACATTACCATTACATACTAAGTTTTAGACTGAATTTATAGTATCAGTGGCACTCAAAGACCTCAAAACACTTTTCAATTATGAATGTTTAAAAAAGATATAGCTACACTTTGGAAATAAGACCCAACACTTATAACAAAGGTACGCCTAATTACTCACAAACAAAATATATTACCAACCTCACTTTAGTCACAGAAGTTATATTCTACTTTAAAAGACTCTTCTGAACAAAGAAGCATTGTTTATTTCCTTTCAAAGATAATCCTTAGTGCCAAATCACTGGTAATAATAGTCTTCTATAATCAGGAAAAGGGAAAAAATTTTAAATTTACTTGGCTTCCTTTTCTCAAATCTACTAATATAATTCAGATTATTTAATTGAAGTCATTCAGCTTAAATCATGTACATTAGAGCACAGAAAGGTTAAATTCAGAATAATTTATTCCATGAGTTTTCTGGATTTCCTTTTTCAAAGAAGAGGAGGAGGAGGAACAGGAGCTGGAGAAGAAAAACATCCCTCCAGAGGACGAAAGTATCAGCAGCCATACCTCTGATACTAGTTGGCACAGAGAAAGTACATTTGGTGGCTTAAACAACCTATTTTAAGGAATGTTTAGCTCAACGGTATCAGAAATGATCAGAGTGGTACCATGCAGCTGTAATCCGAGTCATGTTTTACGAACAAGGGAACACAAACAAGACAAGCAGCTGGAGCAGCCTCACGGTCACTGATGCGCATCTTGCTCCCCACAGCTATGAAGGCCATTTTGTCAAGCAGAATGAAACAGAACAAAAGTGCCTCTGAAAGTAATGTTATAGGCATTCAGATAAGTACATATAGATGTACAGCTAAAATTACCAATTAGTTTACCAATTGGCTGCAACGGATTTGATTGGTTTGTAATTAATTCTAGTTACTGGCGCATAGTGCAGGATGGTTGGCGCCATCCCTTTGTCATCCTGACACATAATACTAGCGCGCAGGCCCTTGGGCCCAGGACATCAATACGGCCCTGCAATTCAGCTACAGGAATGAGCTGCGCTGAACCCCAGTGGTGATGAAGGGGTGGAAACACGCATCACATGAGAAGTCAGTGATAAAGGGGACCTTATTAAAGAAAGAACTTTACCAAAAGTGAAGCAAGTTTTGAAAAGCATGATTTTTAAAAGCAGCTTTTTTTTTTAAAGCTAATAGTATAGTAGTTCAAAACAGAAATCATCTCAAAGCACAACAGCAGACAAACCACTTTCAATAATGTTAATAACATCATTCACAGTCATCCTCACAAGCAATTCAGCCCTACCTCAAAACTTTGTGAGAACCAGCTGAGAGGATGGCTACCACTTCACCACCTGTGCACTCTCCCCACCCACCCTCCAGCCAGGATTATAAGGGAGAAGGGGAAATGTAGTGCTGATGGTAAGAGTATAGTTCTGTTGGAATGTCAGCTCTTAACAAGTCCTGCAGAAGCGGCTGATGGCATAATAGGCACATCTTCAAACTAAAAAAACGAGAAATTTAGCCTCTTTTGATTACAGAGGTGGGCTCTGATCCACAATCCTGGCTGTAATAGAAAACATACTTTCTACTCTCATGTTATACTTATAATGTGAATTACATATTGGTATTAGTAACTGCATTTTACATATGAGACAAAGAACTGAATTGTGGTGACTTAACTAAAACATAAAAATTACAAATAGGGATAAATCTTGTCAGTACTTCTGCAAATCATGGCTTGAATCCGCCTATAGAATGAAGGGAAAAGCCTGGGTTATGTATCTCACGAAGGTACTAATTAAATGAGATAATGGATGAAAGTGCTTGAATAAAATACAGAAAAACAAAGAACAAACTATAGGTATTAGACACCCAGCACATGCTTTGACCAAATGCTATACTGTATCTTTTTATCTCCACCTGTAAGTCCTGGATGGGAGAATAGTAGAGTTGGGTAAGAAAATAACTTTTAAGCTCCCAGATTTCATTTCTCAGTACAAGCCTTTAAGCATCTTGGCATAGTGCAAAGAATAGAGAATACACCTCTCTCTACTCCTCTCACTTTGTCAAAACCTTCTCCATTCTTGTAATCTACAACTTGAACAACAAGTTTATATTACTGGTAACTTTTCACAAAGCTTTGAGTGACAGAGCCAGAAATAAAAGCCACACTGTCTTATGGCCAAGTCTAGCTTCCTCAAACACAGTATCACAGAAAGGGGCAGGAGTTTCTTCTGCTAATCAAAGAGACGTGATTATAATTGGTCAAACTCATTTTTACTAAGTACACGCTTTACAAACAAATTTCATTTCTTCAATCAACCTTCTGTTATTTTTCAACATAATATCAAAGAATCTGCTAATCTGATCTCTAAGGCTGACCCAGACATTATCTAGGCCCACATGCTCAATTTATATAAGAAACTATAACCCAAAATTAAGTCCAACAGTGTTTTCTACCACAACATGCTGATTCACTAAACTTCAAGGATATGATTTTGCCCCAAAACATTTATTTTTAAAACAAAATATTTTATATGCTGATAGTAACAATATTAATTGTGACAAACCATAAATTTGGATGATTTCAATTACTGTTCATTCTAAAAACTGCCTTCTGATGAATCTTATTTTTAAGCTAATCTAAAACCTGTTTTGGTTGTTTCCAATTTTAGAAGAAATGCAGCTGCTGTCTCAACATGTAACTTTTCTTTGATCCTACATATATTTCAAAGGTTAAGTACTGAATTCCAGGGTTTTCAACCCTGTTCACTGTAGAAACAGAAGAAGCTACCTTTGTAATATTTTTATAAAGATTTATCACTCTGTTTTTTCTCAAAATAATTTTATTCAGTATAAAGTAATATAGTATTTAGCTTGTATTTACTAAAAGCCCAGGCTTTATAGTGAATTTTTAGAGACAGCTAATGCTGTGTATCTGTTTAATATCCTATCGCAAACACAAGGTTATCTAAAAATAGAAACACACCTCACTGATGACATTCCATTCCCACCCAGGATTGTTTATGGGTAGCCATCAATCTCACTTTTCTTTGACCAGAGTGAATTAGAAGAGTGATAAGTATCTCAACGAAAAGGGAGCAATGTCCAATTAAAGACATTAAACATGAAACCAAGGAATGTGAAAATCTCACTAGTGCCACCTAAAGTACCAAGGGAGAATGAAGATAATAGATATTTTAAAAATAATTTGTGTGTGTATGTGTCCACCCCTTTGACTGCTTGCCCAGGACTACATATCAAGACAGCTTTCTACCAAATCTTTCACAGAATATAAAAGTATATAATTAGGTAATACAAAAAACAACAAAGTACTCTTGAAAAATCAAACCCAAGAAAAACCTGAAGCACTCAAAGGAGCAGCAAATAGAACAGTGGTTGCAAGGACTGGGGTAAATAGAGGAGCTGGTCAAAGGGTACAAATTTTCAGTTGTAAAATGAGTAAGTTCTGGGGATCTATCGTGCAGCATGGTGACTACAGTTAATATTACACTATTACATACTAAGGTAAGTGATCAAGTCAGGTGTAGCAAAAATTGGAGACTCTCGCTTCAAGTAGATTACAAAGCCTCAAAGCAAAACTTACCTTACATTCCACCACACTCTGATCTGATTCACAAGTTACATAGATTTCATCTACTGCCCGACGAAGGTTGTCAAAAAGAAATGCCCAGTATCTAGCTCTTAGATCAATTTTTCGAGGATGCCTTGTTTTAGTGGGACTTTTATCAAAGTGTTTATCTCCAGCTGTAGATGATGTTATTTTACAGTCTGCTGCAGTGTTCTGGTAAAAGAAAACATGAAAAAAATATTTTAAAAAATCCTCCAGATTGGACTATTTTCAACATAAATACTTAAAAAAAAGGCATTCTTCTTTTCAGCTTATATCACAGCACACTGAATTCACCTAAACAAAGCTTATCATCTTAAACAGAAGCCACAGGTTTGTAACGTGAAGTTTTATTTCAGACATGTCTCACTGGAGATATTAGGATGACTTCAAATGTGACTAGACCCTTATTAAAAAAGGAGAACTAAAGTGGCACCGCCATCCCAGTGGCAATACCACAACACCAGGAACACCAGCAGCAGTGACACGCCAGAGACACAAGCACCAACAAAGAGACACCTGTGACGCCTCTGGCAGACATCCTGGAGCTTAGAAAGTGCTATCAAATCTAACCAGAGCCAGCTCAGGCAAGAAAAACCAAAAACCTGTCCTATAGCGCCACCTACTGGAAAACAAAAAAGGCCTCTAATTACCAACCTGTTGAATTGCTAGGTAAAAAAAGCTTTACCTAAATAAGTTGTTCACTACTTAAAATGCACTGGCTAAGGAAAAACCCATCAAGCACCATGAATAAGCCCAGTGACACAGTATCAAAAATATAAAATGACAATTCTCCAGAAACAAAACTCAGTGTCACAGAAGACTGATCAAAATGATAAGAGAATTCCAACTGGCTGAGTGGCTCAGGTAGTTGGAGTGTCATCCCTACACCAAAAAGATTGCAGGTTCAGTTCCCACTCAGGGCACATACCTAGGCTGCAGGTTCGATCCCCTGTTGGGGTGCGTACGAGAAACTGATCGACGTTTTTTAAAAAAGAAAGTTACATTAAATTTATGCATGAAAATAGACTGGATTTTATAACTAAAAGGAAAAGTAAAAAGTTGCATATGCTGTACCTGTTTAGTAGCTTTATGAGTGCCTTGAATTGCCCTCTTTGATTTTCCACCAGACTGAAATTTAGATTTTCCTTCAATGTAAGAATAAATAGATATACAGATCAACATACAAATAATATAAATCCAAACTACACAAATCACTCAGGCATATTAACACATAATCTCCTTCTATATGTGGTCAATCTGAACTACAGATGTAATAAAAACAAATTTCTCCAAGGTCCCAGAGACTCTTTTCATGGAACAGCTTTCTCAGAACCAGAGTAAATAAACTTCTTAAAGTAGTCAGATTTTCTGACAGGGTCAAATAAAAAACTTTGGCAAAAAAAAAAAAAAAAAAAATATATATATATATATATATATGTATAGTGTTGATATATATTCTGAATAAATATTTGTTTCATGAATGAAAAAATTTTAATTTTTTTTTAAAAAAGGTCAAGTTAGTAATATTTCTCAACTTATATATACAAGTCTGAAAAATACTTGCTTGAATTTAAATTGTATCTCAACAATAAAATTAAGAATACATTTTTTACCACATAAAACTCAGTATTTTGTTTTGTTTAACTTATCTGATGTATGAAATACAGTTTGATTTTGAAAAGGGAGGTTTTTAGTTCTTTGTATTTTTGCAGTCAGATGTAGCTTTCTCACTTGGTTTTCTTCTTTTTTTAGTCCTCACCTGAGGATATTTTTCCATTGATTTTTTTTTGGGGGTGGGGGATAGGACCACACTGATGTGAGAGAGACACATTGACTGGCTGCCTCCACACATGCCCCGACCAAGGCTGGGGATCAAATCTGCAACCCAAGTATGTGCCCTTAATGAGGAATCGAACCTGAGACCTTCCAGGCACAGGCCAACTCTCTAACCACTTCGCAACACTTTTTTTTAATGAAAGATACCACCTACTGCCCTGGCACATGTGGAAGGCAAAAAATCGATGTCTCTCTCACATCAATGTTTCTCTCTCTCCCCCTTCCTGCCTCCCTTCCACTCTCTCTCTAAACAAAAAAAATCAATCGAAAAAATATTCTCAAGTGAGGATTAATAATAATATTAGTAAAAATAAGCCCGGCCGGGCGTGGCTCAGTGGTTGAGCATCGACCTAGAATCCTGGAGGTCGCAATTCGATTCCTGGTCAGGGCACATGCCTGGGTTGTGGGCTCAATCCCCAGTAGGGGGCCTGCAGGAGGCAGCCAATCAATGACTCTCTTATCACTCATGTTTCTATCTCTCTCCCTTCCTCTCTTTGAAATCAATAAAGATATATTTTAAAAAAATTAATAATAATAATATTAATAACACTTTCCTGAAACCATCTGCATATTTGATAAAAAGACAATAAAAGTTACTTATTTAATTTATAGTAATTTTCCCAAGAGTCCTAACTATAAACACTTTTCAGTCTATCTACTGTGTAGGAATAAATATAACCTTCTAATTTACAACAAAATGAAACTTATTTTTAATACATACCATCATCATCTTTGCTTTCTAGTGGAACACTCCAAGCTATTAGATTTCTTGCTGTACGACCCTCCTCTGCAACTATTCTTCTTACTTTGTCATGACTATTGGAGCGCTGGAATGAAGCCTATGTACAGAAAAGAGAATATTTATTAAATTATTAGATGAGTCAACATATAAAATATATTTGGCAGATAGACTCATTTCTTATGTTTCTCAGAAAGAAACTCAAATTCTATCCATTTTTCATAATCCTATTCTTCCAAAAATTTATGTAGTAACTTAAGTACAATAGTTTTAAACATTTTAATCTAAGTAAGCACCAGAGTTTGAAATGCAATAAGTGAGTCCAAGACACTTCATAACATTATAGGTCTATTTCAAACAGTATTTTCACCTAGATTCTTTTCTTCCAGAAGACATAAACAAAACATTCTTTTCATCCCAAGTCACAGTGTGCCACCTAGTGCCATATGGAGATTTTTACAGCCTCTTGCACTGCCTGAGGCTGTCCACATGAGCTTCTTCAGCTTGGTGCCTATTTTACAAGACTATCCTTCACATGTAGTTCAGGTTGGCAGATTTCAGAGGCCCTGGGGGATGGGGATGTGGCCAAACACAGGTCCCTTTCCTTTAGGGAGGTGGTGGTAGGGTCTCAGGTAGATTCATGAGGTCAAGAACTGTAAACCATTTGCTCCTCTTCCCGGGTATGAGTGATATTGTTTAAGAAGTTACTTAGAATTGCCTGAAAATCTTGAGTAGAAGAGTCAAGTGTAGGGAAGGCGAACCTTCTGTCCTGGCTCTCTGGGGAGTTTTACCACATTGGTCCCCATCCCAGAGGCAGAGAGTGCAAAAAAATAAAATTGCTGGTCCAGCCTCCCCCCTGCCAGCCTCAGGGAGAGTACGGCTCCTTTAAAAGCTGGCTGGGTCCTGGGTAGAAAAGCAGGTCAAGCTGTTGGCATGGACTGATATTTATAACTTCTTTAAATTAAGTCATAAAAGAAGTTGGCTTCCATTTGCATTTCTGCCCTAGTTCCCACAAGTGGTAGGAGTGACTCTGGGGTCTCGGGTTGAATACTACATTCACAATTGTTCACTTTACTACTGTGCTTTACAACAAATGTGTCCTGCAGAGTATCCTGTATGTAACAAATATTACATCAAAAAATAAAATAAAATAAAAAATAGGCGGAAGAGGGAGGCAAAAAAAAATTAAGATTAGTGTTTAAAGTAGTTTGATCACTTACCATCATTCTTTAATTCCCTTCTATGCCAAGAAACTCATTTGTCACATAAACCCATGGGGTATGACTCCTAGAATAAAGAAAAAATAACTATATATATATATATATATACACACACACACACACACACACACACACACACAATTAGTCATAACATTGTCAGGAAATCATATTTATTCATAAAAAGATACAAATCTCATTCCAAGTTTCTCATTAAATTAACAACAAAAAATAAGATTGCTTTTATATTTTCTGTTTCAATATACTATAGCATGTTTTAAATACTCCATGCTCTCCAAAAAAAATTTAAATGGAACACTGTTAAGTGAACAGTCCACAATATTCCAACACAGAGGCTTCAAACTCTTTTTTTACTATCATCTATAAACATGCACACTTTATATCCTGACTCAGTTTACACACATTTAACTGAAACAAAAATTTCATGAAGTAATATTTATCCCTGTTATGTGAGATGCACTCTGATATTTCCTTCTCTATTTTTTTAAATTCTGATTTCACTTAATTGGTTTATGACTCACTAATGAATCCCAAATGAAACACTGTGTAAATTCTTCTTAGGAACTTTCCAAAAGTGAGATTTTATCAGAATATTTTACCAATTACATAAGACTCTCCATAGAACAAACTCTACTTTTCAAGGAACCTAGTTAATGTGGCCAGACCTTTACTCAAAGAAATCCAAAGCAGAGAAACTAGATAGAGCACAAAGGGACAGGGAAATTGCTGGAAAGAATGGCCTAACCCTGTAAGAAGGGCTCATGAACAAAGAAAAGTAAGCAGCAACTGGCACCAAACCTTCTGGGATGAGAGCCTAGACCATTTCTCCTTTGTGAAGTGAATCTGCTCCTTTTAAATGCGGCACCTCAAATGAAAACATTTGCCCAAACAAAAACTTTATACACAAGCATTCACAGCAGAATTATTTGTAATAGCCAAAAGGTAAAAACCACTCAGATGTCCATCAATTGATGGATAAAAAAGATAGTATATCCATCAATGGAATATTATTCAGCCATAAAAAAAGTTTATACATGCTACAACATGGATGAACCTTGAAAACATTATGCCAAGTGAAGGAAGCCAGTCACAAAAGGCCATATATTGTATAATTACATTTACATGTAATGTCTAGAATATGCAGTCCAGAGTCAGAAAAAAGATCACTGGTTGTCTAGGACGAGGCAGTTGGAGGAAAACAGGAGTAACTGCTAATAAGTACAGGGTTTCTTTTGAGGATGACAATGTTCTAAATATCATCATGGTGATAGCTACACAACTCTGAATATATAGACACACTCCTGCCTCTGGGCATTATACTTGCTGAACCCCATCTGGAACATTCCATCTGTGCTCACACATCACTTTCTCAGTATGGCCTTCCCAAGCACTATTTTAAAAGTTGTAACCCATTTATCCTGACTCTCACTACTGGCATGTCTTATCGGACTTCTCCTCTAGAGCACTTATTACCTTATATTATCTACTTAGTTGATACACTGTTCCATCTCTCCCAAGAAGAATGTAAGCTCTATGATGTTTGTTGGTTTTATTATTGCTATAGCCTCAGAACACAGAACAGTATATGGCATTGAGTAGGCATTAATTAAATATTTACTAATGAATGAAACCCATTCTAAAGAACCTTTGTGCGCCATGTTCCTTTCCTCTCACCCTCTACACATTCAAAGCCTACCTATCAATTATTCAAGGCCAGTTCAAAAGTGATCTTCATAAAACCTACTCTGACATCCCCAGCTGACAGAGAGATCTTCTTCATCTAAATGTCAGGCTTCATCCATATTCTTTCCAACTAAAAAGTGGGGAGGGCATGATATAGTGGAAAGAGTACATGGAGGCACTGAAATCCACCAAATCACTGTGACTTTGAGAAGTCATTTAACCTCTGAGTATTGGCATTCTCATTTATAAAAATGAAGGTTAGGTATTTACCCAACAGAAAAAAAAACACATATTTTCCACAGGAAGACCTATATACAAAGGTTCAAAGCAGCTTTATTCATAATATCCCACAACTGAAATCAACCCAAATATCCAACAACAGAAGAGAGAATCAAATTGTGGTATATACACACAGCAGAATAGGAAGAAAGGAACTGATACACACAACAAAAAGGATAAATATCAGATATTATGCTCAGAAAAAGAAACTGGACACAAAAGAATGCATACTGAATGATTCCATTTACATGAAGTTTACAACAAGCAAAACTAATCTTCAGTGAGATATATCGAAGGAGGGATGCCTGGGTTGAAAAGGAAGCACTAAGAAGGGGTACAAGGGAACTTTCCCGGAGATGGAAATGTTCTACATTGGGACTGTGGTAGTGGTTCGCAACTATATATAATGTTGCCAATACTTATTGAACTGCCCATTAAAAAGTGGGTACATTTTTGTATATAAATTATACCTCAATAAAACGTACTCAAAGAAAAGGCCACATAGCTTAGAGGGAAAAAATGAAGGCTATCTCTAACTTACAAAGTTGTTAAAAGGATTAAATGAGAAACATATATACTGAAATAAGCATGGCACAGTGAGAAAGAGTGCACACTGATGTGGGATTGAATCCCAATTTAGCCAATTATTACAGTTACTAGTTATATAGCCTTGGACAAGTCATTTAATCCCTTGGAACTGAAGTTTTCTGTAAAGACAATAACTTCTACTTTACATATATGGTAGCATACTAGAGGTCGCCCAGTTAATACAATATCTGATATATAACAGGTACCCAGATAATTTTTTACATAATATATAAAACTGGGAACATAGTAGATGCTCAATAAGTTATCTTTTCCCCATTTTTCTTGGATGAGAGTTTTCTTCTCTACTACATTTTACGAGAAGGATCAATATCTGAATGATCTTCTCTTTAACCTACTTAAGAGTGTCTTACAAATGGTAGGCAGTTAAGGAAGATTTTGAAGGGAAGGAAGAAAAGTGAATGTTTGTTAAGAGGGATAAATAGGTAAAACAGGGAATTTTGAGGGCAGTGAAAGTATTCTGAGTGATACTATAATAGTAAGGCCCTAGGACAAACATTTTTAAAGCCTATGTTTAAAACACTATATCCTTTGGACTGTAGTCACCAATGTTATTTATAAATGCATTTGTATAGTAACACTGATTATGCGTCCATGCATAACCCAGGTGAACTGACCTAAACCAGGAGGTGGCTAACCACAGAAAATTTTAAAAAATCACAGCTTAAGGGAGTGGGAAGAAAGAGGGAAAGGAGTAAGCATTTGTTGAGGGTTTACTGTGGAGCAGTTCTAAATGCTTTGAGATGGAAAATATTTTCCCTATTTTACAGATGAGGAAATCAAGCCCCAGAAAAATTAACAATCTGCCAAAGGACAGGTAAGGGAGCTGGGATTCTAACTCAGATCAGTCTGCTTTCAAAACCATCATATTACACTTCCTCCCACAAAGACAACTTTCCAAATCATTAAAAATTGGCTCTTTGAGTAAGTAAAATACTAATAATTCGTTACTGGGTATTTATTATTCAGACTACTTCAATATGTGTCATAAATCAATAGGCACCCAACGCATTTTTAGGGAAAGTCATAGTTAACAGTAAAAAACAAATAAAAAAACAAGGGCCAGAGCTGGAATATAGTCAGACTACCAATTTTAGGTTAATCTCAGATCCACCATGAATCAGCAGGTGACATGGGACAAGTAATAACTTCTTTCAGTCTCAGTTTCCCCATTCATAACATGAGCATAACATCCATCCCATCCTCCTACCTCGGACTGTTTATGAGCATTAGTTAATGTCGGTGAAATCAAAACGTAAACTAAACAAACAGTAATATGATCAAAGAATTCCTAGTCAGTAAGATCATCCTATTGAACAGCTATTTTCATGGAAACTAACTGGGCAGAAACAGGAGGAATGCGGTCCCTCGGCCACAGGAAGCTGCTGAGGCGGCGGCCGCACCTGAGCAGAGGAGACTCGGTCAGCAGCAGGTGCTGCTCCAGGACCAGTCTTCCGCTCTCTTTCTCACAACGCGGTGTGTAAAGGCGCCACCGAGGCGCTGGGAAGGGGACACTGGCCGAGGTGCGAGGCCCTGGTATCCCCTCACCCCTCTGGGCCTCAGTTCCCGCCCTGCTTCCTCGGCAGAGCGTAGGGAAAGCGCGGAAAACCCGCTGACAAGGAGCGGACCGCAGCCATCACCTGTCAGCGAAGGGCCAGCAGGGAGGCTCCCCGGAAACCCCGGGCAGGGAGGACACTCCAGGAGCGTCCCCCCTCGGCCCTCGCACCCCGGCCGCCCCGCCCACCTCGCCCGAAGGCCTCCTCAGACGACCCCCGGGCCCTCCCAAGCGGTCGGCTCCCCTCCCCCCGTCGCGCTCCGGGCCCTCTCCGCCCACCCGCCCCGAGGAGGGGAGGGGAGGGGTGGGAGGGCGTACCCGCAGCCGCTGCATCCCCGTGGCCCCCGCGAGGCACTCCGGCGGCCGGCGTCCCCGCCCAGGCCCGCGGAGTCTGCCAGACGCGCGCCCCTCGCGGACACTCACCCCGGCCGCCTTGCGCGCGGGCGGTGCCGAGCGTCCCGCCGGGAAAGGGGCGGGGCGCTGGTCCGCGCTCCACGTGACCTGCGCTTGGGCCGCCTGCGTGCGCAGGCGCAGCCGGCTCCCGACGGGGGCGGTGGGAGCGGGAGGCCCGCGCCTTTACCTCTGGAGAGCTTCTTTCTTCGCAGGGTCGCACTCCCACCGCCGCCTCTGGACGCACAGCCCGCTCTCTGGTCTTTGGTCCCTTCCGTCTGCCTGTCTCCTCCCCACAGTGAGTCCCGAAGAGGAAGGATCTGTACACACGCTTCAGAATGCACGCGGGACTGACTCCATGTGAGCCAAGCTTGCATGGCTGAGTAGACACCCGACAAAACACGGATTAAAGAATTTAACTGTACTTAAATAACATTTCAGAATAAAATAAGACAGTCTTAATGCAGACTATAATTATGTTCATCCAGCTGCGGCAGCTCAGACTGTTCACCCTTCCCCTCTCCCTTGTCACCCACAGCAGGTGGGAAGTCATGGAATCCGATGGAGTCCACCTCGCATTTAGTCAGCGTTGGGAAGACTGTCCGCCCAAGGTCCTGCCACCAACTCCATGCCAACAAGAGTCTCCAGTTTAGGGTGAGGTGACTTTATTGATTGAGGCAGCCCAGCTCCAGCCTGGTAATAGCAGTCCTGCCGTGGAAATTGAACGTGCCCTGCTATGTTGAGACAGAGGTGTAAGAAGGCTTAGGAAAAGAGTGCCCGCCCGGTCCCTGAAAAGACTATTTCTGTATAAAAATGGGACCTGCCTGGCCAGCGTGGCTCAGTGGTTGAGAGTCGACCCAGGAACCAGGAGGTCATGGTTCAATTCCCCGTCACCTGTAGGGTTGCGGGCTCGATCCCCTGTAAGGAACGTGCAGGAGGCAGCCGATTGATGTTTCTCTCTCTCCCTCTCTTTTTCTCTCTCTGAAATCAATAAAAACATTTTTTAAAAAAGGGGGGTCATGATTGGTCAGAATGGAGTCACCCTGATTGGTCCGAGGAGATGCACACCAATTTAGCTCCTATTGGATGGGGAAAGTCTCAGTCCTATTAGTCCAGTTTGATCTCAGCAGCTCTCTTATAAGGGTCCACTCAACACACAGGAGGACTGTGTAGGGGGCTTGGCAGCCCAGTCTGTGGCTTTTGGTGGCAGGGAGTTAGAAAAGGCGTCTTTTAGGAAACACTGGTGCTAGGTCTGGAAGGCTGAGTAGGAATCTTCTAGGGGGGAAGGGAAATAAAGTTTTGAGCCCCTTCTATGGATCACACACCTTACACAGAGTATTTACTATACTCACACAGAAATTTATCAGACGGGTTTTTATTATTCCATTTTTTATGGAGTTTTAAAAAAATTAAGTCACTTATTCCAAGTTATATAGCAGGTGAGGTATGGAAACTGAAGATCCAAACTTGACGTGCCTGCGTTCTTTCATGGCACCATACTACCTCCCAGCACGGCAGAAGGGCATATGACCAATAACTGCTGTCCGATGTCATCTATATAAAGTTCAAGAAGAGACAAAACTTCTTGTCTTGTACTGGTAAAAGTTTTCCTAGGTACTTCCTAAGCTGGCTATTCCTTCCGTGCAATCATCTTTTGCTTTTCTACCCGCCTGCGTGCGAAGCTGACCTTTATCGAACATTTTGCCGTACGTGCCAACAACTACTTGTCTAAACGCATTACATTATTCAATTCAATCTTCACGACAACTCGTTAAGGTGGTTTTATTACTATGCCCCTTTTATAAGCGAGCAAACAGGTTTTCTGGGGCCAAGTATCTTGGCGAAGCTCAAAGAACTGTCACGAAATTGAGCATCGGATACAAGTGTCTCGCTTGAGTACCTGCGTTTGTTCATCCTGCTCTGGTGAAATAAATCAATAGAGATACATTGAAGAGTGGGAAATGGACAGTGTCGGTTGGTTCTCCAGGGCAGATTTTCCCACCTGCTATATTTTGTTCACCAAAATTTCCTGCTTTTCTCACGGAGGGAAACCCAGACAGACGCGCGGAGTGGGCGGGAGTTTCTCGCGGGAGCCCGGCTCCTCACCGCCTCACTGCGCGGGCCAATCAGAGGCGCGGCCTGGCGCCCCGCCCCCTCCGCAGAGGTTATATAAGTTTAGCCCCAGCGCGCTACACTGCGCAGTCGTGGCTGGGGCCTGAGCTCGCGGAACTCGTAGGAGGGCGCTCCCGCCCCCCGCGCTGCGTGCCCCACGTACGCCGCGCCGCAGAGCGCCGCCCGCCCTCCGCCTCATTCCGTGTCCGCGGCGGCCGGCGGGATGCTGCTGGGCCAGAGGCCCGCGGCGCTGGGGCTGCTGCTGCTGTTGTGCGCCCCGGCGGCCGGCGCTGGGGACGCGCAGGGCGAGCACCGCACCGACTACGACCGCGAGGCGCTGCTGGGCGGCCAGGTGAGGCTGCGGGCCGGGGCTGGGAGGGCGGCCTGACTCTGGGCGCCGGGCGGGGCGCCCCTCACCGGGGGACCCCGGGCCCGATCCCATCTCCCCTCCCGTAGGAGGCAAGAGCTCTGAGGGCGTGTAGGGACGGGGGCCTCGGAGATCGGGTGCGAGTCACCCCAAAACCCTCGACTGGGAGGCTTTTGGGAGCCGTATTTTTCTCCACCATTTTGCTCCATTGATAGTAATGCTTGGACCCCCCCCTCCCCCCGTGTGTCGCTTACCTCCAAAGGAAGAAGTCGACGAATATGTTAAACTCACCTCCGAAGAGCAACAGAAAAGACTGAAGTCGATCATAAAGAAAATTGACTTGGACTCAGATGGCTTTCTCACCGAAAGTAAGGACGTCCTGCAGAACTAACAATGGACACAGAAACACAAACATTTAAGAAGGGGTGCCTGTTGAGGGTACATTGCTAATGTTCTAACAAATTAAAAGTACTGTGAGGTGGTACAAAGGACATAGTGAGTAGGTTTTATACCTGAAGATCTTTATTTTAAAATTAAATTTATTGGGATGACATTGGTTAATAAGATTATATAGGCTTCAGGTGTACAGTTCTGTGACACATCATCTGTATATTGCATTGTGTGCCCACCACCCAAAGTAAAATCTTCCATGAGCATATATTTGACCCCCCTTACTCTTTACTATTCCCCACCCCCTTACCTCTGATATACCTGGAAATCTTTAGACATAGGATACCAAGTAAAACTTGGTGCTTTCTTTCATAATATATAAACACCATTGATCCTACATGTATGTGTAACTCATACCTCGAGCAAACACATATTCCTCATGTGACTTTCATCAGTGTCAACAATGTAATTCATTTTAGAAAAATATGCCAAAAACCAATTTAAGGCATTAAGTGATTTATTACTCTTTTGATATATGCTTTTTTAGAATTTTAATAGTTTGCTTCTTTTTACAAGCAAGTAGAAAAAGACCTATTGCATGTAAATTCTGTTTATCACAAATTATTACAGCTAGTAGGAGCCCTAGAATAATCTTGTCCACCTTTCTTTGTAGAGATGAAGAAACTGAAGTTCAGTGGGGTAGATGCCTTTCTCAAATGAGTGGCAAAGCCAGGACTAGAATCCAAATCTGATATTAATTCAGTTTTTAATATTTTTCACTTAAAAAAAAATCTGGGTGCTCTTAGGTAGATTCTGTAGTCAGAAATGAAATGCACAGATTATTAAAAGAATATTTTAATATTTAAAAGGAGATAGTTTGCTATAACCAGTTTTAATGTGGCTCAGCATCTAACAGATGAAGTTGCTGGAGAATTACAAACTGATAAATTTAAGATGTGTTGTCAATAAAGTATTCACATTGGTGCCTTCAGGAGTATTGAGGTTTTGGTTCTTGCTACTTAAACAACAAGAAAACCTTATACTCTAATATCCAATAAGAATGGGTCCATCTTTGGTTATACTAGAAAGCAAACTTTTTAAAAATTTAAAGTTAAAAGGAACTTAGTCCAAATGTTCATTTTACAGATAAGAAAACAAAACCTTGAGAGGGTAAACATCCCCTTATGACAAAGCTGAAGTGAACCAATGTTTCTGGTTACTGTGCCATTCTGTATTCTATTGTGCCATGATGAGCTCTTTAAATAAACTAGAAGAAACCCTCATTCTTGAGGACCCTTTGGGAAATTTTGCCTATTTTCACTTTAAGGGCCAGGACTGGACTTAGGTTCTTGAGAGACACCAAAGGTCAGTAGAAGGAGTTTGGGCTTTTAAGCCAAAGGTAGTGTTGAATGTGTACTCTGCTACTTGTTAGCTGTGAGTCCTCAAATGGAAACCTTACTTTCCTGAACTTTATAATAGTGATTATAGCCCGGCCAGGCAAGGCTCAGCTGTTGAGCGTCGACCTAGGATCCAGAATATCGGGATTCGATTCCGGGTCAGGTCGCATGCCCAGGTTGTGGGCTCGATCCCCAGTTGGGGGCGTGCAGGAGGCAGCCGATCAATGACTCTCTCATCATTGATGTTTCTATCTCTCTCTCCCTCTCCCTTCCTCTCTCTGAAATCAATAAAGATATATTTAATTTTTTTAAAAAGTGATTATAATTGCCTTATTTTGAAGATTAGAGACAATGTATATAGACAACCTGTTATATAGTAATTCTTTAATACATGGGTGCTCTATAATTATTCTGCCCTGATTAAGAATTTCAGAGTCATGATTAAAGGGAGTATACTATAAACAATGTTTCTTAAACTTCAGCCACTTGAAGACCTTTTCACATTATAGGCCATATCTATTTACCATCTATTATTTTCTTAGTATAGTTTTGATTCAACTCAATGTTAAATTTGTTTTAAAGGAAAATAAATGAGAAACATTTTTTTCTAATACTTATTAAAATGAATAGGTAGTTATTCGAAGATTTGTGCTTCATGAGAGAATTGTGATAGCAAAGGTTATCTGCAATTTTATGGATATATTTTTTTAAAAGTCAAGTGCTATTTTGACCAATTGGTAATTCATTTAATAATACTTATTTGGCCAGGGGCTTCCTAGGGATTTGGAGAGCCTGAATGAACAAATCATACATAAACTCTCTGCACTCAAGGAGCTTACAATCCCTTTAGATCACATATTATAATGTAAAATTGTAGTTATACTCCAAAAGGGACCCAGCTCCTCCTATTTCTATGGATACGGCCAGGCCAGTTCTCAGTATTTGCAAACACTGAAAGTTTCTTTGTTTGTTTTGGTTTCTTTTAGAGATGGTTTAGAAATCCTCCTAAGTATGAGAGTTACTGTTAATATCTATTGTGCTCTGGGAAACTCTCATAGGTGAACTCAGTTCATGGATTCAGATGTCTTTTAAACATTACGCTCTGCAAGAAGCGAAACAGCAGTTCGTTGAATACGATAAAAACAGCGACGGTAGTGTGTCGTGGGACGAATACAACATTCAGATGTACGATCGTGTGATTGACTTTGATGAGAACACTGCTCTGGACGATGCAGAAGAGGAGTCCTTTAGGCTGGTGAGTGCATGTGCACAAGCTGTGCCTTTTAATCACGTCAGTTTACTTTACCTTCCTGCATGAATGAGCACTAGGGGGCCTGAGGTCATAGACCGAATTGCCTTGTTTTCTAAGCAATCGCCTGTTCCATTTCAGTGGTCGTTTTGATGGTTTCCTTTCTAGCTAGGTTTAGTGCTCTGATTTGGGACTACGGAAATGATCCTTCCATCTCTTTCTCCGCTGTTGTCATTTGTCCTCATTTCCAGAGTGGCTTTTTTTAGAGTGTATTTTGAATATCTCAATTTTTTTTATGTTAATGAATGAACAGTTTTATATCATATTTACTAAGAAGATTATTAGAAGCCCATTCCCATTTATAAAACACATAAACTCTTTTTTTAAAAAATATATCTTGCACGGCCGGATGTGGCACAGCAGTTGAGCATCGACCTAGGATCCAGGAGATCGCTTTTCGATTCCCAGTCAGGGCACATGCCTGGGGTTTCAGGCTCAGTCCCCAGCAGGGGGCGTGCAGGAGGCAGCCGATCAATGACTCTCATCATTGATGTTTCTCTCTCTCCCTCTCCCTTCCTCTCTCTGAGGTCCATAAAAATATATTTGAGGGGGGAAAAAAGTAATGGGCTATCTAAATAAAATAAATTTTTTCTATATGGAAGTCTGTTAAAAACAAAAATCAATTGGATACCCGAGTTTTATCTTATTTTTAATGTTTCCATATAGAGAATAGAGAGAACTTGAAATAATAACCCTCTCAAGGTGTGAAATGCCTGAAAAATCATTACTTTATGATATGATGAATAGCTATAGTCAGCACTTTTAAGCAGGATAATTAAAGTTTGGGGACCTCCCTGGCAAAGGTTCTGCTGCTCTGACTTGTAAACGAGCTACTAAATGTTCACGTATAAGCAATACTTGTTTATGTTAAATATAATCTTACATGTGGCTAATCGGAATTAAGACCTAGACTTTCATTCTGGTATCACAGATTATGTATTTATGTAACATCATTGGCCTACCCAAACCTGGCAGTTTTGTTCTTCACAAGTTTCTCTTACGATATAGAAATAAACGATTATTGATAGTTTCTATCTTTTTACGACTGTGTGTACTGTTTTCTGTCATCCACTAGAATACAAGGTTTTTATATTGAAGAAAAGAGTGTCGAGGTTTTAGGAAACTGAGGATCTCTTGTATTATCTTTTTAGAAATTTGCCACTTTGGAAAAACAGTCTTTCTGTGTATTGGCTTCTTGAATATGAGTTGCACTTAAATTGTGTTCTTCAAATGACCGTGAATAAAACTGCTTTCACGAATCACATTATTTTGATTTATTTAAATAATCTGAGAAATGTGAAGCAGAAAATGACTTTTCTTCCCTAAAGAAATCTCAGTTTGTTGAAAGAGATCCTTTTTTTATGGGCAAATTTGGCCAAATTCCTCTCCCTCTGCTGAAACATGGACCTTTTTGCTCCAAATTGAAGGGTTCTTTCATAAGGAAATCTAAGCACTTAGTATTTTGAATAGTGGTTTATTCAAAAAGAACTTGATTGTCTCAACCAAGTACATCAAGTTCTTGTTTGTCTATTTTTGCCTACGTTAAACCGTAACATAAAATGTAAATTACTTGGTCTAGTTATTTAAAATTATGAAAGATTAACATAATAGCAGCTATTTGGAAACAAGTCTTTTGTTTTTGTTTTTTCTTTTCTATCAGAATTGGGTGCGTATAACTAACTGGCCAGTGGAATATGAATGTTTAAAAGATGAATTCTTCAAGGGAAGAAATGAGCCTCTCCTCTGTAAATCAGTCATTGTAAACGAAGTGTTGTTTCAGTAAATGAGTGCTACCTAACTTCTGTTCTAGAACATGGAAAAGAGCAATTTCTTTCTGTCAGTGAAACGTGAATTAAAAGCTTCTAAAATATTTGAAATTAAGCTTTTTAAAAATGTGCAGTTTATACACAATCATTTTATAGAAAGTTATTCCCAGAAATTCTCAAAATAGAATTTATGCAGGATTAGCAATATAGCGCTGTTGACTTCCAAGGCTCTTGATTACAGAATTAGCTTTGAGAAATGAATTAAAAGTACTCTTGTCCCTAATAGCTGCTACTTGATTTACTACTTGTGCGTACTTTTTAACAAAAGGAAGATGGGTGTGAGAAAGTAGACACAAGTGTGTCTATTTAACCTCAAATTTCGGCTTTTGATTTCTCTGTATCTGAACATACAGAATTAGCACTATAAAGACTCTAAGAATAGACTACTGAATATTATATACATATATCAAAAATATTTTCATAAGAGGATTATTTCTGAAACCTGGTAATATATTTTTGAAAGGCCATTTTGAAGACCAGAAACAATTTTAAAATGGCATAGCAAGAATTAACACACTGTGTGAATTTATTGCTTTTTGGGCATTCCAAAAATATTGAGACTAATTGTTAAAGAAGAGAGTGTGTAGTATGGAACGGATCCAAGTTCAATATACTTTAGCTGTATATCTGACATCCCTTTCAATAAATCAATAGTAATTTGTCACATTTGTTAAATACTTAATACTTAAGGTTTACTAGATGCTTAATAGAGATTTTATTTTTTATTTTTTTAATTATAAATTATTCTACTTATTTAAACTAAAAAAACAACAATAACTGTTCACCCATTTCTCCGCCCCACCCCCTCTGGTAACCACCAGTCTGTTCTCTGTATCTATTTTCTCAGCTTTTGTTTTTAGTTGTGTTTTATTTTTTTCAGTTTCCACCTATAAGAAAGATTCCCCAGTATTTGCCTTTCTCTGACTATTTCACTTAGCATAATGCCCTTAAGGTCCATGCATGTTGTCACAATGGCAAGATTTCATTCTCTTGTTGTTTGATTGAATAATATTCAGTATTGCTTATGATTATATATTATGATGAGACCTTTAAACATGTTCAATATTTAATTTTTCAAGCTTCATTTAAAGGACAAGAAGCGATTTGAAAAAGCTAACCAGGATTTAGATCCTGGTTTGAATCTTGAAGAATTTATTGCTTTTGAACATCCTGAAGAAGTTGATTATATGACGGTAAGAAAGAGAAATTTTAAGAGAATTATTGAATGACCAGAAGTTTAAAACCTGTTTTCACTAAGTCATTAAAATGAATTGTATAGCAGCCAGAATTTTAAGAGACAGGAAGATTTAAAGTTCTCCCAATTTAAGATTTGGACTGGGAAGGAAGGTTTCTGGGGGTGGGGGGGTGCTTATTAGGAGGGAAAAGGTAAAGAACTGAGTTTTTTTAAAAAAATCTCTGTAATATATATGAGCATCACTCCTTGGCTTTCAGACTTTTCTCTGTTTTTTCTATATTAAAAACATTAAAACTTCCTATTTAATTTATAACATCACCTGTGAAAACTTTTAGTCTTGGAAACGTGTCACGTTTTGGATCTCTTCTCATGGGGTGCATACAAGCAGAGCTGCTAATGACTAAAAATGTTTTTGCAACTTTAGGCATAAAGAGTCTATCATCCCTGTAGTACTTAAAAGAAATACCAACTCTTCAACAACTTGTTGCGCTCTGGGTTTAACTCAACAAACACTGATTGAGTCCTATGACTTGGCGATCTCTACTCTCATGTTGGAGAGTAGAGATTAATGTAACAAAATAGCTTTTAAAAATAGACTAAACATTTATATTGAGGTGTGCTGCCTGCATCAGCCTCCAGCTGTGCGGCTTTGTGCCCTGGATATTTCAGGGAGGGACAGGTAGCTTTTTGTTTGTAGGTCATGGTCAGATGCTGCCTTAATAACAAGGCTGCAGATACATTTTTTGCCGTAGCTTAGTGGCAAGACCATTAGTACCACTTCTCTTGCCATTGTGAGGCTTTTGACTTCTCACTTGGCACAAAATACATGACCTAGTTTAAGAACAGTGCTGGACGCAGTTGACTAATGCCAAAATTCAGCCGAGCGGAGCTGCTTGCGCCCCATCAGGGCAGGCAGAGGATGCTGGGCTTTGTTTCTCTGGGACATAAAGAGCAGTGAAGACTGGGAATGGGGATGGCCAGTGATAGCAATGAAATAATTGAGGCATTTATGTGTTTTGGTCTGGAATTCAGTGTGGCAGTGGGATTAAATAGATGTGATCAAAATTTGAAGAAAAGTATAAACAGGAACGTTGAGTGATTAAGGAAGTATGGGAAGAGTCAGAGGGGACACTGAGGCTCTGAGCTTGTGTAACAGTGAAATAACGGTAGTGCTACAGACAGGAGGGGGTGCGTTGGGATGCGGTGGCGCGGAATTGGAGTTGATGGCAGCGCTCGAGATGAATGACCGATCATAAGGATGGAGAAGCGAGGGAAGTCTTGGGAGAGGCCAGAGCTAAGCTTAAAAGAAAGCGCTCAGGATGTGGGAAAGTGGGGGCTCTGGAGGACAGTTGAGGGCTCTGCCCTAGATGAGAGATGATAGAGCTTTAACTCCTGAGACCAAAGAGAAAATTGAGTGGAATGAGCGTAGAAGTAGAGGTGATTTAAGGTGCGGGTACAGCGCTGGTAAATAAGCATTTCAGAAGAACTGGACCACGTTTGGAAACAGAGGAGAGGGTCTTTGCCAAGAGAGTGTTGAATGCGTTGTGGTCAGGCTCAAAGAATGGAGGTTTCAAAAATCAGCTATAGAGTCTGGGTTAGGGATACAGAGGCAGAGATAGACCCCAGGCTGCAGAGAGAGCCCACTGAAGTGGCCCAAAAGAGTAAAAGGACTAGGCTTATGCATTCGTATCTCTTCTAGACTTTAAGGCTCTGAAATGAAGGAGATGGTGATGTGCTTCTGATGTGCTGGGTGGGGATCGTCATTAGAAAAGGGCGAAAGGATATAGGAGACTGCTAAAAGAAGTTCCCCAAGCAGCTGGCTACCCACAGGCCATCTTGTAGACATAGAAAGCGTGTAATCTTTGTGTTTGAGGGAAGGATTGGTTGGTGAAAAGCCTTGATGAAAGTGAGGAACAGATTTAGGGGCAGTTTGGGGGGCATGGGAGTAGATTTGGTGGAAGAGGAGGCAGGGAGGTGGGGATTCCTTGGGGCCTGGACACTTTTTAGATCTGGAGATAGAACGACAGTTCTACTCAGAGAGATTTAAGAGAAAGATTCTGGGCTGTTAATGGATTGGAGGAAAAGTAGAGTTAAAGACAAGGGTAGTAAGAGACATTCTTGAGCAGGGGACCGTGCAAAAAACAGGAATAATGTGAGTTTAGTGCTGAGGTTTGGGAGGGGGAAGTGGAGTTATTAACAGCAGAAGCTTAAGGATGTTGAATTTAATAGAGCATTTGGTGGTGACTTGTTCCTGCTTCTAAACTGCAGCGTTTGCAAGCATAGACATTGCAAATGATTACTCCAAAAGAAGTTCTGCAGTAGGAGTGATTCCGACAGTGGTAAGATTGCAAATTTTGTTACTAATTTATTTTATGCGATAGGAATTTGTCACCGAAGAGGCTCTAGAAGAACATGACAAAAATAGTGATGGATTTGTTAGTTTGGAAGAATTTCTTGGCGACTACAGGCGGGATCCAGGTAAGGAGCCTGCAGGTGTGTGGAAGGGGGGAACAAATGGAATTAAAAATGAAAGAAAATGGGACTAGAAGAGCTTGCCTGATTTCTACTTGTTTCGTGGAGTTAAACAAGCAAAGACTTACAGCTTATCCCACTATGTAACCTGGATCACTTTAGTCTCATGTCTAGATTCTAACATGTCTTCCTTTTCAGACAAATATAATGTGATTATCAAATCAAATGAGGGAGGAAGTAAAGGTTGATATTTTTATAAGCAAAATCCTCTATCTTTGTATGTAGATCTTAAAAGAGAAAAAAATATAAAATACTATGAATACTGGTGTAGGCTGTGGAAGGTGACTTATGATTGTTTGAAATTTGAGGAGCTTATTTATGTAGTCTTTTCCATAAACAGGTTTTTGTTTTGTTTTGTTTTCTTTTTCTGAACTGTTGCTTAAAAGCATCCCTTATTGTGAATGTCACTTTAAAATTACACACAGCATTACTTTGTAAGAACATGTAGGAAGCTTTGTATAGTTACGTGACATGTATAAAAATATTACACAAATCAAATTTGGGAAAACTAGATACCAGAACAAGGTGCAGTTAACAGAATTACTAGTTTGTGGTAATATGCAACAATTTAAAAACTCGGAGTTGTTTAGACCTGTGTGTCACTTGAAAATTACTGTATAGTTTGTATTTATTTTAGTACTTTTCAGCTAAGTATTTGTTTCTTTGAGCATCCTTTATGTAGTAGGCTTTAAATTAATTTCCTTTATTCTAGGGATATATCAAACTTCTTATTATATACATGTGATATTCTTGTGTGTGTATATTTATTGTTGATTTTTTTTTTAATGTAAATATTAAGCAGCAAATGAAGATCCAGAATGGATACTTGTTGAGAAAGACCGATTCCTAAATGATTATGACAAAAACGCCGATGGCAGGCTTGATCCTCAAGAGCTGTTATCTTGGGTGGTACCCAATAATCAGGGGATTGCCCAAGAAGAGGTGAGTGTGACAGAAGAGTGACTTTTCGCCCCCTGCATATTTGTTACTATTGATAGAAAAGGAAGTTCAAAATTTTAAGCCAAAGAAAGAAATAATTAAGTTATTTATTTAGGATCAATGCATTGCCATTTCTTGATTTAAATCACTGAACTGTTTTTGACCATCAAGGGGACAAGGAAGTTAATGTATCATGTATTCATTTGATAGTACAGTTAGAATAATAAAATTTGTATTTGCCTATAGGGGCTCAAAATGGGTTTTACTCATTTTGCTTAACTTTGCAATATCCTGAATCAGAGTTGAGTTGAAAGGAGGCAGAACCCACCAGAAATTAAAAAAGGAGATAATGAGAGAAGTGGTAGACAGACTGGTTACAATGTGTAATGTTTTTAGATACTTAGACAATAATGAGTACTTGAATGGAGTAATAATTATTTTGGTCAGTGATTCTTTTATTGGTCACAGACTCCTTTAAAAATATGATGCAAACTATGAATGAATAAAAATATGAGTGGTTTTGACAAGCGAAATCCCATTGAAATGTGAACATCTTACTGAAACTACTTACTACATTGACCCCTCTTTATTTTGTGTCCAAGGCTCTTCATCTGATCGATGAAATGGATTTGAATAGTGACAGAAAGCTCTCTGAAGAAGAGATTCTGGAGAACCAGGACTTGTTTCTAACCAGTGAAGCCACAGATTATGGCCGACAGCTTCACGATGAATATTTCTATCATGATGAGCTTTAATCCCTGGATATATGTGAGCAGGGTACTGGCTCCTTTTATAATTTGTTACCAGCATTACTTTCGTGATAAAATATTGATAAGATTATTTTCTACTCTGAAGTCTTACAGTCAAATGTATCTTAATGTAGATGATAATTTTGGCCTTTTAGGAGAAAAACAAAACCAAACCTTGATATTTATTTCAAAAATGAATTGAAGAGAGAAACAATATTGTGCCATATGACAACAAAGTCTTTCCAAAATACTCCTTCAGTTTAGTACTGTGTTGTGGAATATTTTGAGTTCTATTTCCATACGTGAAAAAATGGAACATTTTAGAGATACCTGAACAATATTAAAGGAGTATGTGACTGAGCTATTAATTTTTCTTTGTTTAAGTAGCATTAATTTGGGAACTGATGGGAGGACATTGTTTTTAGATTTAGCATTTTGTTTTAAAACCTTTAAAGGAACCTATAGAAGGACTTATACCTCACATATAAGTTGAGAAGTTCTATGTAATTTTAAAATGGTTTCTATAAAGGGTTTTATTGTATGAAATAGAACTTTATATTTTTGAATACGTATAGATAGTAATTATATTTAATGTGTAACTATAGCTCTATTGTGTGTGGAACTTGACATTGTGTAGAACTCTCTTCTTTTTTGACTGATTAAAAATGAAATGTCCTATCTTTTTAAATGTTTGTTTGTTTTTCTTTAATCTTCCTGGTAAACCTTGAATTTTATGTAGGTTTTGTTGTATTTCACATTATCCTGCCTCATCCATTCCTGTATTTTGATAGTGAGTGTTCCAAAACTCTGTTAAATTATTCTTGTATTTTCCTTTTTTTTAAAATAATAAAAGAATCATATTATAATTGAATTTACACCTGATACATTTCAATTGCTATTGTAGCAAATGTGGTCTTGCTGTTTGGGGCTAGAATAATCGTAAGAATTATACAGGTTGAAATCACCATTAGAACTCAGTATCAGTTATACTGAAATTAAAATCGTGCTCAATAAGCATTTCTGCACACCAAAACGGTCAGCTTTGACCATATTTTGTTGATCAACTTACTACGTTTCTGGGGGATAAGAAAAGTGAAGGGAGGGATGCAATAGCTCTGGCCCACAGATAGTTTTACTTTCTTTTGTTCTTAAATTTTTTTATTTGTGGGTGAGCATTTTTATGTTAATGTTTTTCCTGGTTAGAGTTGTCTCCCACATAAGCACACACAGTATCGAGCGAACTCAAGTATTGGAGAAGCCTGCAAGCTCTTTTCTGATAGAATTGACCGAATCCTCTTACCTCTCTCCTGCTCCCGTCTTTGCTGATGTATGAATGCAAATTGTTAACTTTCACACCTTTAAAGATAGCTTACTCACCCTGGTAGCTAAAGTACGTGGTTTTCATTTTAATTTACAACACCTGTCTGGCCATAGCAGTTTCAGTATTAAAGATACACCGTTATCACTCAATCTGTCATTCGTCAGTGTTGCTAAAATTGTGATGTTTAAAGTAACCAGTTTGATGAGCATGCTAACCGTTTGTTTTACTAGAGTCTTTGAAATCTATTCCAGAATTATTAGATAATCAGATAAGTATTTTATTTTAGTCTTAATGAGTTAAGTGTTGGCATTCTACATTCAGCCTTGATTTCGTGCAGTTGTAAGGATTTCGGTGACATTAATGTTCACCAATATCTGTATTCCTTTAGTCCCTGGCATAAAGAAAATTACACTTCCCAGCCCCTTGGCAGGTAGACAGTGGCTAGTTGGGCCCAGTTAAACACAAGTGTTGTTAGTGTGTCCCTCCCAGACCAGTCCAGCGACTAACCCATTTCTTTTGCCATGGCATTGTAAAGGAGGACTCAGTTGAAATGGGTGAGCCACAAGATCAAAGTGGCCTTGATTGACCACCTAGTGTGCATCTTGGAAATAACGGAGCAGATCACCAGGAAACATTATTCTCAGCTGCCACTCAGTGTGTTTCCTGTCAGCACACCATGTGAACATCACGAGGAAAACCTATTCTCTGCTGTCATCTTGTGTGCATCTTGGAAATAACACTAGTGTAACAGTCACAAGGAAACATTTTACTCTGCAGCCATCTATCTAGTTTGTATCTTGTGGATAACACCAGAATGGAAGTCACTTGGAAAGTTATTCTTTGCCATTCTATGGAACATATTCGGATTAACACCTGAGTGCAGGTCATGAGAAAAACCATTCTCTGTGGCTATTTACTGTGCATTTTGGAAGTAACACCTGAGTGGAGGTCACAGGAAAAGATATCTGCTGTGTATCTTGGAATAAAACCTGAGTGCAGGTCACTGTGAAAATTTCTTCCCAGCTGCCATCCGGGTTGCGTTATGGGGATAACACCAGAATGGAAATCACCAAAAAGTTCTCTGCCTCTGTCATCTAGTGTGTGTCTTGAGAATAGCACCTGAGTCGAGGTCAGAAGGAAAAATACTCTGTTGCCAGCTACTGTGCATCTTGGCAATAACAATTCAATGCAGGTAAACAGGAAATGTCATTCTCTGCTGCTCTGTAGCGTGCATCTTGGGAATAATGCCTGAGTGGAGATCACAAAGAAAACTGTTGCATCTGGGAAATAAGACCGGTGTGAAAATCACCAGAAAAACCTTATTTTCTGCTGCCATCTAGTGTGCTTCTTGGTAATAACATCTGAGTGGAGGTCACCAGGAAAATATCTTCTCTGACGCCATCTAACGTGCATTTTGAGAATAACACATTTAGGACCCCAGAGCGCGACTGTGTGTTACAGAAAGCTGCTTACTGCTGCCGTCTTGTGTGCATCATGGGTATGACACCTCAGTGAGAATCCCCAGGAAAAGATCTTCCACGCTGCCATGGCAGGTGCAGCTAGTGAGTAAAAATTCTTAGCACATAAAATGTTATTCTCTGCTGCCATCTAGTGTGCAAACTGGGAGTAACATCTGAATAGAGGTCTTGAGGAAGCTACTCTGCTGACATTTAGTGTGCAACCAGTGATAGAGGCCTGACTGTATGTCATCATTAAAGTTATTTTCTGCTGTCATCTGTGCAAATTGGGAATAACATCTGAATGGAGGTCACCAGAAAATGCCCTACCCCACTGCTATCTAACGTGCATTTTGAAAATACCACCTGAGTAGAATTCAACAGACCCTGGAGACAGAGCTGCACATTGACCCCACACACAAACCTAGCACACGAAGCCACACCCAACCAGACCCCAGATCTGCAGTTAGGACCCCAGAGCCTGACCCTGGAGTAGG
Source organism: Miniopterus schreibersii (assembly GCF_964146895.1). NCBI lineage: Eukaryota > Metazoa > Chordata > Mammalia > Chiroptera > Miniopteridae > Miniopterus > Miniopterus schreibersii. Next base: position 5,971,035 of record NC_138124.1, read on the forward strand.
AACTGTACACAGGACTCCAGTTGCCAAATGCCAGACACAGGAGCTGTACCACAGGCCCAAACCCTCACTTTCAACAGTCTCTGGATCCTAACCCGGACCCTGAAGCCAGAGCAGGACTCCACTTTAGGGACCCAAGACTCCAACCTCAAAATTTAATCTTAACCCCTAAAGCCCTATCCCCCAACTCTATACACCGAAATGTCAAACTTACCTAACCATAAAACATTACACAACTGCATGAGATTAAATAAAGCACAAGGGAAATAATGCAACAAGAAACAGTAGACACCAGATTGAAACTGCTGCCAGTAGCACACTATACAGTTTTACATCAAAATTTTTTTTCTAAGTTAAAATAGTGCACACTAAAATAATCATAAAATTCAGTTCAACTAATCACAGTTCATCAAAACAGTAATGATTTATTCCTAAGCGTTTTAGAAATTTGTTTTTCTCCTTTGAGCTGGAAATCTGAAGTCCAAATGAGCACATTTAGCTGTGGAGACCTGTATATTCAACATAAGCCATGTTGTTTTTAAATATGGAAGTTTAAAAAAGATACTTTACATTCTAAATTGCCACTAAAAAAAACAAACACCCTTCAAGTTATTTTAGTATCCTCTAATAGAAACTTGCAATTTGAGCATTCAGGGACATTAAGACTTTTATCTAGTTTCACAGAATCTGCTCACTTTTGAAAAATATGGTTTTGTTGATTTTTTTAGAGAGAGGAAGAGAGAGAGAGAGACATCGATTGGCTGCCTTCTGCACTGCAGCTCCTGGTGCCCCAAACTTCACCACCTGCTTCCTCCTTCAGCAGCATGAACCAACAGGAGCACGGCCTTCCAGTTGCCTTCTCCCTCTTTATACCGTCAAATTTAATACCATTAAATTCTTAAGTATCCCCCTGGCTGGATGGCTCAGTAACCATCCAGGGTGGGCTTGATTCCCTGTCAGGGCACATACCTGGGTTGCAGGTTTGATCCCTGGTCAGGTGCATGTGGGAGGCAACCAACTGATCCATGTTTCTCTCTCACATTGATGTTTCTCCCCTTCTCTCTCTCTTAAATCAACAAAAACATATCCTTTGGTGAGGGTTTAAAAATAAAATTCTTAGGTCTCCTTCCCATGTGTGTCTCTTAGGTGGACGGCGTATAGTTTAAACATTTATTCTCTGTTTTTTTTGAGCAAGCCCCTGGTATTCTTTTCCCTCTGGTCCATGTGTCATAGGAAAAAATGAAATCAACCCAAGTACTTAACACATTGCGAACCGCATAGAAATCTCTGAGACATATGCCAGGGACCGCACATTTTTGGGCAAACTACACGTTACTTAAATCATCATCACTACAGATCATAATGTACTTTAGGTGTTGTTTTTCAATAATTATAACATTTTTATTCACAGAAACAATTAAAGTTCCTAGTACTTTTTTAACGTATGGTACTGTGTAAAGCATTTTCCTCTATGAAGAGGGACCAAACAAAATTTACACGAGTATCTAGATTCGTTCCTTTTTCCATGGGGGGCACAAACTCTGCAGGCTCTTGTAGGAAATTTTTTCTTTCCACTCGCTGGAATACACGAAGGTTCATGCTGCTTCATATCACCTGACAACCTTTTGGGTGGATCTTTACCAGGTCCTCTCCTTGCACACCCAGGGGAAGGGCTGGAAAGATTTGCCTTTGGTTCCGTAGATCCTTCATTGTTGTCATACAGTATCCAGCCTCTCGCCACTGATAGCAGAAACTGTTTATACTTCATTTTTGCTTGTGGATTGAGGATGTTGTATATTCTAAATGAATTGAAAAGTCCAGAGTTTATAAGGTACAGAACTACTTTTTTTGTCCATTTCATCCTTTTCCTTAGAATGGAACTACACGAAAGGAATTGATCCACATGGTCAATGCCTTTCATGTGGGCATTGTATTCCTTGATGCAGGTAGGTTTTACAATAGTCTCTCCCATTTTTCTGTTTTTTTTTTCCTGTTGTTGAGACAGAAGTGTCATGGATCGTTGATGTCATTCTGACAATCCGCTTGTCTTTCCATGCTAGGAGAGGAATATTGCCTTTTCTGGAAAATATTATGTCACCTTTCTTCATTCTTGATGTTTTCATTTTCAAATTTGGCGGTAAACCTCTACTCTCTCTAATAGTCCCACAGACTGTAGTTTTGTTCTGTAGCAGCAATTCAGCAGTAGATGTAGCACTGTAATAATTATCCTGGTAAATATGGTGCCATATGCCAAGGTAGGGTCCAAAGACCGAAAGGACAGTTTCTTGCAATTTCTTTCCTTGAGCAGTGTATATCTCCATATTGCAGATATAGCCGGTGTCACTCTCACACACCATCCGAACAAGTAAACTGTATTTGGTTATTTTCGCTGGGTTGTAAGTGCAAAATTTTAAACGTCCTCTCCATGGAATCATTCCCCCATCCAAAGACAACTGTTGCTTTGGTTTGTATATTGTTTGAAATTTATGCAGGAAATAATCCGGCACAGCTTGGATCTTGAAAAGCCTCCCAGAGAGACTGTCCATTTTCGCTTTATCATTGAAATGCCAGAATGTCCATATTTGCTCAAATCTATGGTGACTCATTGTGTGTGGAAATATAGGGGTACATATCAAAGGATCTGTTGACCAATGGTCTTTCAAACTATCTTTTCTTGTTTGACCCATCAGAATAATTAGGACAAAGAATTTCTTGACTTCCTTCTATGTAACCTGAGACCACTTTAGTGTTCTAGAGGGTGTTTTGCGTTTCATTGCGGTTTGATCGTGATAATTGGACAGCTCTTTGCACAACATCTCAAACAATTCATCACCAAAAAAGACTGGTCACAGAGGGTACAGAGTCACACTGAGACGGAAATGTAGTGACCCCAGCATGACCTTCAAACATTTGTAAGTGTGGTGGTGTGTCAATTTCAGACCAACAATTATCAGTAGCTTCGTCAGTGTCAAAATCACTTGAAAGCACCGCCACCTTGCGCTTCCTTACACGTCTGATAATTTCACTGTCAGTAGAATCAGTAGAATCGTCTCCGGAATCATCAAAACAGTCATCCGCATCTTCGATCTCACTAGGAATATGTGATAAATTATCATTAAATGCTCCCGGAAGTGTATCAGTTTCATTGGTTTCCTTCCTTTTTCTGAGAGAGGGCATTTCCAAAAGCACCAGGAACTTGAAGACGAAGACTATTTTAATGACCAAAATACAATGTAACTGCAATGCTTTATGGGATCGTGCAGTTATAGAGTTTTTCTTAGATTGACCTGCACGGTTTCCACCAATGTGATCGCTTCATTCGATGTGGACTAAACAGTGTGTTGAAATCTAAGGTGCATAAGAGATGGAGAGTGAAAAACGAGAAAACTCGTGAGCAGTCTTTAACAGATGGCGTGCAGAACACGAGAAAATTCCTGAGCTGTTCGCAATGTGTTAAACAGTGTTTTGGGTCCACCAACATGCTTACAACAGAAAGTGCTACAAAGTGTGTGAAGCATGGAGAAAGGGGCATCTTTCTTGGAGACCTTTACATTACAACACATTCCAGAGGATGGGAGCATTCGAAAATGGACTTCCCTTGTCGATTTACTTAAAGATGTGACTATCCTGGAAAGATGGCTAGTAATTTAAAAGAAATAACAGGAAACCAATAACTAGGTAGTGAAACAAGCCCACCTGTATGGGAGAAGTGCATGTGTAGGATTTCAAGCAGCAGTTCTTTGTGGACACTTGGAAAGAGCACTGTGAAAAAATTTCATATGAAGACGGATTTGACCAAAGTAGAAAGACCCTCCAGCACCAACACTAGAGAACTTATCGAAAAAATGAATGTTGCATCAAGTTCCTGAAGGAAAGGTGCTTATTGCACACAACCCTCCAGAAGATAGCAACATTCTACACAGTACAAAATGCATATGAATTCCAGGATGAAAACTCACTCCAGAAGGATGAAATGCATGTATTGCTCTCTGGAAGAACACTCGGTCACTACATTCGTGCTTGCTCCTTCAAAGTCTTTTGAAGAAAGCGAATCTTGACTAGTGGTATAAGTTTTGGGTTGCATTATATAGTCTCTTGCAAGCATGATGTGCAGACTTCAATGGTGTTTCCTTAGAGAATGTGGAAATTCACGAATTTGTAGCCCAAAGGACTTGTAATCCAGGAAAACGCACACTGGAAAACTCTTGCTCAAACACGCTCTTACACCTAATGCATTCAGAAGACGTAAGAAAACAGAAAAGAAAAGCATTTTGCAGTGAAATTCAGACGAGTATGTACAAAAGCTCACTTGCATAGGTTACACAGAGCTAGAGCATGAATTACCTTACATTATCGATGAAAACCTTGCATTCCCATGTGCCCTAAAGAAAGACTTTAAAAAAAAAGGTGTATTCGAGTGTCAATTCGCTTTAAGCTCCCTAAAAGATCTCTGAGGTGTGTTTTCCGTGCGGGAGGGTTACACACTCTACATATGTTAAACAGAATTTTTAGACCACCAACATGCTTAAAACTAAAACTGCTACAAAGTGTATGAAGCATGGAGAAAGAGACATCTTTCTTGGAGACATTTACCTTAAAACACATCCCAGAGGACAGGAGCATTCAAAAATGAACTTTTCTTGTCGATTTACTTAAAGATGGGACGATCCTTAAAAGAGGGTTTGTAATTTAAAATAAATAACAGGAAACCAATATCTAGGTAGTGAAACAAGCCCACCAGTATGGAAGAAGGGATGTGTAGGATTACAAGCAGCAGCTCTTTGAGGCTACTTGGAAAGAGCACTGCGAAAAAAATTCGGAGAAAGAGGGATTTGGCCAAGGAAGAAAGACCATCCAACACCACCACTAAGAACTTATCCAAATAATGAATGTACCAACAAGTTCCTTCAAGAAAGGTGCTTATATGACACAACCCTCCAGAGGATAGCAACAATCTACATGCTACATAAGTACGAAAGTTTTTCACAGTGCTCTTTCCAAGTGTCCACAAAGAGCTGCTGCTGGAAATCCTACACATGCACTTCTCCCATGCTGGTGGGCAAGTTTCACTACCTAGATATTGGTTTCCTGTTATTTCTTTTAAATTACAAGCCTTCTTTCCAGGATCATCCAAACTTTAAGTAAATCAACAAGGGAAGTCCATATTTGAATGCTCCTATGCTCTGGGAGGTGTTTTAAGGTAAATGTCTCCAAGCAAGATGCCTCTTTCTCCATGCTTCACACCCGTTGTGACAATTTCAGTTTAAGCGTGTTGGTGGTGTAAACACGCTGTTTAACATATATAGAGTGTGAAACCCTCCAACACTGAAAACATAACTTAGGACTCTTCTAGGAAGCTTAAAGCGAGTTGACACGTGAAGAAATCCTTTTCTTCCTACATTCTTTAGGGCACATGGAAATGTAAGGTTTTCCTCGACTACATGAAGAAATTAATGCTTTAGTTCTCGGTAACCTATACAAACGAACTTTTGTACTTATTCATCTGAATTTCTGTGCAAAATGCCCTTCTTTTCTGCCTTCTTGCATCTTCTGAATGCATTAGATGTAAGAGCGTATTTGAGCATGAGTTGTGCAGTGTGCGTTTTCCCAGATTTCAAGTCATCTGGGCTACAAATTCGTGAATTACCACATTCTCTAAGGAAACACCATTGAAATCGGCTCATCATCCTTGCGAGAGATTATATAATGCAACCCAAAACTTATTCCACCAGTCAACATACACTTTCCTCAAAAGACTTTGAAAGATCAAGCACGAATGTATTGACCGAGTGTTCTTCCTGAGAAAAATACATGCATTTCATCCTTCTGGAGTCAGTTTTCATCCTGGAATACATGTGCATTTTGTGCGGTGTTGAATGCTGCTATCTTTTGGAGGGTTGTGTCAGATAAGCATCTGTCGTCCAGAAACTTGTTGCAAGATTCATTATTTGGAGAACTTCGCTAGAGGTTGTTTTGACCAAATCCGGCTTCGTATGAATTTTTTTCACACTGTTGTTTCCAAGTGTCCACAAAGAGCTGCTCCTTGAAATCCAACACGTGCACTTCTCCCATACTGGTGGGCAAGGTTCCCTACCTCGATATTGGTTTCCTGTTATTTCTTTTAAATTACAAGCCTTCTTTCCAGGATCGTCCCATCTTTAAGTAAATCGACAAGGGAAGTGCATTTTAGAATGCTCCTATCCTCTGGGATGTGTTTTAAGGTAAATGTATCCAAGCAAGATGCCTCTTTCTCCATGATTCACACACATTGTGACAATTTCAGTTTAAACATGTTGGAGGTGTAAACATGCTGTTGAACATATGTAGAGTGTGAAACCCTCCAACACTGAAAACACACCTTAGAGCTCTTTTAGGAAGCTTAAAGCGAATTGACACGCGAAGAAATCCTTTCCTTCCAACATTCTTTAGTGCATATGGCAATGATAGGTTTTCCTCTACTACAGGAAGAAATTCATGCTTTAGCTCTCTGTAACCTATACAAATGAACTTTTGAATATATTCATCTGAATTTCTTTGCAAAATACCCTTCTTTTCTGCTTTCTTGCATCTTCTGAATGCATTAGATGTAAGAGCGTGTTTGAGCATGAGTTTTCCCAGATTACAAGTCATCTGGGCTACAAATTCGTGAATTACCACATTCTCTAAGGAAACACCATTGAAGTCGGCTCATCATCCTTGCGAGAGATTATATAATGCAGCCCAAAACTTATTCCAACGGTCAACATACACTTTCTTCAAAAGACTTTGAAGGATCAAGCAGGAATGTAATGACTGAGTGTTCATCCTGAGAGAAATACATGCATTTCATCCTTCTGGAGTCAGTTTTCATCCTGGAACACATATGCATTTTGTACTGTGTTGAATGTTAGTATCTACTGGAGGGTTGTGTCATAAAAGCTTCTGTCCACAGGAACTTGTTGCAAGATTCATTATTTGGATAAGTTCGCTAGTGGTGTTTTAAAAGGTCTTTCCACTTTGGCGAAATCCTGCTTCGTACGAATGTTTTTCACAGTGTTGTTTCTAAATGTACACAAAGAGCCGCTCCTTGAAATCCTACACATGCACTTCTCCCATACTGGTGCGATGGTTTCACTACCTAGATATTGGTTTCCTGTTATTTTGTTTAAATTACAAGCCTTCTTTTGAGGATCGTCCCATCTTTAAGTAAATCAACAAGGGAAGTCCATTTTTGAATGCTCCTATCCTCTGGGATATGTTTTAAGGTAAGTGTCTCCAAGCAAGATGCCTCTTTCTCCATGCGTCACACACTTTGTAGCAGGTTCCGTTTAAGCATGTTAGTGGTGTAAACACGCTGTTTCACATACATAGAATGTGTAACTCTAAAGCATTGAAAACACATCTTAGTGCCCTTTTAGGAAGCTTAAAGTGAATTGACATGTGAAGAAAGCCTTTATTCCAAATTCTCTAGGGCATGTGGAAATGGAAGGTTTTCATCGACTACATGAAGTAATTCATGCTTTACCCCTCTGTTAAGTATACAGATGAACTTTTGTACTTACTCGTCTGAATTCCACTGCCAAATGCCTTTATTTTCTCCTTTCTTGCATCTTCTGAATGCATTAGATGTAAGCAAGTGTTTGATCAAGAGTTGTGCAGTGTGTGCTTTCCCAGATTACAATTCATTTGGGATACAATATCGCGAATTTCCACATTCTCTATGGAAAGTACAATGAAATCTGCACATCATGCTTGAGAGTTTATATAATTCCACCAGTCAAGACACACTTTCCTCACAAGACTTTGAAGGCGCAAGCACGAAAGTAGTGACCAAGTGTTCTTCCAGAGAGAAATAGATGCCTTTCATCAGTCTGGAGTGAGTTTTCGTCCTGGAATATATATGCATTTTGTACTGTGTTGAATGCTGCTATCTTCTGGAGGTTTGTATCACATAAGCATCTGTCGTCCCGGAACTTGTTGCAAGATTCATTATTTGGAGAAGTTCGCTAGTTGTTGTTTTGAAGGTGTTTGTAATTTGAACAAATCCCGCTTCGTACGAATGTTTTTCACAGTGCTGTTTCCAAGTGTCCACAAAGGGCTGCTGCTTGAAATCCTACACATGCACTTCTCCCATACTGGTGGGCAAGGTTCCCTATCTAGGTATTGGTTTCCTCTTATTTCTTTTAAATTACAAGCCTTTTTTCCAGGATCGTCCCATCTTTAAGTAAGTCAAGGGAAGTCCATTTTTGAATGCTGCTGTCTTCTGGGATTTTTTAAGTAAATGTCTCCAAGAATGATACGTCTTTCTCCATGCTTCACCCACGTTGTAGAAGTGTCAGTTTGAAGCATATTGGGTGTCTAAAAAATGCTGTTTAACATATGTAGAGTGGGTAGCTCTCCGGCACTGAAAACATACCTGATAACTCTTTTAGGAGGCTTAAAGCGAATTGACATGCAAAGATACCTTTTTCTTAAAAGTTTTCTTTTAGAGCACCTGGAAATGCGAGGTTTTCCTTGACTACGTGAAGAAATTCATGCTTTAGCTCTCTGTAGCCTATACAAATGAATTTTTGTACATATTCATCTGAATTTCAGTACAAAATGCCCTTCTTTTCTGCCTCCTTGCATCTTCTGAATGTAAGAGCGTATTTGAGGATGAGTTGTGCAGAGTGCGTTTTCCTAGATTACCAGTCGTTTGGTCTACAAATTTGCGAATTACCACATTCTCTAAGGAAACACCATTGAGCTCTGTACATCATGATTTTGAGAGATTATATAATGCAACCCAAAACTTATTCCACTAGTCAACATACACTTTCCTCAAAAGACTTTGAAGAATCAAGCTCGAATGTAGTGACCGGGTGTCCTTCCTGAGAGAAATACATGCATTTCATCCTTGAGTCAGTTTTCATCCTGGAATACATATGCATTTTCTACTGTGTTGAATGTTGCTATCTTCTAGAAGGTTGTGTCAGATAAGCATCTGTCCATCAGGAACTTGTTGCAACATTCATTATTTGGATAAGTTCACTAGTGGTGGTTTTGGAAGGTCTTTCTACTTTGGCAAAATCCCTCTTCATACGAATGTTTATTATAGTGCTCTTCCCAAGTGTCCACAAAAGGCTGCTGCTTTCCCATACTGTTGGACTTGTTTCACTACCTAGATATTGGTTTCCTGTTATTTCTATTAAATTACAAGCCTTGTTCCCAAGATCGTCTTAAGTTAATCAGCAAGGGATGTCCATTTTTGAATGCTGCTGATTTTTTAAGTAACTGTCTCCAGGAAAGAGACCTCTTTCTCCATGCTTTACACACATTGTAGCAGTTTCAGTGTAAAGCATATTGATGGTCTAAAAACGCTGTTTAACATATGTAGAGTGTGAAACCCTCCAACACTGAAAACACATCTTAGAGCTCTTTTAGGAGGCTTAAAGTGAATTGACACACAAAGACATCTTTTTCTTAAAAGTCTTCCTTTAGGGCATCTGGAAATGTAAGGTTTCCCCTGACTACATGAAGTAATTCATACAAATGAAATTTGTACATACTCGTCTCAATTTCCCTGCAAAATGCCTTTCTTTTCTGCCTTCTTGCATCTTCTGAATGCATTAGGTGTAAGAGCGTGTTTGAGCTAGAGTTCTGTAGTGTGCGTTTTCCTTGATTTCAAGTTATTTGTGCTACAAATCCGCGTTTTTCCACAAATAATGAATGTTGAAAATCTTCCTGCAGGAAATGTTCTTCTTTCACACAACCCTCCAGAAGATGGGAACATTCTTCACAGTACAAAATGCATATGAATTCCAGGATGAAAAGTCAGTCCAGAAGGATGAAATGCATACATTTCTCTATGGAAGAACACTTGGTCACTACATTCATACTTGATCCTTCAAAGTCTTTTGAGGAAAGTGTATGTTGACTGGTGGAATAAGTTTTCGGTTGCATTATATAATCTCTCGTAAGCCTGATGTGCAGACTTCAATGGTATTTCCTCAGAGAATGTGGAAATTCATGAACTTGTGGCCTAAATGACTTGTAACCCAGGAAAACGCACACTGCAAAACTTTCCTCAAACACGCTCTTACACCTAATGCATTGAGAAGATGCAGGAAAGCAGGAAAAAAAGGCATTTTGCAGTGAAATTCAGACGAGTATGAACAAAAGTTAATTAGTATAGGTTACTGAGAGGTAAAGCATGAATTACTTCATGTTGTTGATGACTACTTTACATTTCCATGTGCCCTAAAGAAAGACATTTAAGAAAAGATGTCTTTGCGTGTCAATTTGCTTTAAGCTCCTGAAAATGGCTCTAAGGTGTGTTTTCTGTTCTGGGGAGTTACACATTCTGCATATATTAACACATTGCATACCCCATAGAGATCTCTAAAACATACACCAGGGACCGCATGTTTTTGGGCAAACTGCACGTTATTTAAATCATCATAGCTACAGATCATAATGCACTTTAGGTGTTGTTTTTCAATAATTATAACATTTTTATTCACAGAAACAATTAAACAATTAACAATGAAAGATCTTAATACTTTTTTAACGTATGGTACTGCGTAAAACATTTTCCTCTATGAAGAGGGACCAAACAAAATTTACATAAGTATCTATATTCACTCCTTTTTCCATGGGGGGCACAAACTCTGCAGGCTCTTGTAGGAAATTTTTTCTTTCCACTCGCTGGAATACACGTAGGTTCATGCTGCTTCATATCACCTGACAACCTTTTGGGTGGATCTTTACGAGGTGCTCTCCTTGCAGCCCCTGGGGAAGGGCTGGAAAGATTTGTCTCTGGTTCTGTAGATCTTTTATTGTTTTCATCTGTTATCCAGCCTCTCGCCACCGATAGCAGAAACTGTTTACACTTCACTTTTGCTTGTGGGTTGAGGACATTGTACACTCTAAATGAATTGAAAAGTCCAGAGTTTATAAGGTACAGCACTACTTTTTTTGCCCATGTCATCGTTTGCCTTAGAATGGAACTACATGAAAGGAATTGATCCGCACTGTCAACGGCTTTCATGTGGGCATTGTAATCCTTAATGCAGGTAGGTTTTACAATATTCTCTTCCGTTTTTCTATTTTTTTCCCCCTGTTGTAGAGACAGAAGTGTTAGGGATCGCTGATAGCATCAGGACCACCCACTTCTCTTTCCATGCTAGGAGAAGAATATCGCCTTTTCTGGAAAATATTATGTCACCTTTCTTCATTCTTGATGTTTTCATTTTCAAATTTGGCGGTAAAAGTCTATTCTCTCTAATAGTCCCACAGACTGTAGTTTTGTTCTGTAGCAGCAATTCAGCAGTAGATGTAGCATTGTAATAATTATCCTGGTAAATATGGTGCCATATGCCAAGGTAGGGTCCAAAGACCGAAAGGACAGTTTCTTGCAATTTCTTTCCTTGAGCAGTGTATATCTCCATATTGCAGATATAGCCGGTGTCACTCTCACACACCATCCGAACAAGTAAACTGTATTTGGTTATTTTCGCTGGGTTGTAAGTGCAAAATTTTAAACGTCCTCTCCATGGAATCATTCCCCCATCCAAAGACAACTGTTGGTTTGGTTTGTATATTGTTTGAAATTTATGCAGGAAATAATCCAGCACAGCTTGTATCTCGAAAAGCCTCCCAGAGAGACTGTCCATTTTCGCTTTATCATTGAAATGCCAGAATGTCCATATTTGCTCAAATCTATGGCAACTCATTGTGTGTGGAAATATAGGGGTACATATCAAAGGATCTGTTGACCAATAGTCTTTCAAGCTATCTTTTCTTGTTTGACCCATCAGAATAATTAGGACAAACAATTTCTTGATGTCCTTCTGTGTAACCAGAGACCACTTTAGTGTTCTAGAGGGTGTTTGCGTTTCATTGCGGTTTGATTGTGATAGTTGGACAGCTCTTTGCACAACATCTCAAACTATTCATCACCAAAAAAGAGATTGGTCACAGAGGGTACAGAGTCACACTGAGACGGAAATGTAGTGACCCATGTATGACCTTCAAACATTTGTAAGTGTGGTGATGTGTCAATTTCAGACCAACAATTATCAGTAGCTTCGTCAGTGTCAAAATCACTTGAAAGCACCGCCACCTTGCGCTTCCTTACAGGTCTAATAATTTCACTGTCAGTAGAATCAGTAGAATCATCTCTGGATTCGTCAAAACAGTCATCCGCATCTTTGATCTCAGTAGGAATATCTGATAAATTATTGTTAAATACTTCTGGAAGTGTATCAGTTTCTTTGGTTTTCTTCCTTTATCGGAGAGAGGGCATTTCCAAAAGCGCCAGGAACTTGAAGACGAAGACTATTTTAATGACCAAAATACAATATAACTGCAATGCTTTATGGGTTAGTGCAATTATATAGTTTTTTGTCGATTGACCTGCACGGTTTCCACCAATGAGATCGCTTCATTCGATGTGGACAAGACAGTGTGTTGACATCTAAGGTCCATAAGAGATGGTGCGCGAAACACAAGAAAAGTCGTGAGTGGTCCTTAACAGATGGTGAGCGAAACATGAGAAAACTCGTGAGCAGTCCTTAACAGATGGCACAGAAAACATGAGAAAGCTCGTGAGTGGTATGCAATGTGTTAAAACTGGAACTGCTAGAAACTGTGAGAAGCATGGAGAAAGAGGCATCTTGCTTGGAGACGTGTATAACACATCCCTGAGGAGAGGAGCATTCAAAAATGGACTTCCCTTGTCCATTTCCTCAAAGATAGGATGACCCTGGAAAGAAGCCCTGTAATTTAAAAGAAATAACAGGAAACCAATATCTAGGTAGTAAAATGAGCACACCAGTATGGGAGAAGTGCATGTGTAGCATTTCAAGCAGCAGCTCTTTGTGGACACTGGAAAAAACAGTGTGAAAAACACTCGTACAAAGTGGGATTTCGCCAAAGTAGAAAGACCTTCCAAAACACCACTAGAGAACTTAGCCAAATAACGAATGTTGCAACAAGCTCCTGGAGGAAAGGGGCCTCTATGACACAACTCTCGAGAAGATAGCAACAGTCTACACAGTATAAAATGGAATTTATATTCCAGGATGAAAACTCACTCCAGAAGGATGAAATGCATGTATTTCTCTCGGAAAGAACACTGTCACTACATTGGTGCTTGCTATTTCAAAGTCTTTTGAATAAAGTGTATTTTCACTGGTGGAATAAGTTTTGCGTTGCATTGTTTAATCTCTCGCAAGTGTGATGTGCAGCCTTCTATGTTGTTTCCTTAGAGAATGTGGAATGTCGCGAATTTGTATCCCAAATGACTTGTAATCCAGGAAAACGCACACTGCATATCTCTTGCTCAAACATGCTTTTACACCTAATGCATTCAGAACATGCAAGAAAGCAGAAAAGGGCATTTTGCAGTGAAATTCAGATGAGCATGTACAAAAGATCATTTGTATAGGTTTCAGAGAGGTAAAGCATAAATTACTTCATGTTGTTGATGAAACCCGTACATTTCCATTTGCCCTAAAGAAGGACTTTGAAGAAAAAGATGTCTTTGCATGTCAATTTGCTTTAAACTTCCTAAAAGAGCTCTAAGGTGTGTATTCATTGCTGGAGAGTTACATACTCTACATATGTTAAACAGCATTTGTAGACCACCAACATGCTTAACGCATAGAAATCTCTAAAACATATGCAGGGACCACACGTTTTTGGGGAAACTGCACGTTATTTATTTTTTATTTTTATATTTGTAAATTTTATTATTGTTTAAAATATTACAGATGTCCCTTTTTCTCCAGAATGACCCATTCCACCCTGTTCCTTCCCCCTCCCCAGTCCCTCTCCCCACCATTGTCCTTGTCCTTGGGTTGTGTATATATGCACATACATTCTTTGGTTACTCTCTCCCCCTCCACCCACCTGCCTTCCTCCATCCCTCTGACATTCATCAGTCTCATCTATGCTTCCATGTCATTGAATCTGTTCTATTCATCAGTTTATCAACTGCTTTAGATTCCACGTATAAGCGAGATCATGTATTTGTCTTTCGCTGTCTGGCTTATTTCACGTAGCATAATATTCTCCAGGTCCATCTGTACTGTCCCAAAGGGTACGAGATTCTTCTTCTTTACAGCTGGGTAGTATTCCATGGTACAAATGTCCCACAGCTTTTTTATCCACTCATCTACTGATGGACACTTGGGCTGTTTTCAGATCTTAGCTACTGTAAACTGTGCTGCTATGAACCTCGGGGTGCATATATTCTTTCTGATTAGTGTTTCAGGATTCTTAGGATATATTCCTAGAAGTGGGATCACTGGGTCAAATGGCAGCTCCATTTTTATTTTTTGAGGAATCTCCATACTGTTTTCCATAGTGGTTGCACCAGTCTGCATTCCCACCAGCAGTGTACTAGGGTTCCCCTTTCTCCACACCCTCGCCAGCACCTGTTGTTTGTTGATTTGTTGATGGGAGCCATTCTGATAGGTGTGAAGTGATACCTCATTGTGGTTTTAATTTACATCTCTCTGATGAGTAGCCATGTTGAGCATTTTCTCATGTTTCTCTTGGCCATCCATATGTCCTCTTTGGAGAAGTGTCTATTTAAGTCCTTTGCCCATTTCTTAATTGGGTTGTTTGTCTTTCTTTTGCTGAGTGCTATGAGTTCTTTGTACATTTTGGAAATTAGCCCCTTATCAGATTCAACCTTGGCAAATATGTTTTCCCAGACCGTGGGTTTCCTTTGTATTTTGAGGCTGTTTTCTTTTGCTGTGCAGAAGCTTTTTAGTTTGAAGTAGTCCCATATGTTTATTTTTTCCTTTGTTTCTCTTGCCCTAGGAGATGTATCAGTGAAAAGTCCAATACATGGGATGTCTGTGACTTTACTGCCTATGTTTTCTTCCAGGATTTTTATGGTTTCTAAGTCTTTTATCCATTTTGAGTTTATTTTTGTGTATGGTGAAAGTTGGTCGTCTAGTTTCATTCTTTTGCATGTATCTGTCCAATTTTCCCAGCACCACTTATTGAAGAGACTGTCCTTACTCCATTGGATACTCTTGCCTCCTTTGTCAAATATTAACTGACCATAATGGCGTGGGTCTATTTCTGGGGTCTCTGTACTGTTCCATTGATTTATATGCCTGTTGTTGTACCAATACCAGGCCGTTTTGGTTACAGTGGCTTTGTAATATAGTTTGAAGTCTGGTAATGTGATCCCTCCCACTCTGTTCTTTTTTTCTCAAGATGGCTGAAGCTATTCAGGGTCTTTTTGGGTTCCATATAAATTTTCAAAATGTTTGTGAAATATGCTGTTGGTATTTTCATAGGAATTGCATTAAGTTTATAAATTGCTTTGGGTAGTATAGACATTTTCATGACATTAATTCTTCCAAATCATGAGCATGGTATCTTCTTCCACTTGTTTAAATCTTCCTCTATTTCTTTTTTCAGTGTCACGTAGTTTTCTGAGTACAGGTCTTTTACATCCTTGGTTAAGTTTATTCCTAGGTATCTTATTTTTTTAGTTGCAATGGTAAATGGTATTGCTTTTTTAGTTTCTCTCTCTGAAAGTTCATTGTTGGTGTATAAGAATGCCATTGATTTCCGGATGTTGATTTTGTATCCAGCTACCTTGCCAAATTCATTTATCAAATCTAGTAGTACTTTGAAGGAGTCTTTAGGGTTTTCTATGTACAGTATCATGTCATCTGCAAATAATGACAGTTTTACTTCCTCTTTTCCAATTTGGATACCTTTTATGTTTTCTTCCTGTCTGATGGTTATGGCGAGGACTTCCAGTACTATGTTGAATAAGAGTGGTGAAAGTGGACATCCCTGTCTTGTTCCAGTTTTTCATGGAAATGGTTTTAGTTTTTGCCCATTGAGTATGATGTTGGCTGTAGGTGTGTCGTATATGGCCTTTATTATGTTGAGGTATGATCCCTCTATTCCCACTTTGCTGAGAGTTTTTATCAGAAATGGGTGCTGGATTTTGTCAAATGCTTTTTCTGCGTCTATTGATATGATCATATGATTTTTGTCCTTCATTTTGTTTACATGATGTATCACATTTATTGATTTGTGGATGTTGTACCAGCCTTGCATCCCTGGAATAAATCCCACTTGGTCATGATGTATGATCTTTTTAATGTATTGCTGGATCCGGTTTGCTAGTATTTTAGTGAGGATTTTACCATCTATGTTCATCAGGGATATTGGCCTGTAATTTTCTTTCTTTGTAGTATCTTTATCTGGTTTTGGGATTAGGGTGATGCTGGCTTCATAGAAAGATTTTGGGAGTTTTCCCTCCTCTTGAACACATTGTATGCGGGAAACGTATTTATACATTTTACGTTGACTGGTAGTAGAGCGCGTGATAAAAACTACCCGCAAACAATGTGTGAATTTTCTGGAATAGTTTGAATAGAATAGGTATTAATTCTTCTTTGAATGTTTGGTAAAACTCGCCTGTCAATCCATCTGGTCCAGGACTTTTGTTTGCTGGGAGGTTTTTGATTACTGCTTCAATTTCACTAGTTGTTATCGACCTATTCAGGTTTTCTGCCTCTTCTTGATTCAGCTTTGGAAGGTTGTATACTTCTAGGAATTTGTCCATTTTCCCTATGTTGTCTAATTTGTTGGCACATAGTTGCTCATAATATTTTCTTACAATCCTTTGTATTTCTGTTGGATCAGTTGTTATATCACCTCTTTCATTTCTGATTTTATTTATTTGGGTCCTCTCTCTTTGTTTCTTAGTGAGTCTGGCTCAAGGTGCATTAATCTTATTTACCTTTTCAAAGAACCAGCTCTTGGTTTCATTGATTTTTTGTATTGTTTTTTTAGTCTCTATGTCATTAATCTCTGCCCTGATTTTTATTATTTCCTTCCTTTTACTTCCTTGGGGCTTTTCTTGCTGTTCTCGTTCTAGTTCTTTTAGTTGTTGTGTTAGATGGTTCATTAGATCTTTTTCTTGTTTCTTGAGATAGGCCTGTGATGATATGAATTTTCCTCTCAAGACTGCTTTCGCCGTGTCCCATAGGTTTTGGGTTGTTGTCTGTTCATTTTTGTTACTTTCCATGAAGTGTTTGATTTCTTCCTTGATCACCTTGGTAACCCATTCATTGTTTAATAACATGCTATTTGGCCTCCATGTGTTTGAATATTTTTGAGTTTTTTTATAGTGGTTGATTTCTAGTTTCATGGCATTGTGATCCGAGAAGATGCTTGATATGATTTCAATCTTCTTATATTTGTAGAGACTTGCCTTGTGCCTTAACATGTGGTCTATATTTGAGAATGTTCCATGTGCACTTGAGAAGAATGTGTATTCTGCTGCTTTGGGGTGAAATGTTCTATAAATATCAATTAAATCCATTAGGTCTAGTGATTCATTTAAGGTCTGCGTTTCCCTGTTGATTTTTTGTCTTGATGATCTGTCCAATGCTGACAGTGGGGTGTTAAAATCCCCCACTATGATTGTGTTGCTGTCAATCTCCCCTTTGAAGTCCCCCAAGAATTTTTTTTTAAAAAAATATATCTTTATTGATTTCAGAGAGAGGAAAGGAGAGGGAGAGAGAGAGAGAAACATCAATGATGAGAGAGTCATTGATCGAGCCCACAACCCAGGCATGTGCCCTGAGTGGGAATCGAACCCTGATCGCCTGGATCCTAGGTCGACACTCAACCGCTGAGCCACACCCGGCCTGGCAAGAAATTTTTTATATATTTAGGTGCTCCTGTATTGGGTGCATAAATGTTCATAAGGGTTATTTCCTCCTTTAGTAATATGTAGTGACCATCTTTGTCTCTTGTTATGGTCTTTATTTTGAAGTCTGTTTTGTCAGAAATAAGAATTGCTACTCCAGCTTTCTTTTCCTTTCCATTTGCATGGAATATTTTACTCCATCCCTTCACTTTTAGCCTGTGTGAGTCTTTTGCTTTCAGGTGGGTCTCTTGTAGACAGCAGATATTTGGGTCCTGTTTTCTTATCCATTCAGTTATCCTTTGTCTTTGATTGGCCCATTTATTCCATTTACATTTAAGGTTACAATTGATATCAACTTATTTAATTCCATTTTCTCTGTTTATGTTGATGTACCTTTCACTATTCCTTCTTTTTCTTAAAGCAGTTCTTTTAGCATTTCTTGCAATGTTGGTTTGGTGGTACTGAACTCCTTTAGCCCTTTTTTGTCTGGGAAGCTTTTAATTTCACCTTCAATTTTAAATGATAGCCTTGCTGGATAAAGCAATCATGGTTGCATGTTCTTGCTTTTCATTACTTGCAGAACTTCATGCCACTCCCTTCTGGCCTTGAGGAGTCTCTGTTGAGAAATCAGCTGTCAGTCTTATGGGGGTTCCCTTGTAGGTCACTGCTTGTCTCTCTCTTGTAGCCCTTAATATTTTCTCTTTGTCCTTGACATTTGCCATTTTAATTATGATGTGTCTTGGAGTGGGTCTCTTTGGGTCCCTCTTGTTTGGAACCCTCTGTGCTTCCTGAACTTGTGTGGCTTTCTCCTTTGCCAGCCTAGGGAAGTTTTATATAATTATTTCTTCCACCAAGTTCTCTATCCCTTGCTCTCTTTCCTCCCCCTCTGGCACTCCTCGTGCTTTTTAAGTGTTTTTTCTTTCTGCTGCTCTGATTGTGTGATTTTTCTCTACCTTGTCTTCTAAGTTATTTATTCTATCCTCTGCTTCATTGAGCCTGCTTTTAATTCCTTCCAGTGCATTCTTGATATCAGATACAGCGTTCTTTATCTCTGTCTGAGTTTTATTTATGATATGTATCTTTTTTTCATGTTTTCACTAAGGTTCTTGATCTTATCATCTAGAGTTTTCTTAAGTTCCTTGAACATCTTCATCACCCATACTCTGAACTACATTTCTGATAACTTGCTTAACTCCATCTCATCAATGTATTTTTCTGGCGATGTTTCCTTTTCTTTAATTTGGGGGTTGTTTCTTTGTCTCCCCATTTTGGTAGGTCTTAGTGTTTGTATCTATATATTAGATATATTTGCTGTCTCCCAGTCTTGTGGGACGGGAATTTGTCTTGTGGGTCCAGTGGAGCCCAGAGGTGTGTTTTCCTTACACCTCTGAGCTCTTTGCTCTAGGCATGTCCCTCTTGTGGGTGCTCCTTTTGTGGTTTCTTGCATGTTATTTAAATCTTCATAACTACAGATCATAATGCACTTTAGGTGTTGTTTTTCAATAATTATAACATTTTTATTTACAAAAACAATGAAACAATTAAACAATTAAAGTTCCTAGTACGTTTTTAAAGTATGGTACTGCGTAAAACATTTTCCTCTATGAAGAGGGACCAAACAAAATTTACATAAGTATCTAGTTTCACTCCTTTTTCCATGGGTGGCACAAACTCTGCAGGCTCTCGTAGGAAATTTTTTCTTTCCACTCGCTGGAATACACGTAGGTTCATGCTGCTTCATATTACCTGACAACCTTTTGGGTGGATCTTTACGAGGTGCTCTCCTTGCAGCCCCTGGGGAAGTGCTGGAAAGATTTGTCTCTGGTTCCGTAGATCCTTCATTGTTGTCATCCGGTATCCAGCCTCTCGCCACCGACAGCAGAAACTGTTTATACTTCATTTTTGCTTGTGGGTTGAGGACGTTGTACACTCTAAATGAATTGAAAAGTCCAGAGTTTATAAGGTACAGCACTACTTTTTTTTGCCTATTTCATCGTTTGCCTTAGAATGGAACGACATGAAAGGAATTGATGCACACGGTCAATGGCTTTCATGTGGGCATTGTATTCCTTGATGCAGGTAGGTTTTACAATATTCTCTTCTGTTTTTCTATTTTTTTTTTTTTCCTGTTTTTGAGACAGAAGTGTCATGGATTGCTGATATCATCTGGACAACCCGCTTCTCTTTCCATGCTAGGAGAAGAATACCTCCTTTTCTGGAAAATATTATGTCACCTTTCTTCATTCTTGATGTTTTCATTTTCAAATTTGGTGGTAAAAGTCTACTCTCTCTAATAGTCCCACAGGCTCCAGTTTTGTTCTGTAGCAGCAATTCAGCAGTAGATGTAGCATTGTAATAATTATCCTGGTAAATATGGTGCCATATGCCAAGGTAGGGTCCAAAGGACAGTTTCTTGCAATTTCTTTCCTTGAGCAATGTATATCTCCATATTGCAGACATAGCTGGTGTCACTCTCTCACACCATCTGAACAAGTAAACCATATTTTGTTATTTTTGCTGGGTTGTATATGTGAAATTTTAAACGTCCTCTCCATGGAATCATTCCCCCGTCCAAAGACAACTGTTGTTTTGGTTTGTATATTGTTCAAAATTTACGCAGGAAATAATCCAGCACTGCTTGGATCTTGAAAAGCCTCCCCAAGAGATTGTCCACTTTGGCATTATCATTGAAATGCCAGCATGTCCATATTTGGTCAAATCTATGGCAACTCATTGTCTTGGGAAATATAGATAGGGGTACATGTCAAAGAATCTGTGGTCCAATAGTCTTTCAAGCTATCTTTTCTTGTTTGACCCATCAGAATAATTAGGAGAAAGAATTAAGTTCTTGATGTCCTTCTGTGTAACCGGAGACCACTTTAGTGTTCTAGAGGGTGTTTGCGTTTCATTGCGGTTTGATCGTGATAATTGGACAGCTCTTTGCACAACATCTCAAACAATTCATCACCAAAAAAGAGATTGGTCACAGAGGGTACAGAGTCACATTGAGATGGAAATGTAGTGACCCATGTATGACCTTCAAACATTTCTAAGTGTGGTGATGTGTCAATTTCAGACCAACAATTATTAGTAGCTTCATCAGTGTCGGAATCACTTGAAAGCACCGCCACTTTGCACTTTTTTACAGGTCTAATAATTTCACTGTCAGTAGAATCAGTACAATCATCTCCAGACTCATCAAAACAGTCATCCACGTCTTTAGTCTCAGTAGGAATATCTGATAAATTATTGTTAAATACTTTTGGAAGTGTATCAGTTTCCTTGGTTTCCTTCCTTTTTCTGAGAGAGGGCATTTCCAAAAGCGCCAGGAACTTGAAGACGAAGACTATTTTAATGACCAAAATACAATGTAACTGCAATACTTTATGGGTTCGTGCAATTATATAGTTTTTTGTCGATTGACCTGCACGGTTTCCACCAATGAGATCGCTTCATTCGATGTGGACAAGACAGTGTGTTGACATCTAAGGTCCATAAGAGACGGAGTGTGAAAAAAGAGAAAACTCATGAGTGGTCCTTAACAGATGGCACTCGAAACACCAGAAAACTCGTGAGCGGTACACATTGTGTTAAAACTGAAACTGCTACTGCTGTGTGAAGCACGGAGTGAAATGTATCTGTAATAGTAGATCCACCAGTTCAAACAACCAAGAGAGGGTTTGGTCCCTGCCCAGCTGTGGTATGGACAGCACCTCAGGGGCAAGGAAAACTGCCATCAATTTAATAGTGCTCAATTTGGAATAGGTTTTGGGTTGCATTGTTTAATCTCTCGCAAGCATGATATGCAGCCTTCAATGTTGTTTGCCTGTGGCGAAGCTGCAGGCGGCTGGCCAGGGACACGGAGACAGCACCTGGCTCTGCCAAGGGGAGTGGTGGGGTCTGCGCAGGGCACCCAGGGCTCCAACCAATGTGTGTCAGGTGAGGCACTAATAGCCAGGGAGGAGCAGTGTGCCTGGAATATGTACTTTATTTTGTCATATCTTATATTACCATATATCAATATATTACCATATATCGAAATTAAACATATTGCATATATTTTAATATTTTTAAATATTTTATTTTTCAAAATATTTTTTTGAGTGTGATATATTATATAACATGTATCTACATGCAATGGTACTAAACAAGTTTTACACACATATTGTGTTTCACTCCACTTTCCCTAGAAGACCATACTTTACATGCCGTAGTGGGAATTTTTTACTGCTGGTTACTATCTTTTGTAAAACACGATCTTTTAATTGTCCTGATAATCTGAATGGCGAATCTTTATTTGGAGCCCTGCTACACATAATGGAGGAGGTGCTAGGCCATGTGCTGCATGAGGTTGAATTTTCAGTAATCCATTTTCTAGTGATTTCAAATAAAATTTTTATACCTCATTTTTTCCCCCTGCCTCTTCTGCAGAATCACTCTCCCTGTCGGACACTCACATTTCTCTTTTGCCTGGTGATGGTCTAATGTCAGACTCATCACTCTCTTGTGACAAAGTCCTATCTTCCAGCTGATGACCAAAGTCACCTGGCCCATCAGACAGTGTCTGCATGTAATTCACTTAAACCTTCTCTGCAGCAATGCACCTTTTAAAAAACTTTTGCCATGATAAAAGGTGGATGGAAAGAGTTAGATGTATTGCTTGTCATGTCTCTGGAAACGCTGACTGGCAAGTTGAGGAAAAGGCAGGCACAAAGGACAGGAAAGCCAGGGGTGGCCGAAATAAGTGGGTGGCCCAGCAGTGAAGTGCAGTCACGAGTTAACTTGTTACCGGTGGGCAAGGTGTTTAACAGACTAAAAGGCGTTCAGGGCCCAGCCGGGGGTGGCTCAGCGGCTGAGCATCAACCTAGCATCCAGGCCATCAGGGTTTGATTCCCAGTCAGGGCACATGCCCGGATTGCAGGCTGCAGCCTATCCATGAGTCTCTCATCATTGATGTTTCTATCTCTCTCTCTCCCTCTCTCTTCCTCTCTCTGAAATCAATAAAGAAATATTTAAAAAAAAAAAAAAAAGCTTTCAGGCATCTTGCAAGTTCAGTTGTGGGGTCTGCTGGCTTTTGCTGGCAGGGCTTTTTGGTAATCATAGTCTTGATCTGACAGGCTTTTTTCTTTCTTCCTCTGATTTTGTCCTAGCCATGTGCTTTTATTTTAAGGGTGCACTACCTTTTCTTACTTCTCTGGGTACTCGTTATAACTTACCTTGCTTTTGTTTTCTCCTGTTGCCTTGCTGGCTCTGCCGGCTCTGAGTTTCCTCTTGGGCAATGGTTTGGCTTTTCTCCTTCATATTGGGGACTCTCTTGAAATGCTCATGGTCCTTAGCTGTCCTCTCCTATTCAGCAGTGAGGCACTGAATGCTGCCCGGAGCCCTAGGTGTGCGGTGGGGCATCTCGGATGGTGGGCTCTGCACCAGGTGGCAGGGCAGTGATCTGAAGTGCTCACTGGGGGCTGCTAAGTGACAGGAGTCAGAGACTTTTTCTCAGCAAGAGACCACTCAGTTTCTCTGGAGAAAGATGCTTGGGAGGGTGCACATGAGGATGCATTCTGGCCCGCTGGTCCTTAAGGGGCAGGGCGACAGCAAACAGGTGGACATGAGATGTTCATTGATTCCACCAACTGCTTCACCTTGCATCCCTCTGCTCCCCCCTCCCAGAGACCCAGCTGTCCCCAGTTCTGTTTCCTAGAAAAGAGCCCCTATCCTTTGCAGGGAGGAGGATTTCCCATGGTGGGAAGCCCAAGTCCCCTGTGTCTTGTCCCTTGTCCCCTCCATGGCACCCACAGCTGATGACGAGCACTACGAAGGGCCTGCTGCCTCACTTCCACAGTACATTCCTCTGAAAGGACTGGCATGTAACTTACTCTGTCTCCGTTCATCCATTATCCTTCCAAATTCCAAAACTAAGCTCAACTCCTTCACCTACTTTTGTCACCTCTCCTATTCCTTTTGCTCTTTTGAGATAATTGAAATTTTTGTTTGCCTAATTTTAGCAGGGTTTGGTAGACAGATGATATAGACATCTGCGGTCCATTTGTCCACTGAACAAGAAGTCAATTTTCAATTTTCTGTATGTCCTCTGACACTTCCAGTACATGGATGTACATAAAACTAACCACCCAGAGCAAACCTGCCAATGAATGCAAATATAAAAAAATAAACGTATTTCTGTAGGTACACACGTGTTTTTGTGTGTCTGACTGTATGTGTGTATATATATGTGCAGGTGCTTGGTCTCCCCAGGCCACACATATTTATGGGAAAATCACAATGACTGTAGACTTTTGTCTGTTCAGGTAACTCAAGTTCATTTTCAAAGTCACTCTTAGCTGTTTCCACGATTTCAGGGTTACAGTTGATATGCCCCCAGAAACTGGACTGTCTCCTGCAGCCACTGCAAGGCCAAGCCGTGCAAGGTGTTCCCCTTTCTGCATGCTGCCCTTGAAGGTACCAGACTCACCACAGCCCCTGTGCAGGTTCCAACTGGGAGTGGCTGAGAAAGTGACCACCCGGGGTTTGCAGAGGGCCAGTCCTAGGGTACCAGACAATTCTGAATCAGCATAGGAAGAAATGCCTCTTTCCATCTTCGTGCCATACTTGATATATTACAGGCCCCAAAGCACCTCTGCTTGTGCCTAGTGCCAGTGTCTTAAATAAACTATGAGAAATAGCTCCATTAGTCTCTCTCACTGCTTGCTCAGAATTTCCAAAACTCTCTCCAGAAAACATCTGGCTCCCCTTTGTGGCTCATTTTTTTCTAATCATAGTTGCTGAAATTCAGTCCACTCTCTTCAATCCACTTCTCTCCTGAGACTTCCCCTTCAGCACACGTCTCCCTCTTCCCAGTTGTAGACAAAGTCCTTTGCAGGTCAGTGGATGCCCGGAGATGGTGATCTAGGGGTGCGCTATTCATAGTGGGAGAGCTCAGCCTCCTGTCAGCCAGCCAGGAGCCTTGAAGTGTGTGTGAGAGCACACGTGTGTGTGTCTGTGTACGTGTGTCTGTGCACACGCGGGGCCCCACATGCATGTGCATAGCACATATGTCTCTTTTCAAGTCACTATGCACTTGGAATTGAGGCATTAAAGAGACAAAGACTTACCTTTGTTCTTATGAGCAATGCCTTAGAGTTGGACAGTGTGATACATATCCCAGGTAACCCTTTCCGCCTAATAAAAACTTTCCTATAAGGGCAAAGAAAATGCTGCTGGAACTGAAGCAAGTGCATTTCCATTGTCAGAGATAAAGGACTGAGGCGCCATATCTGTTGGAATTGCCCTATGATGTCATGGTTCAGCTGGGGGCACATGGTCTGGCTTCTCTTTAGTGGTGACATAGTGAGAACTGCAAAAAAACTAGCTATTCTAAGTTTTACTAAGGCTTAGATTGAATTGAAGGAGAAATAGGAAAGCTGAGGGTAAGTAGGTGTAATTTCCAGTGGACTGATAGACTCTGGGAAGCAGACATTGATTCCAGTGCCTGGAACATGAATGTGTGGATCGATCCTGTCCACTTTGTCCAAGGCGCCAGGTCTCATTTTCTACTCAATTGAAGACCACAGTTCAGGCTGGCAGTCTGATTAACTGAGCCCATGAGAGGGGAATGGCGGAGCTTTAAGCTCCCACAGTGCGCTCTGATTTTGGAAAATCTCAACATTCTTTAGGATCCAGAAGGAAAAAAAAAAAAAGGTTTATTGATTTGATTCTTTCTACAGTGATGTATTATAACATTACCAGCAACAGAAATGGACTTCATTTTAATGACACTCCCTGGGAAGCCTGTTGTACCTGAAATAGCTTCACCTCTTCTGGTTTCTCCCACAGCTGTGACGGGTTTTCCAGGGAAGGAAATGAGAACAGGTGCTCACACCATCTCAGGTGGGCCTTTCATGATATATCATGTAAGCTGGGGAGATAAACCATCCCTGGAAGCAGCTTCTTAGCAGGAAACTAGTCTTTGCTAGGCATTTAAATAACTGTGCTTTTTACGCTGGAGGACAGGGAGCCTGTGAAATGCATAAGCGATCTTGTGTGCATTTCTTTGCTCTGTTTTTTCTCATGACAAGAGCATCGCTTACAGACCAGTGGTGATTTCATGTCAGAAATCAGCTCATGAACCTGTGTCTTTATTTCACTGTGAGAGGTGACTTTGCAGATAGAATAAATGGATCAGGTTCAGGTGCCAGTGAAAGAATTTGAGAAGCCCTCTGCTCTAAGGACAACTCCTTTCTAGCCAATACAGGGCCCTCTGTGCACTCTTGTGGAGACAGGGCCCCTGCGCACACCCAGTGGCATGTTCTTGGCCACTGCCTGTTGCCAGGGTCTCAGCCTCCAGTGTGGTGGCTCACTCCCCCACCTTGTGAGCAGATCACCGTGGATGGCCACGGGCTTCTCAAGGACAGAGCCTGTGGCTTTTCCCAGCCAGTTATGAACACGAATCAGAATAGAAAATGAAAGTTTTAGGATACAACCAAAAAGACTGAGTTCATACCTGGGCAACATGTCTTCCGGACGGGACATGTCAGGCTGAACGACAATGTGATGTGCTGGTCCTGGCCAGAGGCTGGGGCAACCTCTTGCTGTACCTCTAACCCCAGGAGGAGGGGAGCAGAGAGAGGTTTATTGTCCCAGGTCTAAGTTTCTCACTCTTGCTGAACTCAACAAAAACAATGAAATGTTTAAGTGGAGGACCTCTGCAGCCTTTCAAAATATGATGCCCAAGAAGGTGCTCAAATTACAATGGATTAAGAATACAAATAATGGCAAAGATGGTAAGCGCTCTCATGGGAGAGAGTGGGAGGCGGGAAAGGAACGTGCATCCAGAATCGATACCACTGAACTAGGCCACTTCACACAGCAGCAGCCAGGGGCATGGTCAAGCTGTCCTTGTAAGGGACCTCACCGTTTGTGACAATCCTGCCTTCTATGACCCGCATGGACCTTGAGGGCATTATGCTCAGTGAGGTAAGTCAGACAGAGGAAGACAAATACTGTATGATCTCACTTATGTGTAGAATCTAAAAACAAAACAAAACTCATAGATACAGAGAACAGATTGGTGGCTGTCAGAGGCAAGGGGTAGCTGGTGGTAGAAATGTGTGAAGGGGACCGAAAGGTACAACCTTCCAGTTATAAAAAAAATGGGTTCTGAGCCCTGGCCAGTGTGGCTCCATGGTTACTGCATCGGCCCCCACACCAAAGGGTCTTGGGTTTGATTCCCAGTCAAGGGCATGTACCTGGGTTGCAGGTTTGATCTCTGGCCCCACTTGGGGCAAGTGTGACAGGAAACCAATGGATGTGTCTCTTTCACATCTCACATAGATGTCTCTCTCTTCCCCTTCTTCCCCCCCCCCTCCACTCTCTCTAAAAATCAATGGAAAAAATATCCTTGGGTTACCATTAACAACAACAAAAAGTTGAATAATGCGAGACTATTGTGAACATATTAAGTAATAAGGAACCTCTAAACATGCTGAATGTGGTCACTGGTCTTCCACGAATGGCCTTCCATGTCAAGACAGAGGGACCGTCTTCCTCTTGTAACAGCTGCCGTGAATTCCATGGGGGACCCCTGGTTGAAAGGCACAGTGGAACATCCAGTCCCAGCTCTGGCTTCCTTTGCTTTATCATTGATCCTGCTGTCACCACATAGGAATGCAACAGGGTTAGAGGCCATGTGGACCCCCCCATGCAATGGACTAATATCCCAGGTCTTCTTGAGCTTGAGTGGCCACACCCATTCTGGCCAATGACCTGTTCCTGGGTGTGACTGACAGGACACATATTGCAGGGAGCACGTCTATAATGTCTGGCCTTCCCTTTGTTCCTTTGTGTTCTTAGTAACTAGGTTAATTACAATGGCATCATTAGGATTGAGGTCTGAGGAATCTAAATACAAAGGGGAGACAAAAGGTTTTATCTTAATCCATTTTCAGTAACTGCATCATTAAAAATTCAGCTTTCAGATATTCAGGCACACATCAGTATAGCTTGGGCGAGCACAATGGTAGGCAATTTTAGATGTTAATTATAATTATGTTTCCTTTTCACTGAAACCTTCACAACCAAGTTCTGTGAGATCACATGTAATTTTCACTCAACTGTTCCAGTCATTTTTTTCCACATTGAAAACCTAGCGTCTTCCAGCTTGCATTTGAGCTCCAGTGAAATAATTACCTCCAACTGATGAGGCTAATGGACATCTCAGGATCTGTTCTTTTAATTCTAAGATGATTTCAGTTGCAAATACTGATATCTGTAGGAAACTATAGCAAAGGGATATCATTTATAAATGAACATTTATAAATGAACAGAGTCTCTCAATGTAATTGTCTACTTTTGGTACTTCCATCCATACCCGAACCATTAAATGCATCTTGTTCCTGGAGGCACATGATGGTTGGAAAAAACTGTGTCACATTTCATCAGCTTGGGTGTTGGAGGAAAAGGAAGGCTCCACGGAAAGTGCTGCTGTGGACGTGGCTGTACCCAGTACAGGTGCCCCAACCTGCCCCAGAGAGCTGATGGCCACTGGCAGAATTGGCTGTGGCCACGTGAAAGGCCACCAACAAGCGTGTTGAAGGCCATCAGGTCCCACCATTACAGTGTAATGGATCCCACCTACCCTTGCAGACTGGGGGGCCAGTTTCCCTCAATCTATCCTGACTGGTCAAGGAAAGAAACCGTGTGGTGATCACCAATTATAAGCCCAGCATTTCCTCCTTTTCAGCTCACTGGAGCTTTTGGAGGCAAAAGGGTTGGGAGAAGACACTGAACTGGGTCAAACATGAGGCGTGGAGTCCTGATTTGCCACTTTCTCTGTGTTTCGGGACCAAATATCTGAAATCTCTGAGTCTCAAATTTTTCACCTTCACAATTAAAGTATGAGTTGTGTTGAAGGATCAAAAGAGATAATGGAAACAAAAGTACTTTATACCTTTTGAAAGCACTTTGTAAATGTCAGATTTGGGTGACTGGTGCTGGTGAGGCCTTCCTGGCCAGCCAATGAGAGGCTGTAACACCTGAGCCACCTCAGTGTCTTTAATCTGAGTCCTACTGGCTGGTGGACTGGTTCCAGAGGAAAGCTGTGTTCTCAGGGGAGAGAAAATAAGTCTATTGACTTTGTTGTGTAACCAGAGTCAAATCCCACCAGGCCACGCCTACCTCCCCGGGGTTCCCATCTAAAGGTTTCTTCTGATAATTTTAGTTTCCAATGTACAGGTGTCAGTCAGGATTAGGAACAGGGAAAGTCAACTTTAAAAATGTTCATAGCTGCACCTGGAATATTAACACACACACACACACACACACACACAGCCCTGGCTGGTGCTGCTCAGTGGTTGAGCGTTGTCCCATGCACCAAGAGGTCACCAGTGCAAGTCTAAGTCAGCACACATGCCCCTGGTTGGGATGCATGGAGGCAGCCGATTGGTGTTTCTCTCACATAGATGCTTCTCTCTTTCTCTCTCCCTCTCCCTTCCTCTCTTTCTAAAACAAAACAAAACAAAACAAAACAAAACAAAACAAAACAAAACAAAACATTTAAACACACACACACAATATGGGGAAAGAAATGAGCAGAGAGATTTGTGCCAAAGGCAGAGGCTCAGAATTTGATTCACTAGATCTTCTTTACGCTATATTTTGGGGGGTAGGGGCTATTTCTCTCACCTACTTTATTTTTGGTGGAGATACATTGATTTGGTAGGTAATGGATATATGACCATTCTCAAACTCGGGATCCTTGGTGACCTGTTTAAAAGAAAGAAAGCTTATGATGACAAAGGAGGGAAATCAAGCACAGCACGTACCACTGCAGCTGCCAGCCAGTGGCAGTACACCCGCCTCTTGTGGCCCCCAGTGCTCCAGAGACTGTGGAAGGACACTTACTCTTCAGTAAGGAACAGGAGTGTCCAGGGAGCATGAGGGGAGGGTGAGCCCCATGCTCCACTCCCTCCTTGCAGCTCAGAGCCAGAGATCACTCAGTGGGTGAAGACACAACCTGGACTCCAAAAAGCTTCCAGAGCAGAGACAGGCAGAGCTGGGAGCCAAGCGTGGGGACTGAGACCTAACACCCTGTTCACACTCGAGCTGCATTATTTACGACCTTGGGCAATGGTAGTAACTGGGTGGGTCACGTGAAGAGAGCATGACTTCACCTGTTCCCATTTCCTGTGTGATATTTGTGGAAAGGGTATTTTATCTGAAAGACTAAATCTATTCTATTTCTGAAATCCTAGTTAGGACTTAAGATATTATGAAGACGAAGAGTCAAATTCCCAAAGCTGCAGAAATGTAAATAAATCTCACCCAAGGTGCTAACTATACAAAAGGAATGGTGAGTGTTGAATATAAGGGAAATATCATCCATTTACTAATTCAGCACCTATTTCCTAGGCACCCATATATATCAGGCCCGAGACATGAACCACAGTTGGCTTGGTGTCTGGACACTGGTGGGTAGGGAGAGATGCGGTGGATGTGGGGAGCTGGGGATGCCCAGAGGAGGAGGGATAAGTCCTGTACTGAGGCAGATCTCCCCAAAGAGCCAGCCTGGGGTGGGAAAGGGAACATGTGAGCAGGTAAATCAAGGACACGCTCCTCCCACAGCAAGGCCGTCTTGCTAAGGAAGCGAGAGAACTGAACTGGGTGGCGTGCTCAGTGAATCAGTCAGTTTAGGTTCTGACACAAGCTCCTTATCTTGTCACAAACCAGTGCTGACTGTCCTAGGCCAGTGCTGGTCTGTGGACCATATTTTGAGCCCTGTCCTAAGGGACAATTAAGAGTTTTTCAGGGGAGCAGGAAGGACTGGTGTCCCACAGAGAGAGCAGCCTTGGCCAAGACCAGAGGCAGGAGGGGCCCCACATCCCAGTACACAGCAGTTCAGAGGGACACAGGTGGGGGACTGCAATTCAGCAGGGGCCAAACTTGTTTAAAATTAAGGAAGCATGGACAGCTTGCACCCACTTCCTGTGAAAAATCTTCTGGAAATGAACAGTCTGCAGAACTCAGAGAAAGAAGGTTTGCTCCTCAGCCTCTGAGGCCAAAGGCCCCATTCCTTCCAGGGAAAGGGTGCATTTAAGAAGCACAGGACTCCTGCTGATTAAGAGAAACAAGATAAAACGAGCCGAACGGCGACATCTATGGGCTTTCCCTAGGTTTTGGTCTCTGAAAACCTCACTTCCTACCTGCTGTCTGTTGAGACATCACAGTGAGACTGTTTAGCTACTTTACAAAGCACGAGAGCAGAAGAGAGAAAGAGGGGGTTTAGAGCTGCCCTGTCCACAGCCTTTGATCTGAGACCAGACATACAACCTGTGGGAGGAGGGGTCTGGCTGAAGCTGCCACACACACCTGCCTCACTGTGGCCAGAAATGCCACCTTTATGAGTCCATTCCTTTGAATTAAGCATGTTCTCTCTAATAATTACCTTTTAAAATCCAAATGCTCTTGGAAAAGCATAAAGCCAACCTTGACTTAGTTTTAAATGGAAAGACTGAGTTGGGCTCATTTATTAGCTCAAAATGGTTCCCAGGCTTGCTGAGACAGCCAGGAAAGTCAGTAAGTAAAGAGGCACAGCAGACACACTTCACAGCCACACCCTGCCCAGAGCCACACCTAGGAGTGCCCGCTATGAGCATGCCCCTACCTCCCCCACCCCCGAAGACACAGATACTTGTTTCCTTTGCCCTGAAGAACCTGTGCATTGTTGGGATTCATGGAATAGTTCTCCAGATGTTGTAAACATGACTCACCTATGCCTTTCCCAAGAATATTTAGCTTTCACTCAGTTTCCCAGGAAATCTTTCTGTTGCTCTGAGTTCTAAGTAACAGGACACCCAGTCACTTCCCATTTCCTTCCCCTGCCTGGAACCGGTGCTCAGGTGCTCAGGAGGGAGGTGCAGAGCCCTGTGACAGTGAGGCGCTGGGGCTGAGCTGGGGGGGATGCACACTCCCCACTTCTGCGGGGCAGGCAGTGGGCAGAATGCAGCTGTTTTAAGAAAGAAATGTCAACTATAGTAAAATGGACTGCACTTACAATACAGCTCTGCTTCCCAGCCAGGAGGGCACATGGACAGTTCAGATCCAGAAGAGCTGGGATTCCAGGAGAAAGCGATGCCTTCCTATCCCTGTCAGGTCAGAACCCTGGGAGATGAGGCATTTGTGCCTTAATCTCTCTCGGGCATTAAAGAGAGCAGCCAGGACGGTCAAACCAAGGAGCCGAGCTTTGTCCTTCAGACAACAGAGATGAGTGGCAGTTTTGTGCAGGGAAAGGGAAGAGACAAGTGTGGCACCAGTAATTGTCACCTGCTGTGTGCTCACAGCCAGCCTGAGCAATCTAAATACAGGGAGTCCAAGTTTCCAGGGCCTCTTTCTCTCGAGGGTCAGCACAACCCTCAGGCTTAATTTTTCATGGCCACTTCAGATATTTAGTAGGCAGTAAGTTGACAAAAAGCACCTTTGTCTGCCTCAAAATACTACAAAAGTTTTCATTACCTGCAGGTGGCCTACCTGGCACCCAGACTTATTGCCAAGAGGTACGGCCGGTGTCCCAGCTCTAGCCCTGCTCTGCGCTTTCCCTGTTGTGTAAACTTGGCCTGTTCTACTCCCTTAGCTTGTTCTTTCCTCTATAAAATGCAGACACCGCAGAGCTGTCATTAGAACCTGCTGCCAGGACTTCTTCTGAGGAGTCTCTTCTTTGAAATGTTATAGCATCTTCAAAATTAGTGTTTTGCACGTTGTTTCCCCTTTCAGTGGGTGTGAGAAGAAACCCTTCCAGGCAACTGGACCAAAACACAGCGTCCAGCCTCAGCTCTGTCACTACACAGTTTTGTATCCGTGGCAAAAACTTTTTTGTTAAAGTGTCAATAAAAGATGGAGTCTTGGTTACAACAATGGTTTTCAAAAGACGGTCATGCAGAAACCCTGGCGTTGCGCCCCAGTGACACTGATGGACACTGTCCCTCAGTTTCAGACAGTAAGTTAATGGACCCAACACCCTCCAGGACCCTCTTTCCCCCGAATGTTACTCACACGCTGAGCCTGCTGCAGTGTTTGCACCGGGACCGTCTCCCTGTCCTCCCGGCTCCTCAGCTGGTCTCTCTCCCAGCAGCGCACCCCTGGGCCCGGCAGCACCGCCTCCGGCTCGCGGGCGGCACTAAGAGAACAAAACTGTTTCCCGAAGAGCACAGACCGCTCAGGGGCTCAGGAAACCTGCAGGCTGAGCGCTCTGAGGTCTGAGGTCGCCCGGAGGAGCTGCGGTTTCTTTTTTCCCTTTAAATTGAAGTTGCAGCGGGTCCCTGGTTAATAAAATCACGTGGGAGAGCTGAGGGCGGGCCTTCCGGAGTCCCCAGCTCGAGCCCGGGCTTCTGATTGGCCCGGGAACGCCCCGCCCCCACCACAGGCCAGGCGGGGAACCCCAGCCCGCGCCTGCGCACTTACTGCCTCCTCGCCGAGCCGCTGGGGGTCTGCTCCCTCTGAGGCGCCCTCTGTGTGCTGAGCGCCTGGCTCCCGGGAGCTTTCCTGCCGCATCCCCATGTCTGTATCCCCCCCCAATCCTCTCCCACGCGCACATCATCCACTCGCCCTGGGCTCCCACAGCTCCCGCCACAGCGCCAGTCCCTGGAGTGCAGCTCCGGGCGGGGAGGGCGGGGCGAGGGCGCAGGCGCCTGAAGACCGGAAGTCAGGAGGGCAGCGCCGTAGGGGCTCCTGCACCGAGGGTCCTGTCCTCCCTCTGATGATGGCTCAGGAAAAGTGACAGCAGTTAGACGGGGTTCTCCACAGGAGACGTGCAGAGAAGAAAATCCTGGAGCCTGTGAGATTCTGAGCTTTCCAAGAACACGAGTCCCTACAGAGATGGACGCCAGCACTTGCCTGGGGGACCCAAGTTCAGAGAAACCGGGAGGGGGAGAGGACAGTCGCCAAGGAGAAATGTTCTGGAAGGAAGAGGAGCTTCAGGAGGGAGCCTTCTCCTGAGGCCTCGCCAGGCCCTCTTGCTGCAAGGTGCTGCTTCCCGTCCTGGTCCCACTGCTTTCCCCAGGACAAATGCTGGTATCTGGGTCATGTTTTCGTGTCCTCTGGAGAGAAGCCGACAATGGACACATCATTGGAAGTTGGGCGCTGTGGGAGAGAATTACCACATGGAGGGCTATTAAATTGATGGCATTTTCCCTTCCGCCTGTGGCGCTGTCCATACCACAGCTGGGCAGGGGCCAAATCCACTGGTTTGAACTGATGGTGATGGATTCCCCACCACAGCAGAGCTCTGCCCCTGTATCCCACCCAGACTTCTGAAACTGGGACAGGATGGTCCCCCACGTCAGTTAGTTTTAACTTAAAACACTCAAGAATATCTTAAAAGTTTTAAAGCTTTGACACTGCTGTTTTCACAAATGGAGAAACCATCACTAATGACAATTAGAACCATCAGCCCAGCCACAGTCCTGGCTGAGCCCTGTGCTTTGGTCCTGCAGGTTTCTCCACAGGCAGACTCTTACACCTCCACCTGGATGCCCTGATGGCCTGAAAGAGCTCAGGGTACGTGGGAACAACTCCTGCATCATGAACAACAGGAGAGCTATACAGTGAACAGGACAGAGACAGGGATGCTGGAGATCACTGCCCTCGCCAACCCCTCCCTGTGGTGTTAGCAAGACAGTGCTCGCCTTCCATGAAAGTCACAGGCAGGTGTTCTCAGGAACTGAGGGATGTGAGCCAACTGGGTGGGAACCTTTAGACCAGTGGGGGTGACCTGGGGGAGGGGCAGCTGAGCAAAGGAGGGAGGCAGGGAAAGAGCAGCCAGCTTCTATGGGCCTGCATGTGTGAGGATTGCCATGTAATGTGAGCTTGACTCTGTCCCAGGCACATGTAGTGTTTCTGTGTCCCTGAGCTCTTAGAAGACCTGGGATGCTCCCAAAATAATACAGACCAGGGTGCTTGGTCCTGGTTTTCTGCTGGACGTACCCGTTGCCATTGCTTCCTCCATGATCTCTTATTTCTTTCTAATTTACAGCCATAGTCGTCGTCCTAGGTGAAGCAGAGGGTCAAATAACAGGCCTCTTCCTTGTGCCTGCTCTGTCCAGGTGCCTCTGCTTCCTTCTCCTCCTTCCACCTGCCCTCTTCCTCCTCACTTCTCACCCCAGTAACTGGAAGTGGGCCCCTCACTCTGCTGATGCACTCGGGCCTCCCCCCAGTGTCTCCATGTGCCTCTGTGCACTTGAGAGATGAGTCTCATTTACCAGCTTCTCCATAAGCTCCCAGGTACCGATCTTCCTGGGGCTCCTTCTGCTGCCTGCCTGCCTTCCTCTGCTGCTTCCCCACCTCCTGAATCTCACACAATCCCAGGGAAGCCTGCAGCTTCAGCATCAGCACTCATGCCTGTGGGTGTCCAGCAGAGCACTGGTGGGACCACTTTGTCCTGACAGCACCTTCCATCGATCACCACCCTTTGTGGTGGGTGGCCACTGCAGGCATGGACACTTGGGGATCCAAGGGCAGAGTGCTGGGCAAGGACACTTCAGGTCCTGCTTGGGGCACAGACATGGGGTGCTGCTGTCCTGTTAAAGCACTGCTCCTGGGGTACAAATGCCTTCAAGGATGAGTTAAAAATTTTGACCAGTAACAGGATATGAAGCTGCATGAACCCATTCTGAGCTGTTCCAGGTGCACACAAGTCTATAGGAACATGGAGGAAAGGCTGAGGTATGTTCTAGTCTCATCATAGAAAATGATGCAGGAAAATGGTCATGTGGAGTACAGAGGACACAAAGCCCAGAAAGTATGGGACAAGGGATGTTTGAGGAGTGGCAGGCAGTTAATTTAAAGCATTGTTTTTGGATGTTGTGATGTGTTTGTATTTGTCAGGTTATCAGACATATCCTTTTGTTCCCACACAACCCTGCTCACCCCAAATGTGAGGCCTCCAGTCTCCACACAGCCTAGTCTGCCCTCATTTGTGTGTTGCTTTAGAAGAGTTTGTCTGCTCTTGACGCAAACTATGACTTTTGTCTTGAAGCTCACAGTCCTCCCTACAGAATAAACTGTGCACAGTGCCTGGCCCTTTCTTTCCCATTTTCTGAAGGGGTGACACACTTTAGCTTCTCACCCTCACAGTTCCATTGATCATGATCACATTTTAATTGGAAATAGAGTCATACTAGGAGTGTGGGTCCAATTTTGACTCAAGATGGGGCATTCAGTTCAGAAATGTTAGGGATCAAATAAACTGTCATCTCTGTTGAGGGACTATCTGGACCCATTGCTGTGAAGGATCACATGTCACAGTGTCTTTGGTTCACAGTATTTAATTTGTGATGTCACCAGTGCATCATCTTTAGTCGAACCACAGGGAGGTATCATGGGTGCCTCAGAGGAAGAGCTGCCTCTTCTTGGACCTGAGAACTGAGGGTGCCTTTGGAGCCAGGTAAGGAGGACTGTTGTCCTGTGTACTTAGTTTACTGTCAGAGCAGGGAAGGTGTTGCTGTGGGACCAGCCCATCCACCTCACTCTCATTACCTCCTGCGTCCTTGGGGCTGACTGATCCCCAGGCCCCTTCAGCCACTGTGTGTCATTGAGATGCCTTCTGAGTAGCATCATTCAAGTGCATATTTATGAGGCAGAGGGTGGCCAGGCCAGGGGTGGCCCTGGTCAGCACTGCAGGGTTTTGAGCTTCAAAATTACTTGGAGTAACACAACTTCCCCAAACCTGCTGTTTTGTGGATAGCTCTGATCTCTCACTGGCTGGCCACACTCTGGCTCCAGGAAAGGGGTGGGCTGGTTGCTCACGTCTGGGTTAGAGCAGCTCTGTGAGGTCCAAAGGGACAGAAAAGTACAGCAGGTGGGGCATGCAAACTCTCCCACGGAGCAGAAATCTACAGTCCCCCACCTTTCCACAGCAGGAGGGCTGGTTTGTCAGATTCCACACACTCAGGTGTCTGTTGGTCCCCACACTCTCTGAATCAGACCTGGGCTGGCAGCTCTAAGATAAGGACAGGAGATGGCACAGCTACCATTCTCCTGCTGAAGCGGGCCTGTGCTGTCACAGGGAAGATTGATAAGCTTGCTTTAGGTTCTGCAGGTTATGATCAGACACTGGGTTCCAAGGAACTAGCTAGTAAAGTGCTCTTGCCGAGTCCTTATCAGTAAGATAGAAAACAGAATCACACTGTAAGGATATACACTTTGTAGTGTTTGAGTTGCCTTCATTTGGTAGTAAATACAAACCACATAATATGTATGTTAAATTTTCTACCCATAGTGCTAAAATAACTCATCAATGAAATCAGTGGCAGTTTGTTTAGTTGGAAAATGATAATATTCATTATTTGGGACCCAAAAGTAAGAACATGTCTAAATACAAAATAGAATTTTACCCTCTAAAACTTCATTTTTAAATTTAAATTGTTGAATAGGTAACACTTCACATGGGCTAAGAAAAAACAAAAACAAAAACCCCCAGTCATTTTTCTATTTTATTGATTTTTTTAGAGCTCTTTATATGTGAAAGATGGGAGCTGTGATTAGTTTCTAGTGTACCCTTAGATTCCACGTGTATATGTGAACAAATATTAATGTGCATGCTCACTTTCTCTCTGTTTTTTACACAAGCAGTAGCATATTATATAACTGTCCTCCACCTGGCTCTTTGCTTAATGGTATATATTGGATACTCTCCCACAGTAGTGAATGGAGGATTTTTCTGTGTTTTAAAGCTGCATAGGATTTCAGATGTGTTCTATTGATGGACACTGAAGTTGTTTCAAATCTTTTGTTATAACAGCAATTCTGTCCTAAAAGCTTTGATATGATTCATTTTGCACATATATTTAGAATCAATTCCTAGAAGTAAAATTGCTCCAAAGATCTGTGCCTTTGTAATTTTATAGCTGTTTCCAAGTTATTCTCCAAATGGGTTATAAAAGGCAATCACCTAATGTATAAAAATGCATCTATCTCCTGTCTTATAACTATTATACAAATTTTGACTTCTGCTAATTGAATAGGTTTTGTGTTAATATGGTTGAGCATCTTTCTGTATTTTCTTTTCACTGGTGTATCTACTTAAAGTGTTTGCCCATTGACCTATTGGGTTGCTGATCTTTGTCTTGTTCATTGAATTCTAGGAGCTCTTGATATATTACGGTTGTAATTGGATGTGAAAGGTGTATTTTTCTTATTGTCTATCTTGATTTATAAATATGCTGATGGCAGGTTTTTCATGCATAAGTTTTATTGTTATGTAGTTTAATCTGTAAATCTTTTTACTGCATTGGGGTGTTCAGTTAGAATTAGAAGGGTCTTCCTTTGACTACAAACTTGTAAAGGAATTTGCTCATGATTTCTGTTAGTACTTTTATTATTTTATATTCAACATATAAATAATTGACTTACTTGGAATTAACTTTTTTTTATACAAAAACCTTTTATTTACTGTTTATATTTCTTCTCCCCATCCCTATCCTTGATCTGGAACCCAGCCAGCTCCTAAGACTTCCTGCTGCCTGGTTCTTGAAACTGGGGCCTTGGGGACATGGAGGAGGCCTCTAAGAGGTCAGAAATCTCTTCACCCACCAGTTGTGGAAGTTGAAGGAAGCTTTCCTTCGTGCCAGAAGCTCCAGTAGCTTCCCAGGGTAGCCCATCAAGTCAGAGGATCCATTCCTCACTGGATGGATACAGGAAGAGACAATGTGTCTCGGAGACCCAAAGACTCCCCACCATTCACTGCTTCTATAGCATGCCAGGCTCTATAGCTGAACCAATCTCTTTCTTGGAGATGGAGTCCAGCAACAGGAGTGGAGGTGAGATGGAGAGACTGCAGTTCTGGTTCCTAATCAACAAACAGGAAACAGGAAGAGGTTTGCCTGTTTGAACTGAAATGAGAAAGGGTAGGAGAGTGCAGGAGAACATGGGCTGGGTTACTGTCCTGGGGTGGGGCAAGCTGGACATCAGTAAAAAGAGATTATAGCCCCTCTAAGAGTAGGCACTCCTAGCCTCACACCCACCTGGAAGAGGGATAAGGGAGCCCTGTTCCCACTTAGACAAAGGGCTAATGCTACAATAAACACTTTTGGTGTGAGGGTGCCCTTTCCTGGCACCAGTTAGTACAGAAAAGGGCAGCCAGCCCTCATCTGCCAGACATAGGTTTGGCTACCTCCCTGGCCACCAAAGCCCGTTCCGGGTACTGTCACTCTTACCTTCACCATTACTGCCCCACCAGAAACTCTGCATGCCCCATAACCTTGTTGCAGACTGGGGCTGCCAGCCAGACTCCAGCTGGTGGGGCAGAAACAGGGCCCTGGAGCTCAGGGCTGTTCTCTGGGTGAGCCCACCCATGAATCTGTCAAGGCTCTTTCCAACAGTTCTGCCATAAGCCAGACACATAGAACCATCCTGGGAGGACACTGGGCTCTCAGGTTCTCCAGAAGATGAGATCCTGGGGAAGCACTCTCAGGGAGGAAGACAAGCCTCAGAATGTGTTTTTGTTTGTTTGCTTACTGTCCCAGGTCCTGCTCTCTTGGCTTAGAAGTCTGAGTCTGCATCCATGAGCTCCACCTCCATCAGGCTGGTGAGGGAATGAATGGGCCCCAGTCCCTGCCTGCGGCCCTGGGCCCAGGCCGTGGGGGCTGGGGTGTTGGGCAGAAACGGATCCTGCAGGGGACTGGGCTCTGGGCAGAAGGTATTGGAGACCAGGGTCCAGGCTCTCTGTCGGCAGGATTCCCTAGTTCCCCAGGTGCCTGTGGCCACCAGGCATTTCTGTCTGGGCAACTGTGGCAGTCGAGGAACAGCACTGGTGCTTGCGGTAGATGCAGGGATGGGGTGGTGAAGCTCAGCAGGTGGCACCAGCGGACACACCTCCTTTTTCCTCTTCCTCCGCTTCTTTTTACCGCCCAGGCTCTTTTCCAGCTCTGGGGAGATCTCTGCCTCAACCAGCCATAGGTTGGCTTTTCCCCTGGGGGCACTGGAGTTGCCACAGGGGTGACAGACAGATCCTGGGGCAGTATGGCTCCTCCCCAAGCCACCATCTTGGTGACATGCTGAGCCCAGGCAGAGGACACATCAGTGGAGGGCTCATTGAGGTCAAAGGCCAAACACACCCCAGGCCCATCATGGGAGACGGTGTGCATTGCTGAAGGAGAGCTCCTGGCCTGGGTTCTGCAGCAGCTTGCGCCGCTTGGACAAAGCCTTGGCAATCATCTTGCTCTTCTTGATGCGTTTGGGCTCATCATCACTCTGTGCAGTTAACCTGCACCAGGTGCATCTCCAGATGAGCAGCGTGGCCTTGGTCCAGACCCAGGTGTTCATGGCAATGCCGGTTCCAAACATGGCAAACAGGTTGATTTTCTCCACCAAGAGGCTAGGGCAATTTTTGATCTCACAGTCAGGAATGGGCTTCTTGGTGGGCAGCCCGATGGTTACATTGGCCTGGCACAGCACGTAGTTCCGGAAGCTGCGCTCCCACTCAGCCTGGTTGAAGAAGTCATAGAAGTGGCAGCTGAAGGTGATGAGCACAAAGCCAAAGGCCAGGAAGCCAAAAATGCCTAGGCGCAGCATGGTCTAATTGATTTTCTTGGCAGCCTTCTCGCTCAGTAGCCCGGGGTGGTCGCTCTTGATGGAGAACAAAGTCATGACTCCTCGGATGAGAAAGTAACCTCCCACAATGAGCACCAGGCCAACTGGGGCCAGCATGAAGCCAGCACGCTATCGGTAGTTCTTGTAGCCCACAAAACATGCTGCTCACGGAGTCCCCATCCACCTGAGCCACAGCAAGGATTGCCACGGTGAGGACAAAAGGGAGTGACCATGTGAGCAGGTGTAAGTAGGAGGTCTTGCCAGAGAGAGGCTGGTAGGTGGTGCCCAGGGCCTTGAAGGATGTGTGCCAGGCATAGGTGAGGACCACAAACCAGACGACGCCAGCCATCAGGCCGTAGTACTCAATGACAACGATGATGACGCAGGACAGGGTCTCATTGGAAGTGGGCTCCCCAAGCCTCATGGTGCCATCTGCACGGCAGACAATCTCCCGGTGGGCACCGTCCATGAACTGGGCCAGCCAGCCAGTGCTGCCCACAAAGAAACACGCATTGACGTAGAAGAGAATGACTGCAGGGTAGCGATTCGAATTCCGCCAGTCAGCCAGGAAAGTGGCCAGGGTGAAGAGCATGCAGAGGCCTGTGACGGCCCCAAAGGCCGCAATGTAGCTGTGCATGTCCTGGTGCTCGGCCTCGGTGAAGAGCGGGTCTGGCACTGGATCCCCCAGCCCTCCACGTCCTCATACCAGCTCTTGGGGTTGTGAGTCTGAACCAGAGGAGCCTCACACTGGCCCGAACTACTGATGTTCTGCACCTCATTCGGGCAACCCTCAGGGAAGTGGTCGGGGGTGCAGCGCAGGAAGTCAGGCCAG
Source organism: Miniopterus schreibersii (assembly GCF_964146895.1). NCBI lineage: Eukaryota > Metazoa > Chordata > Mammalia > Chiroptera > Miniopteridae > Miniopterus > Miniopterus schreibersii. Next base: position 6,012,095 of record NC_138124.1, read on the forward strand.
CCCCGCTCTCTCTCCACGATGGCAGGGTCCTCGGGTGGCTTGGCAGAGGGTGCGGCTGGGCAGCTCCACTCGGTCGTTCTCACACTTGGGCATGTACACAGCACACAGCAGGGGCTGGATCACTGCCCAGCAGCGAGGGGCGTTGGGAAGGCCGGACCAGAGCAGGAGCTCTACGTGCGCCCCCTCCTGGGAGTCCGAGTCCCCGGCCAGCAGCGCGGAGGTGGCCTCGCAGGGCAGCGCCGAGCCCAGGCACAGTTGTAGCGCAGCTGCTCGCAGGGGGCCGCCCGGCCGCAGTGGCTCAGCGGTGGCGGAGGGCCGGTCCCCCCGGCGCCCCTTCGGGTGCTCCCGCCCGCGCTCCGCGGCCCAGGCCCCCTCCTTCCTGCACAAGGTCATCCCCAGGCCCAGGCCCCCCAGCAGCAGCAGCAGCAGCCCCAGAAGCAAGAGCTCCGGCCCCTGAGAGGCGAGCAGCGGCCATGGCCAAACCCGCCAACTCAGCAGAAGCCCCGAGCCCCCACCCTCTCCCCGGAGACCCCAGGGCACGCGTGAAACCCTTGGGGCCGCGGAGCTGACTCAGGCTACCTGCGCCCCCGCGAGTCCGGTGCCGGGCTCCTCCAATGCTCCGTGCGCCGCGGGCCCTCGGCGCCCAACTTCGAAAACTTTGGAGCCTGGGGCCCCTGTTGGGCAGCGGAAGCCCAGCGCGGGGATGCAGGGCTCCCTACCCCTTCCCGGGCAACCCAAGTGGTCTTCAGCCCCTGGAGTCCCCTGGGCCCCCAATCTCCAGCCCCATCCCCTCTCCCACCATTGAAAACCACCTCCAGCCCCCGATGGAGGCCAGGCGCAGCCGGAGGTGCTGGACTAGAGCCCGGGCGCCGCCCCCGGCCCAGCCGGGGGCCCACCCGCCACCATAGCGGGAGCGTGGCAGCCTTGGAATTAATTTTTATGTACAGTGTGAGATATGGATGCAACCTTTGTATTTATTTTCCTGGATAGCGACTCAGTTGTCTGAATGCCATTTAGCAAGGTCATTTCTAAGCACATACCTAGGAAGCTCAACATGCTTTTCCATGGAATTCCATAATAATTTCCTTGTTCCTAGTTCACCTTGAGAATGTAACTGTGATCTTTTGTAACAGCTGTACATGTACCTTCCTGAGCATGGGTGCCCTAAGTTTGGGGCCTTCTAATCAAGATTTCTCTTAATATAAACTACCAAGGTCTTAGTCCCTCTTCATCATGTATACCATTGATCATGTGTTATATCTGAACATGTACATTTCTGAGCATGGGAGGCCTGAGTATAGACCTGGCTAAGTACATAACTTCAGACCATAGACCCCCTCTTATGAGCGTGAACCTGCAGTATTCTAGACCTTTCTGTGTATGAATGCCCTTCTATAACAGAACACTTCTGAGAACAAAACTGAGCATGGACCCATGAGTGTGTAACCTCCTAAACCTAATGGCCCAATGATTATACACTCCTGAACATGGAATCCCTGGCATAATCAGTGCTAAACAGCAACTCAATAAGCATGGATGCATCTGATCACAGACTGCACTAAAAATCAACTTTTCTAATCTTAGCCACTTTGGAGGAAATACTCACTTGATTGTTTTACCACTGTACATATACTGGCCTGAGAATCAAAAAGTTCTTCATGGAGCCTACTGAACATGATATGCTTCAAATTTAATCCCCCTTGAACATAGCACCATTTGAACATATGCCTCCTGGTTATATTTAATACCCTGAATATCCACTCTCCTGAGGAAAGATCTTCTGGGTATGGTTCCAACTGTGTATGTCCCCACTCTGCCCCTGTCATCAACACCACTGAGCATAAATTTCACTGAGCTAGGACCAGTCTGAGAGAAACTCCCTTCTGAGAATTCACCACACCGAGGATGGGCTCTCTGAGTGTGAAACATACTGATCATGAATCTCCTGAGCATGGACCCTCCTGAAAATGGTATCACAGAGCATAATCATTTATATGCTTGGAATCAATGAGGTGTGCAGACACTTGTGATTATGGAATGCCCCAATAATCAATTTAGTGATCATAGCTTATCCTGAGCATGTACCCACCCCCAGATTCTGTTTAATTTCTGTACCTGTACCATCCTGTGCATGGAACCTTTATTTGGAGACCCTGTTGGTCATGCACTCTTTGATTATAAACTACCCTGATCTTAGTGCCACTGAAGCATGTACCTTATTGATCAAGATGAAAGCCTGAATATGTACTTTCTGAGCACAGTAGGCCTGACTTTGGATCCAGCTATGTTGCCCCAACCATAGAACCCCCATCCAAGCATAGGCCCTCTTGAGCATGGACGCTTTTGAGAATGGATTCATTCAAAAAGCAGAAATCGTCTGAAAGAACCCTACTGAACATGGACACCCTGAGTGTGGAACATCGTGAGCATGAATGACTGAGCATGGACCCTCCTGACCATGGCATGCTGGGTGTAGTCACTTTTGAACATAGACACACCTGATCATGGTCTGGCCCAATAATCAACTTCCCTAGTCATAGCCCAGCCAAGCAGAAGTATAAACTAACCACCCTAAGAATGTTTTAAATATTTGTAAGTTGATGACAATGGCTGATTTTCCTTCACTGTGGGAAATGACTTTGCAATAGGAGGACACTATACCCCATGTGGGTGAGTCTGCCTCTGAGCAAGCTTCCTGGGCACATGCCGGTGCTGCACATTGTTGGGTCTGAGGTGCAACCGACCCAGTTCTCTGTCTTTCTAGGCTCGGCTAGGAAGCCTTGGTAGTGTGATCCCAGAAGCTTGAGACCATCCTTGTGTCACGACTCGTAGCACCCTTGTGATTGTGTGTTATTTATAATAAGCTCAAATAGTCTTCAAAATGAAGGCATCCAGTCACCTCCAGAGAATCCCAGGCCATGAGAACCAGGGGGACTGGGCTTGGCATGGCCTTGCATCTTGAGAAAAGAGGGACAGTGTTCATGTGTACCTTTGCGCCCTGCCCTGTAGCAAGAAATGGGTTGGACCCACAATTGTTATCCCAAATAGGTGGAATCTGGTCTCAGTATGACCCTGGTGAATAGACAAGCACCCCTTATTCCCCAGGGACTTCTCAGAATTTCGCTTATGTCAGGTAAGGAAATAGGAACAGGAGAAACCCAGGCAGCAAGACTCAAGCACAAGCTCTCCATCTGCAACATCTGTTATCTCTATGCACCTCCTCTTTCCCAGATGCTTCTGTGGCAGGGGCAGAGCCCACCCACATGTCCAAAGGTGCTGCCAGCTCAGGCCACAGGTTACGAGCCTTTGTGTCCTGAGGGCCTAGGACATTTGTGAAAACACAATGACCTAAAGTGGGGTTGCATTAATCTGGCACCTTCTCACGTTCAGTGGTGAGGCAGGCATGGACAGTGCCCAACCCAGGCAGTGGGCATGACACTGAATCCTGCGTGAGGCTCTTGTCCTGCCCTGCCATCAACAGTCAAGTCTGGATGCTCTCAGAGAAGCTGGGGAAGGGATACAGGTCCCAGAGCAGAGGTGGTTGAGCCCAGATCTGCCAGGGATCCCCCCAGACTTCAGGAGCCTGGAAAGAAGCTCCAAAAGGCTCTGATTATCAGCACAGGGACCCCATTGGAACTGTTGGACTTGTTCACCTCAAACAGCTGCCCAAATGCCTGTTTTGCTATGAGCTGGCTGTGGAGCTCCAGACTGGAAGCCTGGGGCACCTCTGCTACTTGAAGAAGCATCACTGGGGGGAGAGTTGACTCCAGTACTAGCCAGGTCCCCTGGATATAGGGGACGCTCACAGATGCAGAAGTGTGGTCCCTCTTCACACTGGGTGTGTGACAGGGATGCTGGGATGGCTCATGTGGTGGCCTCAACCCCAAGCCAGTGCACACTCCACACATCAGGTAGCAGCTCTGCTCCCCCGCATTTGCCCCCTTCCATGGGAACTTGCCACCCAACCACTTACTGTGCTCCATGTGAGGATTGTCCTAGGTCTGCATCCTGTTTCCTCCTGGCTCAGGTCCCTGTGTCACCAGACTCCCCTTCACACAGCCCGTGTGCTTCCACACGCTCCAGTCTGTCACCTAAACACAACACAAATAAGAGCCTGTCTTGTGATCACCATGTCTTCCTCGCCCCTCTCCTTCTCAGAAAACAGAACAAACCCTTTGAGTTGCCTTTTTCCACCTGCATTTCCAGTTCTTTCTACACATGGCCTCCCTATGTTTTCAGCCACAGAGCAGCTCTGGCCAAAACACGCACCACCTTTGCCTCCTCACCCAGGGCTCCTGTTCAGTCCTCAAAGCACTGAGGGTTGTCGACACTTCCTTTCAAATGCTCTATTCCATGTGAAACCACCAGGAACACCATAGTCACTTTGGTTACTTAGGGGAAATCCTCAGGAGGGCGTTAGAGACTTAGGAGTCAGCCCAGTAGAATGTGTGGTCCAGACATGGGTGATAGGGAGCCCTACTGCATTTGGGAAAGCAGAAGCTTACCCTCATTAATTCACTCTCAGGAGTCTACCCCCAGGTACTCACATACAGGATCTCATCACCAGGGACTCACCTTAAAGAGACACCCTCACAAGCCCACCCCTAAGAGACAAACCCTAGGCAATTTTCCATATGCATCCCTTTATCTTCTCAGCCACTGTGAAGCAGATGCGACTTCATGAGGCTGAAGATGACTCAAGTCTCCTGGAGATGACTATTATGATGGGAGTAACCTGGTCTCCTGTGGAAACCAAGTTGGGTGCAAACATCTTCATTTCACAAGTGACTCACAATTCTGGGCCTGCAAAGTGACCTCTACCTGATCAGCTGTTGAGAGGATTCCTGAAGATTTGGATGTCACTTTGACCATTGATGATCAAAAGCTATTTGTCCATAGACCAGCAAGTGGCAGCTCAAGGACCTAGACTCTCACACCCATTTTTACTGGATATTAAATTGAAACAAGCACTGAGACAGACACCATGGACTCAGAGATGAAAAACCCAGCCTCTGTCTTGGCAGAGCAGCCGACCATGATAACCATGCATCACAGTGACTACACATCCTATCCTGAGCCACCAGAGGAAACCTAACTCCACATGGGGCTGCCAGAGAAGGTCATGGTTCTCTGAGATCATAAGACACAGTGGAGTCAGCCAGAGGAATGCTGAGGGTTAGAGAAGGTTCTAAACACCAAATGGTGTGTGTGCTGAAGAAGAAGGAGCAGGAGAAGGAGGCAGGCTGGCAGTGAATACAGGGGTGCCTGCATGTGTGTGTGCACCTGTACATGTAGATCTGTATAATTAAGAACTAGTTTTACATTTCTTTGGCAGAGGGTTTCTCACTTCTAAAAATATAATTTATTCTTCTAAACACCCATTGTCTCTTGGATTCTACTTTTGCAAGGACACAGAAGGGCAAGGGACATGCGCCTGTGGGGGTGGTTTCTCCTGCACTGGACACCATGGCTGCTCCCTTGGGGCTGTCACAGTGTGGGCAGGCATGTGAACATTGGCAGTATACTCCTCTCTCCTCCTCATAAACTCCAGGCTCATCCCAGTAGGACTTCTTATCCTCCTCAACCCACAGCAGTGGTTCTAGAAGACAGAGCAAACTTGCTCTTTGTTGTTTTGAACTGAGTTGCTTCATGTGCTGGTTAAGAACAGAATGAGCCTTGGATGGCATGTCTCTGTTGGTTGGTCATCCCATTACAGCAACGCATACAGCAAAAGGTTGCTCTTTTAATTCCCATTGAAGGCACATGCCCAGGTTGTCAGTTCTGTCCCTGCTCAGGGTGCCTTTGGGAGGCAATGGATGAATGTTTCTATCTCACATCCATGTTTCCCTCTCTCTCCCGCTCCCTTTTTCTTTAAAAATCAATTAAAAACAAAAAGGAAATCATCAGGTCACCATGGTGAACCACACTCTTTTTGTAGTTGGAAGTTGGTGGTTGTGGCCATGGAGATCTTCAGTTCCCAAGCAGTTGCAGGGCAGAGACCATATCTCGCTCATGTCCTATGCCCATCAATGGCTCTGGGTCCCAGCAAACAGTGCGGCATAAGGGACTCAGCAAAGAGACATCTGCTCTCACCAGAAGCTGGTGTCTGCTGTGGGTTTTAAGGTTTCTGAGAGTTTGAAGGGTGAATGTGACCTATTCAGGCCCCATTTCACACACACTGCAGAGGGGGAGAATTGGGTCCTAATTTCATTTGTTATGACAGGCCTAGTAGGAAAATATTGAGTGGGAAAGGCAAAGGGAAAAGCCAGGTGTGTACAGCTGTTATTTCCTCTGAACGATGGGTGGAGCCCACTGTGTGTGGGTCAGGGTCAGCCCTTTCAGACGGGAGCATCTGAGTGCATGGGGCTGCCTTAGATATGTACAGAGAGGGAGAGCAAAAGACTGACAGACCTGGAGATGAAGAGACAGTGCTCAAGAGAAAGAAAGATGGGGGCAGCGAGAGAGAGCCTGAGCATCTGAGACAGAGCAAGACGCAGGTGGAAAACATACCCAGGCCTAAAGGAGTCTGACACAGACAGTCTGAGACTGCGCTGAGAACAGCCTTATCCACACCCCAGGGTGGCTGTCCCCAGGCTGGGGTCAATCATCCTGGAGCCCCAGTGGAGGAAGGTGAAGTCTCAGGAGTGCAGCCTGCTCAGATTCTTGCCCTGGTCTTGCCTGCAGGACAAAATGCAGACACACGTGCGTGTGTGCATGTGTGTGTGTGTGTTTTGTGTGTGCCTTCTGCCTTTGTGTGCTGTGCTTAGTGGGGATCTCTGTACTGAGACACAGAACCCTGGCAGACCCAGCTCAGGAAGTTCACCTGTTCTCTGATTGCTTGTTGGTCAATTTCCTTTCTGGTAGGTCCACCAGAGGGAGGAGGGACAGGAGGTGTCTGGAGGGAACCTTTTGCAGACTGAGAAAAAAGAACAGGAAGCAAAACTTTTACCACCAGGCATCCCCAGGGGTCCCCATCCAGTACTAACTGGGCCCCAAACTGCTTAGCTCAGTCTGACTGGGGACGCCCATGGGCCTAGCCTGACCCCAGGTTCATCAACACTGAGGACCTAGAGCTGTGCTTGCACTGTCCTCTGGCCTCATGGGCCAGCCCTTTGTTTTCCACTTGATGTCCTCTGTCAGGCTCCAGAGGTTGGGGATGGGGTGGCTGCCTGGCTTGGGATTCCCTCTTTAGAGAGGGGAAGATGGGAGCTTTTGCCAATTTTTCCAGGCAAGACATTTCTCTTGATCTTGATGTTTTCTCCATAGCCCAGGTGGCCCCCTTTCCAGGCAGGGGAAGGAGCCTCGCTTTTAGGGTGCTGTGTTCCAACAAAGCAAGGAAGGCTCATTCCGTAGGGCAGGCTGAGGAAGAAGCTTCCAGCGCACTTTTGAAAACCCCCTTATCTGACTGGAGGTCCCTTGCTTTGTTGCGGTGTGTTAGAGGGAGATGCAGGCACTAAAATTGGAGCAACATTTCAGTTTTAGATCCAACTTCCCTTTGTGGAGGCAGCAGCATTTGTGCTACCCTGGAAACTGTGTCTGAGGATGGGGTCCACATAGCCCTTGCTGCAGGGGAGCCTCTGCACTTTTTATTTTTCATTTTTTAAAAACCCTTGGTGGGAAGGCCCACTCCTTTACCCCCAGGCTAGTGTGTGTACCTCTTTCTCTACTGTGGAAACCAGGACAGAGAAGGGTGTTGCTGGACACCTTTCCACCCTAGGCTGGAAAAAGAACACCTGGCTTACTTTGGCAGACCTCCTTCCCAAATGGAAGGCCACTCTTAACCAAGTTGTGGAGGATCCCCCCTATAAAAGAAATCCCCTTGATATGGAGGCATCACACCCACTCCCAGGCACCAGAGACCTGGACCTAGAAATACTTTGAAAACATCAAGCTCTCTACCCGTGTTCCCCACCACACACCCTCTACTCTGTAGAAAAATATGTCTTAATACCTGTGATACTCCCTAAGACTAGAGGAGGGGTTGCCTCATGCCCACTCAAAAGAGGCAAACTCCATGCTAGAGAATGAAACCCAGGACCCAAAAGGGGGACCTGGTTCCTCCAACTCTTGAAGAACTCAACTTGTGCCAGGGGAACCCAGTGTTCTGGAAGGAAGATTTCAAACTTCCTCCTGGAAAGGGAAGCATCTCTGTTATGGCATAAAACCTGCACATGGAGAGGCCCAGCCCTGGTCTTTGGAGTGTGCACCTTCATATGATACTCCAAGAAATTTGCACCCTGACCCTTTGGCCCCTGCTTCTTCACTAGAGAGTTTGTAACCCCAGTGATGGAGGAAGCCCCACCATCTGAAAAGAATGTTGCCCCTCACACATTGGGGAGTGGCCCCATCTCCTCCACTCTAAGGGTAAATCCAGGGTCACACAAGCCCTCCACCTCCATCCTTGTGAGCTGAGTGGGTGGGGTCAGGTTGAAGCAGAGGGTGGGCCTCTGTGGGAGAGGGGAGAGGGTGGGCAGCACAAGCTACTCAGTGCTGCAAAGCTGGAGGCCAGTTCTGGGAGTTCCAGTTCTCAAAAGAGAGGAATTTTCACATGAAGAGGTGCAAACGTGGGGCTAAAGAGTTTGAAAGTAAGTTTTTTATCCCCTCTGAATAAAAAGAGATCAGGCTGGGTTAGGTTAGCAGAGAAAATGCTGGGCTTAGGCCCCACCTCCCGTCCACCACTAGTATCCTATTGTGAGAAATAGTGAAACCAGGGCATCTTCTCCCTCCCTCTCTCTCTCTCTCCCCTCTCCTCTCCCCCTCCCCCTTACCCTAAGGACCACAGTCATCTCTTCCCATGAGTTCTGCTAAGACTATCTGGCTGGTCTGGTTCTCAGGAGACTTGTTTTCTTCTCCTTCTCTCCCTGGCTTTGGGACTTGGACTCGGGAACTGGGGGCTCAAGGCCCATTTGAACAACCTGCTGCTGTTTTAATCCTCAGTGGTGGTGTGGTCAGAAGTTAGACAGACATGAGTAGACAAAGGACACTATCTCCAATCTTTCCTCCCCTGGCCTATCATTAGTCATGTGGCTTTAGACGCCTTCAAGGGGGAACAAGGGCAGGGAATAGCCCCATATGACTCCAGAAGAAGCCCTTGCTTGACCACCACCTTCATCATTGGGCCCTCAGGGTAATGAAGTTCTGACCCAACCAAATAGTCGGAAAAACGACGCCTCGGGTCTCTTGACCATGGAGACAGAGTTTTGGCCAAAACAGAGATGACATTTAGTCCTCAGTTGAATTTCAGCTCCAGGCCCAGAAAAAAAGCAAAACCAAACAGAGCAAGACCAATGCTGACATCAGGACCAGCTGTGATGACTAACGATCTCCTCCCCTGGAGCCGACTAATAAAGAGAAACCATGCCCCTGAAAGGACACCTAGAAAGCTGATGAATATTCTATTGAGATCCCCTGAGATCTCCCCTAAAATTTCCCACCCTTAGAAAACAGATAAAACCCCTCAAGATAAGGAAGCTGGCCTGTGCTCTCCTTGGAGCACTCCCACACCCCTCATTTTCTTGGGGATATATACTTTTGCTCTCTTTCTTCTAAACTCTAAAGGTCAAACAGGGGAGCAGTGGGCAATGGCACCTGTTCTGAAGCTAACTCCTTGAACCTATTTCCACGGCTGCCTTCTCTCTGACTTTCCAGTGAGCTAACTGCAGCCCCACCTAGGCCCACTTCTCTCACTGTGACTTTTATTTCTCAGTGAGGCCACAGAGCCTGCTGTGGCTCACTTCTTTCCTAGAGAGCCAAAGCAGCAGCACCAAGCCTCTCTCCTGTTGCTTCTTCTATGAGAAGTTCTTCCTTGTTTCACTGTCCCTGGCTTTAACAAACGGACTCCCCTCCAGCAGAAGGGCAGCAGACTCTTACTCAAGTTTCTGGAGGCCTCTACCAGGTGTTGGGAGAAAAGGAACTCTGTACAATCTTGTCAGCAGTTTGGCATTTATTTAGCTGGAAAGACGTCTATTTGGCTTAATATATTTTAAGTGGTTTTGAGAGCTAAGGGGCATCACTGGAGAAGTTTAGGTCACACGAAGGAGCTTCATTTTGTTGAACTGGGTGCTGGACTGGATTATCTCTAGTGTCTTTAAGCCCCCCATGGCTGTGACTCTGTAGCTCATTTGCCTCTGATGACCACATAGGAGGTACTTTTCTTTCCCTTGGACACCAGTAGCACAGGGTGGATCTCAGTTCTTCTCCATTGAGGAGCTAAGCAAGGTCCTCACTGTCACCTGTATCCTTCCTTACGGGAACTTGTGGGGAAGGCATTTCCAGAACATTGAAGAGCGAGGAGGCCATCCTTTTTCCAGGGTTCTCTTAAGAGAACCAAGAATTTAAACACTGCACCATGTTTTCTTCTCTTATCCTTCAATGACAACTTACTATAGATTTTTAAAAAATCAAGTGGCAGAAATATTTTGTCTGTCCTCAAGATAAACTAATTGAAGACACAGTATCACTTTCTAGAGTAGTGGGGGAGGTTCCATAAAGCTGTTTGTCCACAGCTCACCTGTATATGAGGACTGAAAAGAAGTCTGATAAGTATCCTGATCACCGATGACCTTAGTACAGAGGGGAAAGTTAACAAGGAGAGATGAGTTCATCGTTTCTTTTGAACTTGGAAGGATCATGATTCAGCTATTCCTTATCATTGCTTTTTTAAAAAATATATCTTTACTGATTTCACAGAGGAAGGGAGAGGGAGAGAGATAGAACATCAAAGATGAGACAGTCATTGATTGGCTGCATCCTGCATGCCCCCCTTGCTGGGCATCGAGCCTGCAGTCAGGACCTGTGACCTGATCAGGATTTGAACGCTGATCCCCTGGATCCTAGGTTGAAGCTCAACCGATGAGCCACGCCCGGCCTGGCCTTATAACTACTTGAAGATCACTTTCCATTAGCATAAGCCTCCAAATAATGTAAATGGGTAGTAAAAATTTAAAAACAAAAAACAGGTATTTGTATTTTTCACAGGTTGCCTTATTGAACTGAGATGAGTTTGGAAAAGGGCTGAGACGCAGGTACCATGAGAATCTTCGTGTGGAGGGCAGAAGTTTTGGGGGCTTGAGTGGTCCCAGAGGGACACAGTCTAACTCACAGAGCCCCAACCTTGGTCATGGGAGGCATGTCTTCTGTGAGTCCCCACGCTGCACTTAGGGTATTCGTTGTCCATAAAATGAAGGCCGGAGGTCTTATGACTCTGCAATTTGTGATTCTCTAGAGGCAGTAATCTGTGCTTCTGCTTCTCCTGAATAGAATCCAGAAAAGGAAATGAAAACAACACTGTTTATAGAAATATGTAAAATGTAACTTTATCACTAGGTCCCTCTAGGTTTCCAGGGCACACTGCCTTTTATGCACAGAGGGCAGGTGGAAGTGCAGGGTAAACTGGGCTGAGGAACAAGTGATGCACATACAAACCAAAACAAAACCTGACAGGAGCACAACGGACTCACCTGGGATCCCTCAGGACACAGACCCACCCCGTTCCCAGGGCTCCGCCATGAAAGCAGCATCCTGAACAGAATTAGGATTCAGTCCATGAAGTTACCTCCCCAAGGCCCATTTAGGTTTGAGCCTAGAAAATGGAAGAAGTTTGGTCAATGTGGGAGAACGTTCCCTTCTGAGAAAGGAGCAGCTGAGGTCAAGGGAGAGAGCAGGTTTGGAAACTGCTCAGGGTGAGCCTGTGCAGGGGAACAGGGGTGCATATCAGTCACCCTCTGCCTCCCTCTTTCCTGATCCTGTCTGTTCCAGTGGGGACCCTGCCCCCTGCTTCTGAGCTGCTCCATGTTTCAGCTCAAGAAAGGAGGCGGCCCTGGCCTGTGTGGCTCAGTGGGATGAGCGTCCTGGCTGCTCCCACAAGTTTCTGATCAGGGCAGGTGCCCGGGGTGCCAGCTGATCCCCACTTGGGGGCGAGCAGGAGGCAGCTGACTGGTGACTCGCTCCTTGATATTCCAACCTCCCTCTCCCCTCCTTTCCCTGTAAAATCAATAAAAGCATTTGAAAAGTACTTTTTATAAAAGGAGACAGACGTCATGAATGACATCACCAGTTTTCTGTGCCTCCCAGTCACCAGCATGGTCAGTATCAGCGTCACAGGCTCACTCCCCAGAGCCACAGCGTTGCGTCCCCGTGACCCCGATGGACACTCTCCCTCAGTTTCAGACACTAAGTTAATGGACCAAACACCCTCCACGACCCTCTTTCCCCTGAATGTTACTCACACGCTGAGCCTGCTGCAGTGTTTGCACCGGGACCGTCTCCCTGTCCTCCCGGCTCCTCAGCTGGTCTCTCTCCCAGCAGCGCACCCCTGGGCCCAGCAGCACCGCCTCCGGCTCGCGGGCGGCACTAAGGGAACAAAACTGTTTCCCGAAGAGCACAGACCGCTCAGGGGCTCAGGAAACCTGCAGGCTGAGGTCTGAGGTCTGAGGTCCCGGGGAGGAGCTGCGGTTTCTTTTTTTCCTTCAAACTGAAGTTGCTCTGGGTCCCTGGTTAATAAAATCACCTCAGAGAACCCCAGCCGGCCTTCCGGAGGCCTCACCCTGACCCCGGGCTTCTGATTGGCCCGGGAAAGCCCCGACCCCGCCCCAGGCCAGGCCTCGAACCCCAGCCCGCACCTGCGCACTCACTGCCTCCTCGCCAACGCATTAGTCGTCCCCTGACGCCCGGGCCCCACCTCTTGCCCCCGCCGTCCTCTCCCACGCGCACAGCACCCGCTCTCCGTGGCTCCCACAGCTCCCGCCATAGCGCGAGTTCCGGAAGTGCGGACCCAGGGAGAGGCGGGGCGAGGGCGGAGGCGCCTGAAGACCGGAAGTCACGAGGGCAGAGCCGTTGGGGCTGGTGCACCGCGTGTCCTGTCGCGTGGTTTCTGGCGCGTGGGCCTTGTTGGGGCTCCTGGAGGACGCAGCGCGAGGCCAGCTGATTGAGCGGTCCAGGGGGAGCCGCGGCGGAGGTAGGGGGCCACGCCTGGCCCTTGTCAGAGACCAGGAAGGGTGGGCGCCGTCCCTTCCCGGAGCCCAGTCCCCACCCAGACTGTGCCGACCGGGGTAGGTTCTCCGTGGGGTCCCAGGTGTAAGAATTCCTGTGGGAGCCACACGCGGGGAGAGACCCCGGCAAGGGTGGTCTCCATGGGAACCCGGAGGTGTTCGCCCCCAGGCATTCCTGGGGTGACTCCCAGGTTCTTAGTGTCCCTGAGACGGTGGCCTTGGTGCGGAGGGAGTGTGGCCTGAGGGGCAGCAGGCGGCGCGGGCGGTCCTGCGGGAGACAGCGACCCCCGCGGCTCACACGGGACAAGTGTCCACCTTCTAAGGCCATTTGGGCAACAAAACCACACGACAAGGAGCTCGTTGGCTGCAGCTGGGAGTCTGTGCAGCTGCCTGGCAATGAGGGTTTTACAGCCACCACGTGAGACTGGAGGGAGCCACCTGGGTGAGAACCTTTAGAGCAGTGGGGGTGACCTGGGGGAGGGGCAGCTGAGCAAAGGAGGGAGGCAGGGAAAGAGCAGCCAGCTTACATGGGCCTGCATGTGTGAGGATTGCCATGTAATGTGAGCTTGACTCTGTCCCAGGCACATGTGGTGTTTCTGTGTCCCTGAGCTCTTAGAAGACCTGTGATGTCCACAAAATAGTAGAGACCAGGCTGTTTGCCCCTGGTTTTCTCCTGGACCTACCCTGTGCCATTGCTCCCTCCAGCATCTCTTATTTCTTTCTCATTTACAGCCATAGTGTTTCTTCTCAGTGAAGCAGAGTGTGAACTAACAGGCCTCTTCCTTGTGCCTGCTCTGCCCAGGTGCCTCTGCTTTCTGCTCATCCTTCCACCTGCCCTCTTCCTCCTCACTTCTCACCCCAGTAACTGGAAGTGGGTCCCTCACTCTGCTGATACACTCGGGCCCCCCCCCCCCCAGGGTCTCCATGTGCCTCTGTGCACTTGAGAGATGAGTCTCATTTCCAGGCTTCTCCATAAGCTTCCAGGTGCCGATCTTTTTGGGGCTCCTTCTGCTGCCTTCCTCTGCTGCTTCCCCACCCCCTGAATCTCACACAGTCACAGTGAAACATTCGGCTTGAGTGTCACTGTTCCTGCCTGTGGGCGTCCAGCAGAGCCCTGGTGGGGCCACTTTGTCCTGACAGCACCTTCTGTCAGGACCCTTCCTGTTGGGTGGCCACAGCAGGTGCAGACACTTGAGGATCCAGGGAAAGAGCATTGGGCAAGGGCAATTCTGGGCCTGGTTGGGAAACACACATGGGGTGCTGTCCTGTTACAGCACTGCTTCTGGTGTACAAATGCCTTCAAGGATGAGTTAAAAATTTTACCAATAACAGGATATGAACCTACAATAACCCATTCTGAGCTGTTCACAGTGCACACAAGTCTATAGGAACATGGAGGAAAGGCTGAGGTATGTTCTAGTCTCATCATAGAAAATGATGCAGGAAAATGGTCTTGTGGAGTACAGAGGACACAAAGCCCAGAAAGTATGGGACAAGGGATGTTTGAGGAGTGGCAGGCAGTTAATTTAAAGCATTGTTTTTGGATGTTGTGATGTGTGTGGTGTTTGTCAGATTTTCAGACACATGTTCTTGTTCCCACACAACCCTGCCCACCCCAAATATAAAGCCTCCAGTCTCCACAGAGCCCAGTCAGCCCTAATTTCTGTGTTGCTTTAGAGGAGTTTGTCTGCTCTTGACTCACACTTTGACTTTTGTCTTGAGGCTCACAAACCTCCCTATAGGATAAACTGTAGACTTTATTCTGGCCCCTTCTGTCCCATTTTCTGTGGGGGGAGGGGGGACACACTTTAGCTTCTGACCCTCACAGTTCCATTGATCATGCTCACATTTTAAATGGAAATAGAGTCATACTAGGAGTGTGGGTCCAATCTTGACTCAAGATGGGGCATTCATTTCAGAAATGTTAAGGATCAAATAAACTGTCATCTCTGTTGAGGGACAACCTGGAGACATTGCTGAACAGGGTCAGAGGTCACAGTGTTTTTGCTTGACTGTATTTGATTTGTGATGTCACCAGTGCATCATCTTTAGATCAACCAAAGGGAGGTGTCATGGGTGCCTCAGAGGAAGAGCTGCCTCTTCTTGGATCTGAGAACTGAGGGTGCCTTTGGAGCCGGGTAAGGAGCACTGTTGTCCTGTGTACTTAGTTTAATGTTAGAGCAGGGGAGGTGTAGCTGTGGGTCCAGCCCATCCACCTCATTTGCATTACCTCCTGCCTCCTTGGGGCTGACTGGGTCTCAGGCCCCTTCAGCCACTGTGTGTCATTGAGATGCCTTCTGAGTAGCATCATTCAAGGGCATGTTCAAGAGGATTTTCCATCCTTTGAGTTGTCGTCTTTTTTTTTTTTTTTTTTTGAGATGTGGCCTAAATGGCAAGTAGTGAAGGGTGTAAATATTATACATTGAATTCTGAGGCTGTTTTTACTTGGAAGTTGTGAGTTCATTCATGACCATAATTCACACACAAGGACACAGGAATGAGGAGGGAGAATCTCGGTCAGTCATTTGTCTCCTCCTTTCCATCCCATCACCATCTAACGTTGAGAACATTGATTCTGTGACTGGAGGAAGCAGGTGCTGGTGCCTGGGCTCCCAGAGGAGCTTTTGCTAATGGCCCAGCTGCTTTCATCTTACTTTTCTCCAGCATCTGTGCCCCACCCTGTGGATCAGCCACCACCCTGTGAGCTGGACGCAGAGAAGGAAGGACCCTGTGTGTGCTGAGCTGGCCACATTTCCCATAACTCCACCTGAATTATTTTTCCTTTTGCTGGCAAACTTCCATTTCCATTCCCTAACTCTAAGGGGAACATGGCCAACACCATCTGCATGAATCATCTACAGGATGGTAGAGGATGCAGATCCAGGTTGCCTGAGAAGGCCCATGATCGGACCCCAGTGTGAGCTTAATCAGGAACATGGGTGCCACCCGAGAAGTGGGGTCATGTGCTTCGATGTCCAGGACAATATCATGTTTTGACCATAACACCTGTGCTTTTCTCCTTGGAACACTGCTGGGCCAACCATCAGCCTGACCTGTGTGTTGCTGAGTAGGTCAGTGGAGTTTTAGTAACGAGATAATTATCTGGCAGGGACCTTAGAAAGACTTCAGGGTTCTCTGTGCCTGCTCTGACCTGCTGCCCAGTGTGTCCCAGATCCAGAAAGTACCCAATGGGTGTGAGTGTGGAAGAACTTTAGTGTAAGGAGCCTGGGAGAGAAAGAGACAGACAGTGACAGTGATAGAGATACACAAAGAGATAGACACAGAGAGATAAGTAGAGAGATAGATAAATATCCACAGACATTAGGCAGGGGAGGACTTGCAGACACAGGGAGGAGGGGGGTGAGGGAAGGGGAAGCTCATGTAAATTTCAGAAGGGCTGTGTCAGCTGACCAAGGCCACTGGCCACAGCTGTGAGAGAGAAGAGAAGCATCTTTCCAGCTTCTGGTAACAGGTTTGCACCCTGCTCCCTGGGTTGAGCTTCTGTCCTGAGACAAAGGCTCAGGGCTGGAAGGAGAGGAGATCATGTGAGTTCACAGGGATGCTTTAGGGGTCAGAGCCTAGTGGGGGCTGGGAGCCTTTAAATACCTGAATGGTCCGGCATGTATCCCACTTATCATAGATAAACCCTGAATTTGTACTTGTAAGCTCAGAACCTGAGTGTGCACTTAGCCGACCTTGGTCCTTCAGATCATAAACAGTCTCTGGAGCACAGGCTCTCCAGAGCATGCAGCCTTCTGAGCACTTGTTCACTGTTTCTCTGTCACTCTCTCTGTCCCTTCTGTTGCACTTTCCCTTCCATTTTCCATTGAAAGAAATAAAATGTTACCAGTGAGGATTAACAAAAACAAAAAAGTAGCACCTCCAAAGGAAATCAAGGTAATTCTTGCCAAGGTTTTGTGTCTCGGGTCCCCATATGCCACTGAAATACCTTTAAGAATGGCTTCAAAGGACCAGACAGGAATCGTGGGTTAGACTTTTTTCTTCTAATCCTCACCCCAGTGTATATTTTGCATTGCTTTTCAGAGGGTTTTGGTTTGAGAGAGAGAGACATCATGTGAGATTAGATGCCTTCTGCATGTGCCCTGACCAGGGACCCCTCACCTCATCTTCAGGACCACGTAGAGAGTGACCACATTGGATCCAAATGCCTTTTTCTCTGGCTGTGGCCTTACCCCACTTTGCAGATAGCTGGCTACATGGAGAACAAGGTGGAAGGAAGGAAAGTCACTCTCTTTTGGACCCAAGCCCTGATTCTCAATGTCCTTGTGTCTGGTGTTGTTGGGAGTCCCAGAGCCTAGGCCCCCAAGCACCTTCTCTGCAAGGTGGAAACTCCAGTGACTGCTCTTCCGAGGTTCTCAGGGTTAATGCACTTGGTGACATACATGTCATGGAAGAGTTTCTTTGTGAGTAAGAAGAGGTGACAGGTGTCTGCTGGGAGGTCCCAGCCTCTCTCTCGCTGCCTGTGAGTGAAGGGGGCCCAGGCAGTGCTCCAACTGGGAAGCCTCTAATTTGCTTTCCCATGTGACCTCCGCCCTCAGGCTACCGAGGGAGGTACAACCTGGGAGGTGAGCTCCTCACTTCCTTTATCTTCTCCTCCATCATCCTCATGTCTGTCTTCTCGCCAGTCCCTCCATCTGAGAGTGGCTGTGCCCTGCATGTAGCTGGTTGTCTGCTGGACTTCACCTGCACAATCTTCCTGCCAGCAACTCTTGTTTCTTCTTGATGAAGCCCAAGTTCAACTAAGAGACCTCTTCCTCCTCCCAGCTCCTCCCAGGTGCCTCTGCTTCCTGTCCCTCTTCCACCTGCCTGTTTCCTCCTCACCCCCTCATCCCACTGACTGGCAGTGGGTCCTTGACTCTCCTGAAGCACCAGGCTTCCCCCAGCTTCCTCCTGGGCCTCTGTGTACTGGAGAGACCAGTCCCATTTCCCAGCTTTGCCTCCATTAGCTGCCAGGTGCTGACATTCCTGGGGCCCCTTCTGCTGCCTCCTGCCTTCCTCTACAGCTCTCCCACCTCCTGAATCTCACACAGCCTCACCAACAAGCCTTTGGCTTAGAATGTCAGTGCTCATGCCTGTGGGTAACCAGTGGAGCCCTCGTGGGACCACTTTCTCCTGACCACATCTTCCATCCATCATGTCCCTTCCTTGTGGGTTGGCTCAGCAGGCTGCAGGTACTTGGGATAAAGCAACAGAGAGCTTGGAAGGGACACTTCCAGGCATGATTGTGGCACAGACATGGGGTGCAGTTCTGTTACAGTACTCCTCCTGGGAAGAGTTAAGAATTTAGCACTCCTATCTAGGAAGAGTTAAGAATTAAGATCAGTAACAGGATAGGAAGCCACAAGAACCCATTCTGAGGTGTTCACAGTTCACTCAAGTCTCTAAGAACACAGGGGAAAGGCTGAGGTTCGTTCTAAAGTCATAATAGAAAATGATGTGGGAAAATGGTAACCTTGAGAGGACACGAAGCCCAGAAAGTGTAGGACAAGGGATGTTGCAGGACTTTGAGGCAGGTAATTTAAAACATTGTTTTTTGGTTATTGTGATGTGTGGCATTTGTCTGCTTTTAAAATATGTAATTTCCTTTTTCCTTTTCAATATGCAGACATGTCCTCTTGTTTTTACACAGCCCCCTCACCCCCAAATCGTAAATCTTCCCGTGTGCCCTCATTTCTGTTTGCTTGAGAAGAGTTTGTCTGCTCTTGGCTCAAACTATGACTTTTGATTTGAGGCTCACAAACCTCCCTATAAAACAAATTGTGTATGGCACCTGGCCCTTCTTTCTCATTTTCTAGAAGGTGGACACATTAGCTTCTGACCCTCACAATTCCATTGGTCATGTTCACATTTTAAATAGAAATAGACCTATACTAGGAGTGTGGTGCCCTTTTTTCCTCAAGATGGGACATTCAGGTGACAAATGTTAAGGAAGTAATAGACCATCATCTCCTTGAGGCACCAGCTGGACCCATTGCTGAGCAGGGACAAAGATGACAAGTGTCTTTGGTTCACAATCTTGGAATTGTGATGTCACCAGTTCATCATCCTTAGTCCAACCACACTGAGGTGTCAGCAGTGCCTCAGAGGAAAAGCTGCCTCTTCTGAGAGCAGAGAGTTGAGGATGCCTGTGAAGCCAAGGTCCCTGTCACAGGTAAGGAGGGCAGTTGCCCTGTATACTTAGCTTCCTGTCACAGCAGTGGCTTTGGGGGTGGAGGGGATTGTTGCTTGTGGGACCAGCCCATCCACTTCATTATTACCTCCTGCCTCCTTGGGGCTGACTGATTCCCAGGCACCTGCAGCCACTATGTATCAAGATGCTTTTAAAAAAAATTATGCTTATTTTTAAAAGTATTTCACATGTTTTCTTTTATCTCCCATTGATCTGATTCACCCTGTACCCCTACCCTCAGGCTTTCATCACACTATTGTCTGTGTCCATGGGTTACACATATATGGACATAAGTTTTTAGCTTAATCTCTGCCCACACACCCACACACCCCCTCCTTCCCTCTGAGGTTGGTCAGCCTGCTTCTTTCTTCTATGTCCCTGGACCAATTTTTTTCATTTCATTTTGTTTTTTAGATTCCACATATGAGTAAGATCATGGGATACTCCTTTTTCTCTGTCTTAGCATAATAGTCTCCAGGTCCCACCATGCTGTCTCAAAAGGTAAGGGAACTTTCTTTTTCACAACTGCTTCATATTTCATGGTGTAAATGTACAAGAAGATACTTGATATCATTTCAGTCTTATGAACTTTTAAAGACCTGTTTTGTGTCCTATCATGTGGTCTGTCTTTGAGAATGTCTATGCGCACTTGAGGAGAATGCATGTTCTGCAGCTCTGGGGTGAAATGTTCTGTAAATATCAGTTAAATCCATCTGACCCAGTGTATCATTTAGAGTCACTGTTTCCTTGTTCATTTGTTGTCTGGAAGATGTATTCAGTAAGTCAGTGGGGTGTTAAAGTTTCCTACTATGACTGTATTGCTATCAGTCTCTCCTTTGAAGAGCTCTAGAATTTTTTTCTTCAGCCTGTGTGATTCCTTTGTTCTGAGGTGGGTCTCTGGTAGACAGCCTGTATTTGGGTCTTGTTTTCTTATCCATTCACCTACCCTATGTCCTTGATTGGAGCATTTAACCCATTTACATTTAAAGTTATTATTAGGAGGTACTTATCTATTGCCATTTTTTCTTTATGGGAATGTTTGTCTATTTCAACTTCTTATTACAGCAGTCCCTTTAACGTTTCTTGCAATGCTGGTTTATTGGTGATTAATCCCTTTACCCTTTTTGGCCTGGGAAGCTCTTTATTTTACCTTCTATTTTGAATGGTAGTCTTGCTGAATAGGGTATTATTGGTTTCAGATCCTTTTTTTGCATTACCTTGAGTGTTTCATGCCTTTTCCTTCTGGCCTATGGAGTTTCTGATGAGAACCCAGCTAACAGTCTTATGGTAGCTCTTTTGTAGGTAACAGATTGCTTTTCCCTTGCTGCCTTTAAGATTCTATTTTTGTCTTTAATTTTATCATTTTAATTATGATGTGTCTCGATATGGGTCTCTTTGGGTTCTTCTTGCTTGGGAGTTTCGGTGACTCCTGAACTTGTGACTTTTTCCTTAACCAGGTTAAGGAAGTTTTATGCCATTATTTCTTGAAACTGGTTCTCTAACCCTTGCTTACTTTCTACATCTTCTGGCAGTCCTATGATGTGCATATTATTATGTTACTTGTTGTGCCACAGCTCCCTTAAACTGTCCTCCTGTTTTTTGATTTTTTTTTTTTTTTGGTTCCCTGAGTTATTTTTCTACCCTGTATTTTAATTTGCTGATCAGATCCTCAGCTTCTGCTAATCTAGTGTTTATTCCTTCCAGTGTTTTCTTATTTCTACTATGTCATTCCCAATTTTCTTTATACTTTCCGTTTTTCTCATGCTGTTGAGCATCCTTATGATCTAGCATTCCAAACTCTCTGATAGCTTGCTTATCTCCATTTAATTTTTCTCTTCTTTTGGAGAATTCTTTTGTTCTTTCATTAGGGGCTTGTTTTTTTGTCTCCCCATTTTGGCTGCCAGTATGGATTTGTTTTCGTGTATTAGATCCGCTATGACTCCCAGTCTTCTAGATGGTCTGTAGTGCAAGCCAGTGTCAGACACTGTTTGTGACTGGCCTTGAGAATGCTCTTTGAAGCTTTCCACAATCTACAGTTTGTGGCTCCCTCTGGGGAGGCTGTGTGTGTTTCGAAAGACCAAGATGCATACCAAGGTCTACTTTTCCAATCCCTGGTTCCAGAAGCAAATCAGGCAAAGATCAAAGCCCCCCGAGGCTGGTTTTCAGTCTCCTATTGATCCTCGGGCTGTAGAAACCCCACGGGTTGGGGCTAGAGATTTTCCAGCATGGCTGGCAATTGCTTCAACCCCCTTTCCCCCATGCAAAAGTTGCTAGGAAGGTAAATGCCTACCTGGGAAAGATAATCTGCTATAGTATGGGAGAATAACTCACCACAGGAATTCAGATGCCTACCCTCGGAGCTCTACCTCCAGAAGACAGCAACTCTGGACTCTCCTCACACAGCTCCAGTCCACTTTGCTCTCTGATCACTGGAGGCCAATGTGAGTGATTGCATAGGAAACTTTGTACATTGGCCCTATAAGAGGGTGCCTGCCTTTGCAGCCTTCTCACCCTGGCACACAGAAACCCTGCTGCTTTTCACAGCCAGATATTATGTGGGCACCTTTCTCAGTTGTGCTCTGGGCTGGGGAACTCAGCTTGGTGTTTAGGCCCCAGAGTTCTCAGTGAGAAACCCCCAGAGATGAAACATCCCTCGGGACTTAAAGCTGATGCCTGTGGGAGCCCAGCCAGCACTCCCATGAATCCACACTTTCTCCCAGTCTCTATGTGGTCTCAGCTTTTCATCCTTGGTCATGACGGGCTCTCCAGCTAGTCTGTAGTTGATTATTCAGGATGATTTTTCTGTATTTTAGATGTAATCCCAGTTTGGTCCTGGGAGAGCGTGGGTAGCTCCACTCAACCCTCCACTATCTTTGAATGCCTGAGATGCTTTCTGAGTATCACCATTCAAGTGCATGTTCTTTGAGGATTGCCCATCTTTAGTTGTCTTCCTTTTTATGTTGAAATGTGGCCTGAATGACCAGTAGTGAAGGGTGTAATATTAATTATACATTGAATTCTGAGTCTGTTTTTACTTGGAGCTTGTGAGTGCATTCATGACCACACACAGGGACACGGGTGGCGGGAGGGGAACCAGGCTCAGTCTTTTGTCTCCCTCTTTCCATCCCATCACCTTGCACTTTGAGGACACTGATTCTTGGACAGGAGTCAGCAGGAGATGTTGCCTGGGCTCCAGGAGGAGCCTTTGGTAATAGCCCAAGGGTTTTCATCCCATTGGTTTCTCTCTGGCATCTGTGCTGCCTCCCTGTGAAGCTGCCACCCTTTGAGCTGGACACAGGGAGGAGGAAGCCCTTTGTCGTCTGAGTTGGCCATACTTCTCTAGAACTCCACCAGAATTCTTGGGTAAACTTATGTTTCTTTATATGCACAGGGAACATGGTCCCACCATCTGCATGAATCATCTCCTAAAGGATTTGGAGCGACATGGCTGAGCAAGCCAAAGGCAAAACCCTGGTGTGAGCTTGAACAGGACTGTGGGTGACACCTGAGAAAGTGGGGGGAAATCCTATGTGGACACAGGCACGTATGGGTTTTTTTTTTTTTCCCCACTGCTGGGCCAACCATCAGCCTTCCCTGCATGTTGTTGAATAGGTCAGTGGAGTTTTGGTAAACGGGAGGATTGATTGCCGGGTATGGACCTTAGAAAAGCCTTCAGGATTCTCTGTGCCTCTGCTGACCTGCTGCCAGGTGCATGCAGGTTCCAGTTTGTATCCAATTGGTGGGCATGAAGGAGGCTTTCAGTGCAAGAAGCCCAGGAAAGAAAGAGACAGACAGCGACAGAGATGTAGACATATACAAAGAGAGATACACACACAGAGAAAAAGACCCACAAAATGTGAAACTGGGCTGGCGGAGGACTCACAGGCACAGAGAAGAGGAGGGCAGTTGGGAAAGGGGCAGCTCATGTAAATTTCAGAAGGGCCGTGTCACCTGACCAAGGCCATTGGCCAGAGATGTGAGAGGGAAGAGAAGCATATTTCCTGCCTGTTGTAGGGGGTCTGTGTCCTTTTTCCAGCGTGGAGCTTCTGTTCTGAGAAAAAGCCTCAGCGCTGGAAGGACAGGAAGTCAGTTAGGCTCACAGGGATGCATTAAGGAGACAAAGACTAGTAGGGGCTGGGAGCCCCATGACAACTTAATCATCAGGCATGTACCCCACTGAACATGGGTAAACCCTGAACATGTAAGAGCTCGGAGCCTGAGTGTGGACCTATCTGACTATGTTCCTTCAGATCATAACATCTGGAGCACAGACAGTCCTGAGCTTGCAGCCTTCTGAGCATTTGTTCACTGTTTCTCCCCCGCCCTCCTTCCCACCTATTCCTCGCTTTCCTCTGACCACTTTCTCAAAAAAATAAAAAAATAAAAAATGTCTATGGGAGAGGATTAACAAAAACAAAAAAGTAGTGCCTCCAAAGTGAGTCAAGGAAAGGTCTCATTCCTGTTAATGATTTCTCTCTCTAGTCCCCAAAGGGAACTGAATTACGTTTGAAAATGTCCTCAAAGGACCAGAGCGGAAGCCTGGATTAGTGTTTTTTTATTCTTTAATCCTTACCAGAGGTTACTTTTTCCATTACTTTTCAGAGAGAGTTGAAGGGGAAGAGAGAGAAACATCCATTTGAGATTGGTTGCCTTCAGCATTTGCCCTCCTTGGGTCTGGGGATTGAGCCTGCAAGGGAGGTGTGTGCACTCAGCCAGAATCGAACCTGGTACCCTTCAGTCCCTAGTGCAGTGCTCTGAACACTAAGGCAAATCAGAAAGGCTAGGATTTGTGTCTTACTGGCAGTGGACTGCAGTTTGGGCATTGGTCATGGGGTGCGTGCAGCATTGCGTTGGGCTGTCGGGTATGTGGCTGGGATGAGGGAGGCTTTGTGAGTCTCGATGTGGTCAGTTAATGGTGTTGGACATGTTGTGCATACAGCTTTGTCAGCTGACTGTGGGATTTGTCAAGAGTCAAATCAAGGAAATGTAGGGTTCAGGCAGGGGCAGGGAGCACCCTGAAATGTCTGGGGTCTCCAGCCCCCCACCCATCATGTTTAGAGGCACCCAGAGAGTGTCTACATCAGATCTAACTCCCTTTTTTCCTGTCTGTGCCCGACCCCACCTTTCAGACAGCTGGCTCCATGGAGTAGATGGTGGCAGGGAGGAAAAAAAGTTTGTCTTGGACCCAAGCCCTGGTTCCACTGTCCTTCTGTTCGGGGTGTGAGGAATCCTATGGCCTGAGGTCTCAAGCCTCTTTTCCGCAAGTTGGGAACTCGAGTGTGTGCTCTCTGGGGTTACCAGGGTTAATGTTCTTGGTGCCATACAGGCCATGGGGGCGCTTCCTGGTCATTTAGGGAAGGTGACAGGTGTCTGCTGTGAAGTCACTGCCTCTTTTACTGCCTGTGAGTGAAGGGGGCGCAAGCAGAGCTCTGCCTGAGAAGTCTCTTCTTTGCTTTTCCGTGTGACCTGGAAGGGGAGCTCCTCACTTCCTCTCTCTATTCCTTTCTCATCATCATGTTTTTCCTCTAGCCCGTCCCTCCCTCACAGGCTGGCTGTACCCTGCTTGGAGCTGGTTCCTTGCTGGGCGTCACTTTCACCATCCTCCCTGCCAGGAATCCCTCTTTCTTCTTGGTGAAGCCCAAGTTCAACCAACAGGCCTCCACCTCCTGCCCGCTCCTTCCAGATGCCTCTCCTTCCTGCCCGTTCTTCCGCCTGCCCTCTTCCTCTTCACCTCCTCACTCCACTAACTTCCAGTGGGTCCCTGACTCTGCCAATTCCAAGGGTTCTCCCCCAGCTTCTCCCTGGGCCTCTGTGCACTTGAGAGACCAGTCCCATTTCCTAGCTTCTCCTCCATAAGCTTCCAGGTACTGCCCTTCCTGGGGCTCCTTCTTCTTGCTCCCTGCATTCCTCTGCTTCTCCCCTACCTCCTGAATCTCACACAACCTCACCAAGAAGTTCACAACTTCAGTGCCAGCGCTCATGCCAGTGGGTGACCAGCAGAGCCCTGTCAGGACCACTTTCTCCTGACAGCATGTTCCATCCATCACATGCCTTCTAGGTGGGTGGACTGAGAAGGCCTCAGGTACGTGGAATCCAGGGACAGAGAGTTTGGAAGGGACACTTCCAGCCATGCTTAGGGCACAGACATGGGGTGCTGTTCTGTTACAGAACTTCTCTGGGGATACAGATACCTTCCAGGAAGAGTTTAGAATTTAGATCAGTTACAGATGTGAAGCCACAAGAATTCATTGTGAGCTGTGCACAGTGCACTCAAGTCTCTAAGAACACGGGGGAAAGGCTGAGGTACCTTCTTGTCTCATTATAGAAAATGAAGCCCAGAAAGTGTAGGACAAGGGATATTGGAGGCATCTGAAGCAGTCAATTTAAACATTGTTTTTTGGGTATTGTGATTTGGTGGTGATTGTTTGGTTTTAAGATATGTAATTTGCTCTGATTTCCTCTTAAAAATGCAGACACATCTTCTTGTTCTTGCACAGCCACCCTTTCCCCCAAATTGTAAATCCTCCAGTTTGCCCTAATATCTGTGTTGCTTGAGAGGAGTTTGCTCTTGTTTCAAACTATTACTTTTGACTTGAGGCTCACAAACCTCTCTACAGAACACACTGTGCATGGTCCCTGGACCTTTCTTTCTCATTTTCTGGACAGCAGGTACAGACACACATTAGCTTATGACCATCACAGTTACATGGTCACATTGTAAATAGAAATACAGTCATAGAAGGGGTGTAACTCCAATTGTACTCAACATAGGGCCTTATGGTCAGAAATTTTAAGGAACAGTTACACTGTCACGGTTGTTGATGTCCCACCTGCACCCATTGCTGAGCAGGGTCACAGGTCACAGTGTCTTTGGTTCACAGTCTTTCTTTTTGATGTTACCACCACATCAATTGTAGTCCA
Organism: Miniopterus schreibersii; assembly: GCF_964146895.1. Classification (NCBI taxonomy): domain Eukaryota; kingdom Metazoa; phylum Chordata; class Mammalia; order Chiroptera; family Miniopteridae; genus Miniopterus; species Miniopterus schreibersii. The sequence goes on from NC_138124.1 coordinate 6,038,195, forward strand.
ACCACAGGGAGGTGTCATGGGTGCTTCAGAGAAAGCTACCTCTTCTGGGAGCTGAGAGCTGGAAGCTGAGAGCTGAGGCTGCTGCAGGAGCCAAGTTCCCTGTTACAGGTAAGGAAGGCTGTTGTCCTGTATACTTCATTTCATGTCACAGCAGGGAGTGGTTTCTTGTGGTACAAGCCCATCCACCTCTCTCTCATTTTAACTCCTGCCTCCTTGGGGCTAACTGGTCCCCAGGCCCCTGCAGCAATTGTGTATCACTGAGATCCTTTCTAAGTAGTACCGCTGAAGTGCATGTTCATGAGGAATTTCCATTCTTTGAGTTGTCTTTTCTTTTTTTGTGTCCAAATGTGGCCTAAATGACAAGTAATGAACGGTGTATATATTAACTATACATTGAATTTTGAGGCTGTTTTTCTTGGAGCTTCTGATTTCATCCATAACTATAATTTACACACAGAGAGAGAAGGAGAGGAGAACTGAAACGGGCTCACTCATTTTTCTTCCTCTTTCTGTCTTGTCACCATCTCGCTTCAAGAATATTGATTCTGTCACTGGAGGCAACAGGTGCTGGTGCCTGGGATCATGGAGCAGCGTTTCTAATGGCCCAGGGGCTTCATCCAACTGGCTTCCTTCCAGCATTTGAGCTGGCTCCCTGCGGATCAGCCACGTTGTAAGCTGGACTCAGGAAAGCAGGGCATCAGTGTAGCCTGACATTGTCACACTCCCCCAGAACTCTGGCACACTTCCATTTCCATTGTCTGTCTCCATAGGGAAGGTGCTCCCACCATCTGCATGAATCATGTCTAGAGAATGGGGAGCTAGGATGCCTGAGCAAGCCCATTACGGGACCCTGGTGTGAGTTTAAACAAGACCATGGATGCAACATAGGGAATCAAGGTAGTGTGCTCAGATGTCCAAGCAACATCAGGTTTTGACCAAACATCATGTGATTTTCTCCTTGACCACTGCTGGGCCAACCATCAGCCTGCCCTGCACGTCTCTGAGTAGGTCAGTGGAATTTGGGCAAAACAGACAATAGATTGCCAGGTGTGGACCTCAGAAAAGCCTTCAGGGTTCTCTGTGTCCCCTCTAACCTGCTTCCAGGTGTGTGCAGGATCCTGGTACTACCCCAAGGGTGGGAGTGAGGGAGGCCTTCAGTGGAAGGAGCCTGAGAGAGAAAGGACAGACAGAGGTAGAGACAGAAACCAAGACACACCAAGGGGGAGAGAGATACTGAGAAAGATTAGGACATACAGGCAGAGACAGACAGACAGACAGACAGACAGACACACACACACACACACACACACACACACAGTGGCTAGCAGAGGACTTGGAGACCCAGGGAGGAGGGGCCAGCTCATGTAAATTTCAGAAGCTCTGTGTCAAGCTGATAAAGGCAACTGGCTGAGAGCTGTGAGAGGGAAGTGAAGCATCTTTCATACCTGTGGTAAGAGGTCTGCATCCTGCTCCCAGGTTGGAGCTTCTGTCCTGAGACAGAGCCTCTGTGCTGGAAGGAAAGGAGGTCAGGTGGGTTCACAGGGATGCTTTAGGAGGGCAGAGCCTGGTGGGGTCTGGGATCCCCATGATACGATCATCATCAGACATGTACACCAATGATCATGGATCAACCCTAAATATGTACTTCTAAGAGGTAGAAGCCTGAGTGTGGACTTAGCTGACGATGTTCCTTCAGATCACGAACAACCTCTGGAGCATGGCCTCTCCTAAGCATTCATCCTCCTGAGCATTTGTTCACTGTGAGAATGGAATGCCCTAATAATCAATTCCCCTGATCAAAATTCATCTTGAGATGGCATCTTTGTGATTTTCCATTACCCCTGTCCATGTCTCTTCCTAGCATGGGCCCCCAAATTGTGGCCTCTGCTGACCATGGGATTCTTTGATTATAAAGTACCCTTATCTTAACCGACTGATTCATGTTCCCCATTCATCATGTATAAACCCTTAATATATATTTTTTGTGAGCATAGGAGGTCTGAGTAAGGACCTAAGCGACCATGTTTGCCAGATCATAGATACTCCCACCCCAAGCATGGGCACTTGTAAGCATGAACTCCTGAGGAAGTATTTGCACTGTGGATGGAGCCTTTCTGAGAGAAAACCCCTGAGAGTGGCCTCTCTGAGTGTGGACCATCCTGAGCAAAAATTTTCTAAGCTTGGAAGCATGTGAATATTGAGTCCGGAGACTTCTTCTAAGTTACTTTTCCATAAGCGTGAACCCTCAGTAACGTGTACGGCCCTAATAATCAACTTTCCTAACAATAGCCCCTCTTGAGCATGTACTGCTTATTTATACTCCATGTACATGTGCCTTCATGAGCATTGAACCCCTCAGGGAGGGCCCTCCTGATAGTGCACTGCTTTGATTGTACTCTTCCCTGATGGTCGCAACCCGTGAGCCTGCACACATTTGAGCATGTATAACACCTGAACATGTACCTTGTTGAGCATAAATTTTCCTGAGCATGGACCACTTGGAGCTTCAACACACTCAGGGAATTTAAAACTTCTCAGTTCTAACCTGACTGAATATGGATAGTTTGTGTGGAGGGTCCTGAGCACCAATGACATGAGCATGGTCAGTCCTGAATGGAATCACTAGGCTTAATCACATCTGAGGATATACCCAAGAAGCATGGATGCTTCTGTGCATGGAATGCCCTACTAATCATTTCCCCTGAACATGCTTCATTTTGATCATGTACCCTTGTGAATTGTAAAATGCCTGTACATGTACCTCCCTGAACATGGAATCTCTATTTGTGGTCCCTACAAATCATGTATTTTTTATTATAAGCTACCATGATTAAGCCACTCATGAGCCTGTACTATTGATCATGGAGAAAACTTGAATATGTACTTTTCTGAGCAAGGAAGACCTGGCCGTAATTCTTGCTGACTCTCTTCATTCAGACCATAGAACCCTACTTATGCACATGAACACGTGCTCCTGGAACATTTTGAGTTTTAATGCGCTTTTATAATTGGACCCTTATGAGAAATCACAACACTAAACACGGACCTCCAAGTGTGGAATATTCTGAACAATAAAGCCCTCGGAACCAGGCTCTCCTGAATGCCAAACCCTGTAGGAAATCACATCTAAACATCAACCCAGTAAGTATGGACACTTCTGAAAATGGACTGCAGTAAGAATCAACGCCCAAATCATAGCCGCTTTTGAGCATGTACTCATTGATTATGTAATGTCCCCTGTCCATGTGCCTCCCTGAAGAAGAGAGCCTTCCGATTCATGATCTTTAATTTTAATCACCCCTGAGCATAGCCCCATTTGATCATGTAACCCTTTGATCATGTGTGATCTCTTAACCTTCATTTACCTGGGCAAGCACCATTTTTAATATGAACACCATCTAAGAATGGCACACTAAGAATGAAGCCCCTGATCATGGATGCTCTTCTTTGGAACTTTGTTAGCAAAAGTTACCTTATCATGTATCCTCCAGTACATGGAATCAATGACCGCATCTGACCTAAGCATGTACCTAAGAAGCATTTTCTTAATCCTAGTTTATCTTGAGAATGTTCCTTTGTGATTTTGTTGTACCCCTCTACCTGTGCATTCTTGAGCATGGAACCCCTAATTGTTCACCCCATTAATCATGTATTCTTTGAATATAAACTACCATAATGTAAGCCCCTTTTGATCATGGACCCTCTTGATTATGTGTAATACCTTAACATGTACATTCCTGAGCATGGATTCTCCTGAGCATGGAAACATTTGAATACAGACCCATCCTTTGAATGATAAACTTCCCATAATAAACACTCCAAAGCATTAACTCTCTTGGTTATGGACACCCTGAGCTGAAACGACATGCGAAGCATCCTCCTCAACATGAAAGCAATTAGTGCAATCATTTATAAGCCTGTATTTAAGAATTGTTGACATTTCTGTTCATGGATTCTGTAATAATTTCCTTGACCCTAGTTCTCCTGATATGTACTTTTGCTATTTTTTGTAACCCCTTTCCATGTAACCCCCTGAGCGTTGACCCCCTAATTGCTCTCTCTCCTAGTCATGTATTCTCTGATGATAAACTACCCCCTTGATTATGTTTAATACCTGAACATGTAACTTTTTGAGCATTGAACCTCTGAGTAAGGACACATTCTGAGAATGGAACTCTTTAGAAAATGAACAACCTGTCCATCGCTTCTCTTGTGAGGAAGAACCAGAAGTTAAACAACCTGAAGATGAAACTCCCTGAACATGGAATCAATGAACCAACTACATCTAAGCATATATGTAAGAAACGTGGATAGTTCTGTTCATGGAAATCTATAAGTATTACTTACCCTGATCCTAGTTTTTTTGAGAATATACTCTTGTGATTCATATGTACCTCATCTACCCATATCTTCCTGAGCATGAAACTTCTAAGTGTAGACTTTCCTGATCATCACCTGCTTTGATTTTCATTTCCCTTTAATATAGCCCCACTTGAGCATGTCCTGTCTGTATTATGTGTAATATAATAACATACATTCCTGAGCATGGATTCTGCTGAGCATGAAGCCTTTTGAATTTGGACCACCCTTATAATGATTCACTTAAAGGAATGCACCCCCAAGAGAATGTTCTGTATTTCTGTGGGAAAATCCTGAGCTTAAGGGACCTGAGAATTGACCCTACTAAACCTGGAGTCAATTAGCACAGTGATTTCTAAGCATATACCTAAGAAGCTCGACATGATTGTCCATGGAATTCCCTTATAATTTCCTTGATCCTAGTTCATTTTGAGAATGTACCTCTTTGACGTTGTGTGACAACTGTTTATGTATCTTCCTGAGCATGGGTGCCCTAACTGTGGACCCCCCTAATGTATTCTCTGAAGAGAAGTTACCATGATCTTAGCCTGTCTTCACCATGTGTACCACTGATTATGTATAACACCCGAATATGTACTTTTCTGAGTATGGGAGGCCTGAGCATAGACCTGTCTGAGTATCTATGTTTAGACAATAGACCCCTCCTTATTAGCTTGAACCCACGTGATTGTAGACAATTCTGAATATGAATGACCTTTTTATAATGCACTCTTCTGAGAAATAACACTGACCATGGACCCATGAGTGTGAAACATTCTGAAACTAAACGCCCAAGGAATATACACTCCTGATCATGGAATCCCTGGGATTAATCACTTCTAAACAGTAATACAATGTGTGGATGCTTCTGATCTTGGGCTGCACGAAGAACCAACTTCCCTAATTATAGTCCCTTTTGAGCATGTACCCACTTGATTACATGTATCCCATACACATTTACCTGCCTGAGTATGAAAGCCCTCTGCATGGACTCTCCTCATCATTAGCTGTTTTGATTTGAATCTACTTAAACGTAGCCCCTCTTGAGCATATACCCCATTGTTTATATTTAATATCTGAACATGTAACTTCTCAAGATTGGAAAGTTTTGAGTGAGGTTGTACTCTGAGAACAGAGCACTCATGAGATATAACACCATGAGCATGGGCTCTAGTGTGTGGAACATGGTGTGGATACAAAACCTGCAGAAGGACCCTTCTGAACCTGGAATGAATGATCGAACTTACATCTAAGCATGTATCTAAGAAGGATGGACATCTATCCATGGAATTCCATAAGCACTAATTTCCCTGATCCTAGTTGTTCAGAAGAATGTTCCTTTTTGTTTTGTGTAACCCTTGTAGTTGTAACATCCTGAGCATGAACTCCATGATTGTAGACTCTGTTAATCCTGGCTTGCTTTGATTTTAGTTGCCCCTTTATATAGCTTCCCTGAGCATGTTCCCTCTTCAATATGTGTAATATCTAAAAAAACCAACTTTCCTGAGCATTTATTCTCCTGAGCATGAAGCCTATTGAATAAACCCCACTCTGAGAATGATAACACTTCACAAAATGAACCCCCACACCGAGACCATAGACTTTCTACATGTGGAACATCCTGGGCTTAAACAACATGAGCATTGAGCTTCCTGAACATGGGATCATAGATTGCAATCACATCTAAACATATACCTAAGAAGGATGGACCGTTAGGTTCTAGGAATTCTGTATGAATTTCCTGATTCTAGTCCATCTTGAGAACGTTCCCTTGTGATTTTGTGTCACCTGTGTACATGTATCTTCCTGAGCATGAAACTCCTAATTGTAGACTTTCTTGATCATGACCTGCTTTGATTTTAATCTCCCCTTAATTAACATAGTCCAACTTGAGCATGTACCCTTTTGATTATGTGTACTATCAGAACATGTACATTCCTGAGTGGATTCCCCTGAGCATGGGGAATTTTGTACAGACCCATTCAGAAAATGCAATCACCACACAAGTGAAATTCTTTGTGTAGATCATCTTTGGCTAACATAACCTGAGTGTGGAACCTCCTGAATATGGAATCAATGAGGATAATGATTTCTAAGGATGTACCTATAACTCATTGCCATTTCTGTTCATGGAATCCTGTATTAATTTTGTTGAACCTAGTTTATCTTGAAAATGTGCCCTTGCGATGTTTTGTAACCCCTGTACATGTATGTTTTTGAGCATGTACTGCCTAAATAGAGACCCCCCTAGTCATGTCCTCTCTGATTATACACTCCCATTATCTTAACTGCTCCTGGGCATGCATTCCTTTGATCATGGAAAAAACCTAAATATATACTTTCCTGAGCATGGAAGGCCTGAGCAGAGAGCTGGCTATGTACCTTCAGACCATAGACTCCTCCTAAAGAGCATGAACTCTCAGGATCCTGGATTTTCTGAATATAAATGCACTCTTATAATGTAACTCTTCAGAGAATTAACAACACTGAGTATAGACCCTCTTGCGTGAATATCCTGAACCCAACAGCCCAAGAAGTATGCACTCTGGATCATGGAACCTCTGGGTGTATTCACTTTTAAACAGCAACAAAATAAACATGTACATCTCTGATGATAGACTGCCCTAAAAATCAACTTCCCTATTCACAGCCACTTTTCAGCATGTATCTACGTGGTAGTTCATCCCCTGTATCTGTCCAGCCTGAGCATCAAAACCCTCATCAAGGCATCTACTCACCGTGACACACTTCGATGTTAATCTCCCTTGAATATCGCACCACTTGTCCACATACTCTTTTCTTGATGTTTAATACCAGAATATGTAAAATCTATCCATGGAAACTTGATTAAGGACACACACGGAGAATAAAACATGTGGAGAACAAACAGCTTATCCACGACCTCTCTTGTGTGGATTACTTGAGGATAAACACCATGAACATGAACCCCCTGAACATGAAATCAGTGACTGCAATTGCATCTCAGCATGAATCTAAGAAGAGTGAACATTTCTATTCATGGAGTCCTGTAAGTATTAATGTTCCTGATTGTTGTTTACCTAGAGAATGTTCTGTTGTGATTGTGTGTAACCCCTTTTCCTGTACCTTCCTGAGCATGATACCTCTAATTGTGTATTCCCCTAATCATGACCTGCTTTGATTGTAAGCTCACCTTAACATAGCCCCACTTGAGCATGTATCCTGTTGATTGTGTGTAATATGATAACTCATACTTGCCTGAGCATGGATTCTACTGCGCATGGAGACTTTTGATTTTGGATGACTCTGAGAATGACACACTTCAGAAAATGTATCCCCAAGACCATGGAATGTCTTCCTGTGGAACATCCTGAGCTTAAACAATCTGAGAAAGGACCCTTCTAAACATGGAATCACGGAGCACAATCATGTCTAAGTATATACCTAAGAACTGTTGACGTAAATCCATGGATTTATGTAATTTCCTTGATCTTAGATCATCCTTGGAATGTACCATTGTGAATTTGTGTAACAACATATGAGTACTTTCCTGAGCATGGACGCTTTAATTGTAAATCCCCCTACTTATGTATTTGTGAATTTAAACTCCCATGATCTTAGCTCTTCTTGATCATGTATAACACTGCTCATGTATAATAAATGAAAATGTTCTTCTCTGAGCCTGATCAGCGACATGGCTAACTATGTACCTTCAGATTATAGACCCTGCCTTATGAGCATTAACTCACATGATCCTACACCATTTTGAGTATGAATGCCCTCTGATAATGGAACCATTCTGAGAAATACCGACACTCTTCATGGACCCATGAGTGTGGAATATCCTGAACATAAAGGTCCAAGGAATATACAGCCTTGATCATGGAATCCTTGTGTATAGTCAGTGATACACAGCAACTCAATAAGCATGGACACTTCTGATGATCGACGGCCCTGAGAATTAACTTCCCTAATCAGAGCCATTTTCCACCATGTACCTACTTGGTAGTTCATCCCCTGTATGTGTACCAGCCTGAGCATCAAAACCCTCATCATGGAGCCTACTGAGCGTGACATACTTTGATTTGAATCTCCCTTAAATATCGTGCCACTTGAGCATATACTCTTTTCTTGACGTTTAATACCTGAACACGTAGAATCTGTGCATGGAAAAGCGTAAGGACACACACTGTGAATAAAACACTCGTGAGAACAAACAGCTTGTCCACAGCTTTCCTTGTGTGGATAACTTAAGGAGAAACACCAGGAACATGGATCCTCTGAATATGGAATGAATGACTGCTATTACATTTAAGCATGAATCTAAGAAGAGTAGACACTTTTGTTCATGGAATTCTGTAAGTATTAATTTCTATGATCCTAGTTTACCTTGAGAATGTCCTTTTGTGATTTTGTGTAACCCCTTTTTCTGTAGCTTCCTGAGCATGAAACCCCTAATTGTATATTCTCCTGATCCTGACCTGTTTTAATTGTAACCTCTCCTAAACATAACGCCATGTGAGCCTGTATCCTCTAGATTATGTGTAAAATAATAACTCATACTTTCCTGAGCATTAATTCTGCTGGCCATATGGAGCCTTTTTGGTTTGGACTAGTCTGAGAATGATACACTTTAGAAAATGTTTCCTCAAGACATTGGAACATCTTCCTGGGGGACATCTTGAGCTTAAACTATCTGAATGTGAATTCAATGAGACCGTCATTTCTAAGCATGTACCTAGGAATCCTTAACCTGTACATCCATGGAATGCTGCAATAATTTTCTTCATCCTAGTTCATCCTGAGAAAGTACCTATGTGATTTTGTGTAACAACATTCGAGGACCTTCCTGAGCATGGATGCTCTAATTGTCAACCCCCTAATCTTGTATTCTTTGTACTTAAACTACCACGATCTTAGGCCCTCTTGATCATGTATACCACTAATTGTGTATAAGAACAGAATATGTACTTTTAAGAGCATGGAAAGCCTGAGCATACAGCTTGAAATGTACGGTCAGACCATAGAACCTGCCTCATGAGCATGAACCCATGTGATCCTACACCATTCTGAATAAGAATGTCCTCTTATAATGGTAACATTCTGAGAAATACAGTTAATTTTGGCTCATGAGTGTGGAATATCCTGAACATAAAGGTCCAGGGAATATACACTCTTGATATTCGATTCCTTGGGAGTAATCAATGATAAACAGCAACTCACTAAGTGTGGACACTTCTGATCATGGGCTGCACTCAGAATCAACTTCCCTAATTAGAGCCACTTTCCAATATGTACCTACTTGGTAGTTTATCCGCTGAATGTGTACCAGCCTGAGCATCAAAATCCTCAGCATGAATCTTACTGACCTACTTCCATTTTAATCTCCCTTGAATATCGTGCCACTTGAGAATATACCCTCTTCTTGATGTTTAATGCCTGAACATGCAAAATTCTTTGCATGGAAACGTTTGAATAATGGCACACAATAAGAATAAAACACTTGTGAGAATACACACCCTATCCATGGCCTCTCTTTGGTGGATAACTGAGGATCAACACCTTGAACATGGATCCCATGTATATGGAAACAATGACCGTAATTACACCTAAGCATGAATCTAAGAAGAGTGGACATTGCCGTTCATGGAATACCACAAGTATTAATTTCTCCATTTGTTGTTTACCTAGATGGTGTTCTGTTGTGATTTTGTCTTAACCCTGTACATGTAACTTCCCAAACATGGAACCACTAATGGTAGACACTTTTCATTATGGCTTCCTTTGATGTTAATCTCCTTGTTAAATAGCTCCCCTTGAGCATGTACCCTCTTGATTGTATGTTTAATCTGAACATGTAAGTATCTTAGCATGGATTCTGCTGTGCATGGAGCCTTTTGCTTATGGACCCCTCTGAGAATGATGCACTTTGGATAATGAAATCCCCTAAGCATGGACACAGTTCATGTGGAATATCCTGAGCTTCTACAACCTGAGCATGGACGGTCCTGAACATGGAATCAATGAGCACAATAAAATCTAAGCATGTACCAAGAACTAGGGATATTTCTGTTCATTGAATTCTGTAAGTATTAGTTTCTTTGATCCTTGTTTACTTTGAGAATGTTCTTTTGTGATTTTTGTGTAACCCTGCAAATGTACCTTCTTGAGTGTGAAACCCCTAATTGTAGACTCTCCTGATCATGACCTGCTTTGATATTAATATCTCCGGAACATAACCCCACTTGAGTATGTCTCCTCTTAATTATGTGTAATATAACAACTCATACATTCATGTGTATGGATTCTGTGGAGCATGGATCCTTTTGAATTTGGAGCACTCTGAGAATGATATACTTCAGAGAATGCACCCCCAAGATTATGGCCTGTCCTTCTGTGGGAAAATCCTGAGCTTATGCGACCTGAGAATGGACCTTTGTGAACATGGAATCAATCAGCACGGTCACTTCTAAGCATATAGCTAAGAAGCTTGACAGGCTTGTCAATGGAATTCTGTATCAATTTCCTTGATTCTAGTTCATCTTGAGAATGTACCTCTGTGATATTGTGTAACAACTGTATATGTGTCTTCCTGAGCATAGGCGTCCTAATTGGGGCCTCCCCTAATGTATTCTCTGAAGACAAGTTACCATGATCTTAGTCCCTCTTGACCACGTATACCATTGATTATATATAAAACCTGAATATGTACTTTTTTGAGCCTGGGAACTCTGATTATATACTTTCAGACCATAGACCTTCTCCTCATTAAACGGAATTCATGTGGTCATAAACAATTTTGAGTATGAATGACCTTGATAATGGCAGTCTTCTGAGAAGTAATATTGAGCATGGACCCATGAGTGTGAAACATTCTGAATGTAAAAGCCGAGGGAATATCCATTACAGATCATGGAATCCCTGGGCAAAATCAATGCAAAACTGCTACTCAATAAGCTTGAATGCTTATGTTCACAGACTGCACTAAAAATCAACTTGTTTAATCATAGCCACTTTTCAGCAAATACTCACTTGATTGTTTTACCACAGTGCACATACCAGCCTGAGAATCAAAAATGTCACTGTGGAAGCTAAATGATCATGACATGCTTCAACTTTAATCTCCCTTGAACATAGTGGGATTTGAGCATATACCCCTTTGGTTATATTTACTACCTCAACGTGTTCTTTACTGTGTATGAAGTCCTTTGTGTAAGGACCCACTTTGAGAATACAACACTCTAGGGGATAAACACTCTATGCATGGCATCTCTTGTGTGAATAACTTGAAGATAACATGAACATGGAACCACCAGAACATGGAATTAATGATCCCAGGTACATATCTAAGCATAATTCTAGGAAGTATCAACACTTCTGTTCATAATTCTGTAAGTATTAATTTTTCTGATTGTTCTTTACTTAGAGAGTGATCTGTTTTGCTTCTGTGTAACAGCTGTACATCTACTGTCTTGAGTGTGAAACCACTAATTATAGAGCCTCATCATTATGACTTGCTGCATTGTTAACCTATTAGATACACCCCTTGAGCATGTACCATTTTAATAATGTTTTATGTTAACATGGTATTTCTGAGCATGAATTCTGCTGAGCATGGAACCATTTGAATAAGGACCCACTGTGAGAATGATGCATTTTAGGGAATGAAACCTGAAAACTTTGGAATCGGTTCCTGTGGAATATCCTGAGCTTAAACAACCTGTATATGGACCCTCCTGCACATGGAATCAAGAACACAATCACATCTAAGCATGTGGTGAAGAAATATGCCTATTTCTGTTCATGGAATTCTGTAAGTATAAATTTCCTTATACTAGTTCATCCTGAGAATGTTCTCCTGTGATTTCATGTAACCCATGTAGAGGTAAGTTTATTAGCATGGACCCCCTAATATGGGACCAACCTAATCATGTATTTTCTGAAAATAAGCTAGCCTCTCTGGAGCAGGTTTTCCATTGGTCCATATAAAACTTCAATATGTTCTCTTTTCAACCTGAAGGTCTGAGCAGAGACCTGGTTGACTATATTCCTTTAGACCTTAGACGATGACTACTGAGGATAAACCCACATTATCTTGGACAATTCTAAGTATGAATGTACTATGATAATGGAACCCTCATTAGAAATAACAACACCAAGAAAGCATCCCCATGTGTGGAAAATCGTAACATAAATGTACAGGGATAGACACTCCTGATCATGAAATCCCTGAGCATAATCACTTCTAAACAGCAACTCAACTTCTTATCAAGGACTGCATGAAGAATCAACTTCCTTAATCGTAGCCTATTTTGAGCATGTGCGCACTTGATTATGTATATCCTATACACAAGTTCCTACTTGAGTATGAAATCCCTCGGTGGACACTCCTGATCATGACCTGCTTTGATTTTAATCTCCACGAACATAGCCCAACTTGTGCATATACTCCCTTGGATTATATTTGATATCTGAACATGTAACTTTCTGAGTATGGAATTTTTAATGTGAGGACACACTTTGAGAATGGAGCATTCATGAGAAAGGAAACCCCGAGCATGGTCTCTCCTTCGTTGAATAAGGTGAGGATTCAAAACCTAATCAAGGACCCTCCTGAACCTGGAATCAATGATCGAAGTTACAACTAAGCATTGTATCTAAGAAGAATGGACATCTATTCATGGAACCCTGTAAGTACTAATTTCCCTGATCCTAGTTGTTCAGTAGAAAGTTTCTTTGTTTTTTGTATAACCCTTGTAGTTGTGACATCCTGAGCATGAACCCCATAGTTGTAGACTCTTGACCCTGGCTTGCTTTGATTGTAGTTGCCCCTTTATATAGCTTCCCTGAGCATGTTCCCTCTTCAATATGTGTAATATCTAAAAACACGAACATTCCTGATCATGGATTCTCCTGAGCATGAAGCCTATTGAATACACCCCACTCTGAGAATGATATACTTCACAAAATGAACCCCCACACCGAGACCATAGACTCTCTACATGTGGAATATCTTGGGCTTAAACAACCTGAGCATGGACCTTCCTGAACATGGGATCAGAGATTTCAATCACATCTAAGCATATACCTAAGAAGGGAGGACAGTTAGGTTCTTGGAATTCTGTAAGGAGAAATTTCTTGATTCTTGTTCATTTGGAGAATGTTCCCTTGTGATTTCATGTCACCTGTTCATGAAACCCCTAACTGTAGACTTTCTTGATCATAACCTGCCTTGATTTTAATCTCCCTTAACATAGCCCCATTTGAGCATGTACCCTTTTGATTATGTGTACTATCTGAACATGTACATTCCTGAGTGGATTTTCCTGAGCATGAGGAATTTTGTACAGATCCACTCACAGAATGAATCCCCCAGACGAGTGAAGATCTTTGTGTACAACGTCTTGTGCTTTCATGACTTGAGCGTGGACCCTCCTGAACATGAAAACAATGAGGACAATGGTATCT